>NC_047089.1:85753513-86061152 GCF_902459505.1 Geotrypetes seraphini | reverse complement strand
AGCCCCTGCTTCCTCCAGCCACCGGGGTTCGCCGATAGCCTTCTGCCGATGCAGGTTTCTGATCGGGCCGACTCTGCCTGACTTTAACTCCTGGCCGGTTTTCAACCGTCTTTCAGATCTGGCTCCTCCACGGAGCTTTTCTCTCTTGCTCCTGCGCTGAATCCAATCGGGCACTCTTCAGCTGCAAACCACAGCGTTTTCAAATCCGGGGCCAGCTCCTTCCACAGAGCCTCCTCCGAATCCGCCTCCCTACAACCAGGCGTGTGAACCAGTTTTGCCCCCCCCCCAGGTCGGCGAATCCACACAAAAATTCCCGGACCTCCGGATATACTCCTTGACTTACTATCAACCACACGACCTAACCACTGCTTGTTCTTTTAAACTGCATCTAAAAACCTGTTAAACCTTGCATAACCTACCCGCTTGTTTATAGTATGTTAGAATTCTTCTATAGTCTGCTCAAATCTTGCAAAAACTACATCTATAGCCTGTTACTGCATGAAATACCTGTTATCGCACGTATAGCCTATACTACAGGTTAGCTGCATACATTACCAGCTACCATACGCTTTTAGCCTGCTTGCTTAGCCTACTTGCTTAGCCAGCATATTTAGCCAAGCCCCACCTCAAATTGTATCGCGCTATTAGCAATTGTTTAAGTTCCAACCTGTCCGGTATCACACTAGAATCTGCTAGATACAAATTCCTCTTCAGTCTTAGTTCGCTCTCAACCTCCCCTGACTCTTTCTCTCCCCCCTCCCTCCCGGCAAATCTCTGACCAACCCCCCTCTCATTGGCCCTCCTTGACTCCCACCATGAAGCCATCGCTCTGGCCCCTTATTCTCCTTCTCTGCTCCTTCACTAACACTTCACATTGCCAAAAACCTCTCCCCCCAAACTCTCCCGATTCTATATACACCAACAACATCTGCCCTGGCCTCAGAATTCCCACACTAATACTCACCAGAACCCACCCTTTCAAAAAGCACCGAGGAGTCAACCTCACATCCTTAAAGCCTGTTCCCCCAGCAAACCTACTCAACCTTACCTCTGACTCTCTGACCCCAGTCCCTACACTCTACTGTAACGCCAGATCTGTCCGAAATAAGACCCAAATAGTAAAAGATTTACTCGAAGATTTTGATCCGGGTTTCTTGTGCATCACTGAATCATGGATCGAAAAAGATGATTTATTCACTCAAAACGAACTCTGTCCCCCAGGCTACCATGGCCTCTTCTCTCCCAGAATAAACCGGAAAGGAGGAGGTCTGGCTCTACTCTACAAATCATTCTTTAATGTCGAGCTCCTCGAAAAGGGCAGCCATTCTTCTTTAGAATTCATGCTAACTTCAATAAATGACGAACTTCATCCCCACCCATTAGGCATCCTGCTACTTTACCGCCCACCCACCCCCTGGAATAAATCCTCCGATTTTGTTCTTGAGACTATAACAAGGGCCTACCTAAAATTCCATAGACTACTGATCATTAGCGACATAAACCTTCATCTAGACGACAACACCAATAAGGACACAACTGACTTCAAAGACTTCCTCACTTCCCTAGGCTTCACTGCTCCTCCGCCCACCCCTACCCACGAAAAGGGGCACTCTCTTGACATCATCAGCTTTCTTGACCTGACTGAGCACAAAACTTCTATCGATGAGACCCGTTGGGAACATGTCCCCTGGTCCGATTACCTCCTAGGCTCTTTCTGCCTCCCCATCTTCATGTCACACCTTGGTACTCCAACCCGAGCCACAAACTCTATCACCTACTGCAAAAAAATCACAAGTGAACTGTTCTGGTCCCAGTTTCTCAACAAACTTCCTCCTTCTCCCAAACACGCGGACCCAGACTCAAACTGGCACAACTGGGTAACTCTTTCCGGGACCAAGTACCGTGCGCTTGCCCCTTTATCCACTAAACCCATCTCCAACTCCCACAAGGCTCCCTGGTATCTCCCATACCACAGGAATTAAAACAGAAATGTCGAGCCTTGGAGCAAAAATGGAAAAAATCGAAATCCCCTTCAGACAGATAATCCTGGAGAGACAACATCAAATTCTATAACACCGTATTAAAAAAAGCTAGGAAGAATTTCTATGGAGACAAAATCTCCAGGTCAAAAAAACAAAACAGTACACTGTTCTACATCTGGCGCAACCTAACTTCAAAAAACGACTCCACCTCCAACCCCTCCCTTCCATCTCCTAATGACCTTGCCAAATTCTTCAATGGGAAGATCACTACCATAAAGAGTTTGTTCCCCCCAGCTGTCTCTTACAATTCTCTTCCTTCGAATGACTCCAGCCCTATCCCTGCTGACAGATCATGGACTTCCTTCGAACTCGTATCCGAACCCCAGATCTCTAAATTTTGTCTCAAACTTAAATTCTGCAAATGCATCCTAGATCCTTTCCCATCCTACCTTTACGAAAACATTCCTGCGCAGGCCATCTCTTCCCTTACCAGCCTTATAAATAAAGTTTTACTATCGGGCCTGTTCTCCGCAGAAATGGGACACATTGCCTTATCCCCTCTTCTGAAAAAAGCCGATCTCGACCCTTCCTTACCATCGAACTACCGCCCCATAGCAAATATCCCTCTTTTAACTAAATTGATAGAGACCATAGTCACTACTCAGCTCTCCGCTTACCTAGAGAGATTCTCCATTCTGCAACACTACCAATACGGATTCAGACCCAATTTCAACACCGAGTCCCTCCTAGTCTCCCTAATTTCAAAGGTGCAGCAACTACACTCTCGAAACAAATTTGCTGTTCTACTACAATTCGATCTCTCCACGGCTTTCGACGTTATGCACCATGACATACTAATTTACCAACTTTCTGAGATAGGAATAGACTCCTTCGTCCTATAATGGTTCTCAAACTTCCTTCGCTCTCGTTCCTACATTGTCAACACAAACGGTTCCAGGTCCGCTCCGTGGACACCATCTTGCAGTGTCCCACAAGGTTCTCCCCTATCCCCCATGCTCTTCAACATTTATATGACCTCCCTGAAGCTCCTCAAACTTTCTCCCCTTGAAACAATATACACATACGCTGACGATATCTTTATCCTCCTCGAAACAGACCAGAACCTCACAAACCTCCAAGATAACATTACTTCATGCATAATGAGACTTCACGCCTGGTCCCTCTCGGTACAGATGAAATTAAATGAATCTAAAACAAAATTACTCTGGCTCGGCCCAAAATTAGAATACCTGCCCACCCTCTTCACACTACCCACAGGCTCTGCTCTGCACCTTGAGTTCTCAAGCAAGGTCCTCGGCATCATTATTGATTCTTCTCTCTCCCTCAACGATCACCTCAATTCCTTGGCAAAATCATGCTTTTTCAGCCTCCAAATGCTGAGGAAAGTAAGATCCTAATTTCACCAAAAACATTTCACCGTCCTTGTACAATCCATCATCCTCTCCAAACTCGATTACTGTAATGCCATTTATTTATGCCTAACAAAAAAAGGTCTTCATAGACTCCAGCTTATCCAAAATACTGCAGCCAAGCTGATTTTTGCAAAACGCAAATTTGACCATGTCTCCCCTCTCCTTACCAACCTTCACTGGCTCCCAGTGCTTTCCAGAATTCATTTCAAATGCTCCTGTCCGGCTTTCAAGATCATTCACGGCATCCTTCCTCCCCTAATCCTACTATCCTTTAATGCCTTGAGGCCTACTACCACCAGAACCGCCCACAGACATAAACTATTCTTCCCCTCTCTACACGGTATTCTCTACGCAGGCAAACTGGGAAATTCCCTCCTCTCCAAAATCACGGGTCTTTGGAACTATCTCACTATCCCGCTGCGGAATCTGGGCTCCCTCCAATTATTCCGTAAACAACTGAAAACCTGGCTTTTCTCTAACATATAACATTTCTTCTCCTGTTTATATTCCCTCTGTTCATATGCTCTTGTAAACCTGTCTCCTCTCTCTTCTTATATTTTTAAGCTTTGTAAACCGTGCCGAGCTCCACTTCTGTGGAGATGATGCGGTATATAAACTTAAGGCTTAGTTTAGTTTAGTTTAGATTCTTAAAGCAAACCGATCGTGTACCGATTAGTTTGCGACCCCTTTGCGACCAGATTTCCCTCCGGCCCCATTCACTAACCTCTCCTGCGATCCGCTTCGAATCCGTGCGTGCAAATGAGGAGAAACGCATGCACAGTTGACAGGGATGTGATTCACCAACCAAATTTTTAAAACCGACTGGGCTGGCCAATCAACCCAAGAAGTGACTGCTGGGGATCAGTCGAAAACGTCTTTCTGACTCTCCGAAGCCCTGCTCTCTTCACACCCTGCTCTCTGCTGCCCCGAATTTCTCTGCCCCGCTCTGCCCCGATGCTCTTCTCCTGCCTGCTCTGCCCCGAATCACCACCCTGCTCTGCCCCGATGCTCTTCTCCTGCCTGCTCTGCCCCAAATCGCCGCCCTGCTCTGCCCCAATGCTCTTCTCCTTCCTGCTCTGCCCCAATCGCCACCCTGCTTGTTCCCGGTTTTCTCCTGCCTGCTGCTCCGAATCTCTTCTGCCCTTCCCCGCACTGCGAGCCCGTGGTTTTAACCCGCGGGCTTAGGCAGGTTAAAACCACAGGCTTACTGGGCTAAAAAGTATAAAAAAAGTAAAGTTAAAAAATTAAATAAAAAAAAGTCATGGCTTGGACGAGTCTAGATGCATGCGCAGACCATCTACAGATGGAGGAGTGTGTGGCACAGTGGTTGGATCTACAGCCTCAGCACCCTGGGGTTGTGGGTTCAAACCACGCACTGCTCCTTGTGACCCTGGGCAAGTCACTCAGTCCTCCATAGCCCCAGGTACGTTAGATAGATTGTGAGCCCACCGGGACAGATAAGGAAAATGCTTGAGTACCTGATTGTAAAAACCACTTAGATAACCTTGATAGGCGGTATATAAAATCCTAATAAACTTGAAACTTGGTCTGCACATGTGTTGGGATTGCACACCAGCGATCCGTGCCGGCAGATGGAGCGTTCCTCCAATCGCCCCCATCTGCATATTTGAGTTTCGAGAATCCATCGGACCTGCCCGGATCGTGCACAGGTTGGTCCCAATCGGGCAGGTTCGTGAATCTAGCCCAAAGTAAATGCCATTAAAAACTGTCAAGTCTGGCCAATGTAACCTCAAAGAGTGAGTGAGTATGACAACAAAAAAATGCCTAGCTGCATAGCTATTGATCAAGTATGTCCTGAAACAAAGTGTTCATTTGTTTGTTAATCTTTGGGAGTTTTCATTGTCTATCACCCTCCCACCAAAGGTGACCACATCAATAATTGCCCTATCTTTACAAAGCTTCCTTTTCATTAGATGACAAAAATGGTTGACAGTCATTACCAAATCATTCATAAAATACTTCCTTTCCCTAGGTTAGAACCCTAGAGTACACTGTTAACCCTGGTCTTTCTCAATAATTTAGCCTGTATTAGCGAAAGAATGACTTCTTACAAGCTGGATCTGCCCTTGGGGCTCTTTGAAAATGAGCACAGACATTCCTTGTCATTACTCTTTCACACGTTATAAATAGAGGTTGTTTGAGAAGCTGAAGGGTTGTTCTTTGTCTCCTACAATTTGGCTTTTTTCATAGTTTATTCAGATCTTTCTCATGCCCAACCAGATGATAAATCAGTCAAACTAGAAGGAAGCCACTTTTCTGCATTGCTTTCTTATCAAGAGAAGGCATAATCAAAAGACTGAGCCAACCAACTCACATATTTGTAATATGTTGCACTACAGTACCATGAATCAGTATAAAACTTTATGCATAGCGGAGCTGTAGTCTGTTAGTACAGTCTTGAATAGATAAAACCCTGCACTAGTATAACTTTAACATTTCAGTACATAATTGTGAATATTTCACTATTTTAAATATTTGCAACAGGGCCTGAAATGTTGATGAGTTTATATGAATGATGGTATTGCCATTTCTCAGATAAGATCCTGTTTTGACTCAGAGACAGATGTTCTTACAGCAGGATTAAGTTACAGAGGAAAAATCATGCTATGATCCTGAAAAGCCTTTTTTTTTTTCCCCCAAATATGGCAATGCATTGTATCAGGTTTTACTCTAACAAGTATAGAGAAACACACCATAAATTCATAATTGCATTCATATGCATTTATCAAGTTTTAAGCCTGGTTATTCTTGGCAAAGTATTAGACATCAAACAGAGAAAACCCAAATAAGGTTGTAAAGATGGAGAAAAAAAGGTGGTTGCAATGTTTTAATAGCTACATATGGCTTCTGAAATCTATAAATTTCTAACAAAATCTCAGCATAAACATAGCACTTACACTCACTTCTTTTGCACCATACACATCACCTCACATAGAATTTTACCTGAAATGGCAATACACAGTACTTTAATTAAAACAAACTTTCTATATCAAATGTTAATATACACATGAAACAATGTAAACTTTCATTCATTTTTTGCCTCTTTTGCAGGTCTTCTCTACTGGGAGCTGCTTTGCCCTTTTGAAACAATCATGATCTTATTAATTATATATAAGAAAAATAGAATTTTTATTACATTTTAATCTATCATTGGGGCAGATGGACAGTGATCTGGGCCCCTGGGCAATGGGTTCCTAATCACCAATAAGAAGTGATTAAACTAGATAGAGGCTAAGAGATATTGAGCCCCCCTACTGCTGAGGGCACTCAGGCATTGTCCTATTGTTCCAATGATCAGTTTGCTCTGTCTAATACACAACAGGAAGAAAGGTGTAGAAAGAGTACAAAATATGAACTGGAGGGACTGCTATATAAAAGCAGATAATAGCATAATCGCTTAAACTGGAAAGTTCACCTGTGCTCACAGCACAGAACTTCTTCCAGTAACCCTAAGCATCAAAATCAAACAAACTTTAAGCATAGAATATCAGGTGATCCTATTGCAATTCGACATATCAGCTGTCTTAGACTCGGTCAAGCACAACCTACTTTTATCCAAACTAAAAAAAATAGGCATTTATCACACACTCTTAAACTGGTTCAGGGACTTGTTATAGAATAGGCAATACCACGTCTACAAAGATGGAACATTCTCCAAAAGTTGACATGCATTGTCATCCCTCAAGGATCTCCTCTCTCACAAATACAGCCTCTTCATGAGTTCATTAGGCCACATCAAATTCAGCAACAACGAAACCCTATTAACATACACAGATGATATCCTCCTTCTCATCCCAATCGTGTGATTTTAATGATGTTATCCAAAGAATAACAAATGACATTCGTCAAACTCAAACTAAATGCAACAAAGAACAAAGTTCTGTGGTTTCATAATACCTCACACACAGTCCCCATAACTATCACTTTGGCCTTGGGAACCACGCTGAATATCGATAACTGCACTGAGCCATGGGAGAAACTTGTGCTTTATACTGTCAAACTGTCCATTGTAACTTCTTGGGCAACTGACCCAATTTCTTGTAATGTAATCAGACCTTGAATGGAATAGGTAAAGGCGGAATAGAAAACCTGATTAACATAACATATTAGTTTTGCCAAACAATCCTCCACTTAATAATAATAATAATTTTATTTTTATATACCGCCAAAGCCATAGTAGTTCGAGGCGGTTTACAACAAGAAGAGCTGGACAGTCAGTGAAAAAAATAACAATGAAGACTTTGGTTACATAAAGTCACAATGTAGGGAAATCAAGAATCTGTGATAAGAGTACAGTGGAAGTAAAACCCTGAATATATATCAGAAAGTTTGTACATACAATGAAGTATCATAAATATGAACTTGTAAAGACTAATCTCATACATTTGTTTTCACTTGTTAAAAAATGTAATGTAAATCTTATAAACTGTGAGATCTCAGACAGAAGAATCACGATAACTGATGGTAGAATGCTGTCTTCCTGAGCTCTGCTGCCTGTCTTATTCTGAGGCCTTGAGCTCAGCAGGAGGAACTCTGCTGGTATCTCCAGCTTTTGCAACTGCGGCTGGTGTGAGCAATGTGAATATTGCTGACATCGGAGTGTTAGTAATATTGGCAAAGAACAGAAATGTGGTCTCCAAATTTGGAAGGAATGTTTTCAACACCAAGGGTTGAGAATCACAGTGAGACTAGAGAGACTGATTCAAAAGCTAATGGGGGAGAAGGCGTTGAAGGAGGATATTTGGCTGCAACTGCCAAATTAACTGCTGCTGCTGTATTTTATTTTATTTTGATTATTTCACACCACCACTTTACAACAATGGAAACCACAGTACAAATAGTCAATAAAATAAAAACAAAAACAAACAAGCAAAAAACCCGAAACAAAAGGATACGAGATGAAATTGTAGAACAATTACTTCCAAAAGACAAAGATTCCAGAGACAGAAGAGGAGAAGTGGATTCTGAAGTGTGGAAGTCATGAAAGACCAAAATTATCAGATTCACTTAATAAACTAAAATGATTGTTTAAACCAGTGGTTCCCAACCCTGTCCTGGAGGACCACCAGGCCAATCGGGTTTTCAGGCTAGCCCTAATGAATATGCATGAGAGAGATTTGCATATAATGGAGATAACAGGCATGTGAATCTGCCTCATGCATATTCATTAGGGCTATCCCGAAAACCCGACTGGCCTGGTGGTCCTCCAGGACAGGGTTGGGAACCACTGGTTTAAACGATTAACATCAGTCTTATAGGAATCATTGAATATTTAAAGGAAGGGTGTTCCAAAGAGTAGGTGCCTTAATGGAATATGTCTAGAGCAGTGGTTCCCAACCCTGTCCTGGAGGAACACCAGGCCAATTGGGTTTTCAGGCTAGCCCTAATGAATATGCATGAAGCAAATTTGCATGCCTATCACTTCCATCATATGCAAATCTCTCTCATGCATATTCATTAGGGCTAGCCTTAAAACCCGATTGGCCTGGTGTTCCTCCAGGACAGGGTTGGGAATCACTGGTCTAGAGGGATATTTCAGTCTCGTGAATGATGGCAATATGAGACGATTAGCTTGAGAGGAATAAAGTGTCTGAATAGGTACGTTTGAAATAAGAAGACAATAGAGATCATCGGAAACTACGATCAATCCGTTCCTACTTTGACACCCTTCCCTTCCAAATCCTATGCCAAGCTCTGATCCTCAGCATGCTAGACCTCATCTACATCTCATGCCCCAAGAAACACTTCAACGGACTCCGGATGATTCAGCACAGTGATGTACCTAATCAGCCTAAGGAAAACTGACCACATCACACCTTACTACAAGCAACTGCACTGGCTCCCGATTGAGGCCCAATCTATTTTCAAACTACGTTGCTTCATGTACAAGGCTCTCTATGGTCTCCTACCAAACTACATGACTGAAGTATTTGATTTTACCCTCCTGACCCACCGTTTGCACTCCACTCCATCTTCGCCTACCCCTTCCTGCTAGGAAAACCTAAAAAAGCTTGCATGATGAAATTACTATCATATCAAGCAGCTCACTACAGCCAGGAATTTCTCCCCATTATAGGGTCGTTTTCAGGCGAGGACTATAAACGTATTTGTTCAATAAATTCCTAGTAGAGCACTAAACCCTGTGCCCTCTTCATGTGTCTCTCATTCTACTCAATACAAAGGAAAGCTCTAGGTATGGACTCATTCCTCCCTTACCTCCAGCTCCATTTGCTTTATTTGTTTGTTTGTTTTTATCCACCTTGAACTTGTGAGGGTTAAGCATACTATAAATACCATATTAAATTAAAATTAATTCGATGTACTGATCATCTTTTTTTAGATCATTGGTATTTTCTGTTTTTCCACCTTACATCTGCCTTTGTAACAGTTTCTATTTAGCAAGTTTCCTCTATTCACTTTCAAGAAGTTAAATTTGACATAAATAGAATGCAAAATTTTTACTAATGTTCCTCAACTAATGGCAATAGGTGTTTTTGGAGGTAAAGAAAAATACAGAAGTAGGGGCAAAGTAGGTAGAAGCATTCTTCCTAGCTACAGCAATGCTCAGCTCTTTCCAAATAGCCTAGCTACCTTGAAAATTTGTCAAAGAAGTACATAGCAACAGTGGTGTAGGGAGTGAGGCGTTCGGGGTGGTGATACCCCTCCCCCGCCCTCTTCTCTGCCCTCCCTCATCTATACATGCTTTTTACCTGCCCCCTCCTGCAGCACGCACAGGGATTATCTTCCCATGTACCTCTGTAACGTTTCTGGCATGAGCAACAGCTACCAGTGTTGGCTCTTCCTCTGACATCAATTTCTAGGCTTGGATCCAGGAAGTGATGTCAGAGGAAAAGCCAACGCTGGCATGACAGCATCTTAGGGGTTGCTGCTCGCACCAGGAATGTTACAGATGTATGGGGGAAGGAAAGTGGCAGACACATGCGGCAGTGGGGGGGGGGTAGGGGGGGGAGGAGGAGGGGTTAGTGAAGGAGCCAGGGAAGGGGGGGGGGGGCGGAGAGGAAGATGGGTGTCTGCACCCTTACCAAGATGGCACCCCCGAACATAAGAACATAAGAATTGCTGCTGCTGGGTCAGACCAGTGGTCCATCGTGCCCAGCAGTCCACTCCCGCGGTAGCCCTTAGGTCAAAGACCAGTGCCCTAACTGAGACTAGCCTTACCTGCTGCGTATGTTCTGGTTCACCAGGAACTTGTCTAACTTTGTATTGAATCCCTGAAGGGTGTTTTCCCCTATAACAGCCTCTGGAAGAGTGTTCCAGATTTCCACCACTCTCTGGGTTTGTATGGAATCTATCCCCTTTCAACTTTAGAGAGTGCCCTCTCATTCTCCCTACCTTGGAGAGGATGAACAACCTGTCTTTATCTACTAAATCTATTCTCTTCATTATCTTGAATGTTTCGATCATGTCCCCTCTCAGTCTCCTCTTTTCAAGGGAGAAGAGGCCCAGTTTCTCTAATCTCTCACTGTACGGCAACTCCTCCAGCCCCTTAACCATTTTAGTCGCTCTTCTCTGGACCCTTTCGCCACTGCATAGCAAGTCGACAATTATAAGAATTAGCTGCCATCTAGAGGAAAATGTACAGAAGGTTCAAGGGTTAATTGTTTTGTGGTTTGATTTTATATGCATGTTTTGTGATTTTTATTATGTATGTGATTTTGTGATCTGCCTTGGTATAGGAGGACTATGAATAAAAAAAAACCTATAAACTATAAACAATCATACAGAAAATGGTGCACACCCAGTTGAATTTTATTGCTACTATCAGAGGATGTTATGTCACAGGATGCAATAAATTATACAGTGGCCATGGGTGTTGAATTTGGAACAGAATCCAGCTCTCCAAAGAAATAAGACATTCACAAAGTGACTTTTTATTAGCAATTGTTTATACACGCTTGGTAGTACCGTATTTTCGCGGATATAACGCGCACCTGTGTAAAACGCGCACAGGGGTATAGCGCGCAGAAATCACGATGATATGTACCAAAACTTTTCTATACCGCGCTCAGGCATATAACGCGCATGATGCCCGACGCTCCTTTCGCCCGCCCTGACTTTCCGTGCGCTGTCCCGACTCTCCGTTCACCCCCCTGACTTCCGTGCACTGCCCTGACTTTCCGTGCGCTGTCCCGACTCTCCGTTCACCCCCCCTGACTTTCCGTGCACTGTCCCCCCTTGAAGTCCTGTCCCCCTTGAAGGTCTGTCCCCATTCTGAAAGCCTGATGCCCCCCCCCGACGTCCGATACATCCCCCCCCCCGGCAGGACCACTCGCACCCTCACCCCGAAGGACCGCCGACTCCCCAACAATATCGGGCCAGGAGGGAGCCCAAACCCTCCTGGCCACGGCGACCCCCTAACCCCACCCCGCACTACATTACGGGCAGGAGGGATCCCAGGCCCTCCTGCCCTCGACGCAAACCCCCTCCCCCCAACGACCGCCCCCCCCCCAAGAACCTCCGCCCGTCCCCCAGCCGACCCGCGACCCCCCTGGCCGACCCCCACGACCCCCCCCACCCCCCTTCCGCGTACCTTTGGAAGTTGGCCGGACAGACGGGAGCCAAACCCGCCTGTCCGGCAGGCAGCCAACGAAGAAATGAGGCCGGATTGGCCCATCCGTCCTAAAGCTCCGCCTACTGGTGGGGCCTAAGGCGCGTGGGCCAATCAGAATAGGCCCTGGAGCCTTAGGTCCCACCTGGGGGCGCGGCCTGAGGCACATGGGCCAAACCCGACCATGTGTCTCAGGCCGCGCCCCCAGGTGGGACCTAAGGCTCCAGGGCCTATTCTGATTGGCCCACGCGCCTTAGGCCCCACCAGTAGGCGGAGCTTTAGGACGGATGGGCCAATCCGGCCTCATTTCTTCGTTGGCTGCCTGCCGGACAGGCGGGTTTGGCTCCCGTCTGTCCGGCCAACTTCCAAAGGTACGGGGAAGGGGGGTGGGGGGGTCGTGGGGGTCGGCCAGGGGGGTCGCGGGTCGGCTGGGGGACGGGCGGAGGTTCTTGGGGGGGGGCGGTCGTTGGGGGGAGGGGGTTTGCGTCGAGGGCAGGAGGGCCTGGGATCCCTCCTGCCCGTAATGTAGTGCGGGGTGGGGGTAGGGGGTCGCCGTGGCCAGGAGGGTTTGGGCTCCCTCCTGGCCCGATATTGTCGGGAAGTCGGCGGTCCTTCGGGGTGGGGGTGCGAGTGGTCCTGCCGGGGGGGGGGGATGTATCGGACGTCGGGGAGTCGGCCGGGCAAGAGGGCTTGGGCTCCCTCTTGCTCCGATCGTGGATGCGGGTGCGGGTGGGAGCGCGTGCGAGCGGTCGTTCGGGGTGGGGGTGCGAGCGGTCCTGCTGGGGGGGTGAATCGGGCGTCGGGCGGGGTGGGAACTATGTTTAAAAACTTTTCTATACCGCGCTCAGGCATATAACGCGCGAGGGGTATGCGCGGTACGTAAAATCACGTATAACGCGCGCGTTATATCCGCGAAAATACGGTACTTGTCAGCTCACTTTGGAAAGCTGATTTGTTAATATCCGAAGTTTGGCCAAGAATTTAAAAGTCAAACCTATTGTGGATATCTTATTCTAATTTTATCTTACAATCTTTATTTCTTACTATTTTGAAGTGCGATGACATCATTTCAATTTATTCCAGCTAACGTTGCACGAAAAGGAAATGGCTGCTGTTTGTATAATCACAGTACAGATTTTATTTATCCTGGCCAGAAATGTATTTATTACAGGGATGCTGTGTCCTGCAGCTCTGTTCAAAATACTGTACTTTGATGTGACACATCAGTGCTGAAAATGGCAAATTTTTTGCTTGAAAGACTTTAGACTATTGCATAGATGTACCACTCTAATTAACTGCCCTTGGAGCGCTTACCTCATACATACTGTACTTACGAAATACACTGTTCTCTCCCAGAATCCCCTCTGCATTTAATTGAGCTATGCTAAATTGTTCATTGTCCTATAAGCCAGTACTTTTCCATTAAAAGTTTGTGAGACCGTCTTTTGTCATCATAGGGTACAACATGCATTTGGTGCCTGGATAGACCCAAACAATGCTGCTGTCCAATGGAAATAGCTGTTAAAGGGCTCAAGCCTTATTCAGGCCCATCTAGTTAAAACTGAAGCTATAATTAATGATTTTCAAGTATTCAGAAAAAACAAGCTTTCTGTTCTGCTGACAAACTCGTTAGTGGTCCATTTTAATCAGGGTTTGAGAACTGGCTGTGGCCCAACTTTGATTCCAATTAGCTCCTTTGTATCACAGTTCACAGATTATGGCATTGATGGTAGGGTTGATTATGAGCCACCTAGCATTTTGGTTTAGGGGCTAAAGTTGGGAATTGATTTTATCGTGGTCTTTACCTTCTCATGCTATTTTTATCAGAAGTAAACTGATAGGGATAAGGCTGGGCATGTGGCTTTGCAATGCATGAGTTTTTGCTTGCTTCTGGGCGACTGAGGCTATGCAACATTTGACGTTGATGTAGGTGAGTCAGAAAATTGATGGTGTTGGTGTTGAAAGCCTCTGTTCTATTCATGTATTCACTGATAGGATTTATCTTTGTACTCACACCATTAACACTTTTCTCTTTATATACAAATAGTGTGAGAAAATGACTTATACTAAAGGGAGTGGTTTAAAGTCTTGAAAAAGTATTATTTAGAGTAATTCTCTTTTTTCTCCAGCTTTCATCATGTTCCATTTTCTGCTTTTCTATGGCAAAAAGACTTTCTTCTTCTCTGCAAATGGGCTATCCAGTCATATCATAGTCATCTTCATGAATGAGTGAGATTTCCTTATCTCTTATTAGCTACACTCATTTTCAGCAGCTGTGTAGTTTGGGAACATTTATGAATTCATGCAAATGAAAA
Source organism: Geotrypetes seraphini (assembly GCF_902459505.1). Taxonomy (NCBI): domain Eukaryota; kingdom Metazoa; phylum Chordata; class Amphibia; order Gymnophiona; family Dermophiidae; genus Geotrypetes; species Geotrypetes seraphini. The sequence goes on along the minus strand of NC_047089.1, from coordinate 86,046,832 downwards.
ATCTCTACACATTTGTGTAAAAGATCTGCTGCCAAAAATCAGCTTTTTTTGTGGAAATCAGATTTTACAGAAGACACTGATGTCAATTGCAGAATTTACTAAAAAAAACAAACAATGACATAGTAGACTTAGAAAATGTCCAAGGGGTTCAGATAGTGACGCTAATATTACCAGGTAATACTGAACTAACTAGATCAGGCATGTCCAACTTCGAACAGGTCGTGATCTACTTTTTCTGGCCAAAAGTGCCGGTGATCTACCACCATGAAAATGAAGTTTCAAATTAGTTTCAAATAAAATTTTAACCCAATAAAGTTGGAAGATTCCCTCCCACCAGTGGCGTACCAAAGGGGGGGGGGCAGACTGCCCTGGGTGCAGGCTCCAAGGGGGTGCACAGCCGGCCACCCTCCCTATTCTGCTGCTACTGCTTTCCTTAACCAGCAGCAGTGGCAGTAAACTTCAAATCAGGGGTGTGCTCCCTCTGGCAGGTGTTTAGTTTCTGGATGGCTCCCCTGCAGCAGTTTTTCTGCTCAAAGATGCAGCTGTCGGCTCCTCGCATGATCTGAAGCTGTGTCGGAAGCGTTCCCTCTGACATCAGAGAGAAGGCTTCTGATGCAGCCGCGGTTTGCGCAAGGTGTCGATGCCCGCGGCTTTGAATGGAAAACCAGTGGAAGCAAGGAACCGGCTAGAAATGCTGTTGCTGCAACAGGGCAGGGAAGAGAAATGTTGCTGCTGCACAGGGAATGGAGGAGGGAGAGAAATGTTGCTGCTACTGCACAGGCAAGGGGGGGCAAAAATGCTGCTGCACAGGGAAGGGGAGAGAAATACTGCTGCTACACAGGGAAGGGAAGGAGAGAAATGCTGCTGCTGCACAGGGAAGTGGTGGGGAGAAATGCTGCTGCTGCACAGGGAAGGGAAGAGGGGAGAGAGAAATGATGCTGCTGCTGCTGTAGCACCCAATTGGGGAGACAGAGGGAAGGAGGGAGAAGGAAGACAAGGGAGAGGAACCAGAGATGCCAAGTTCATGGGAAGGAGGGAAAGGAAAGGAGATACCAGACCATGGATGGGGAGGGGGAGGGAGAGATGCCAAGGCTTGGGTGGGGGAGGGATGGAGATGGATGCCAGACCAATGAGGGTGAAGGGAGAAATGGAAGGGGGAGGCATAAAGTTTCTGAAAGGGGAATAGAAGGAGAGAAGATGCCCTATAGAAGGGGCAGAGAGAGGGTAGACGGTGGATGAAAGGAAGAGAGTGACAAGAAGATAAGGAAAGCAGAAACCAGAGAAGACAAGGTAGAAAAAATTTCTATTTATTTTTTTGCTTTAGGGGAGATGCATCTGTGGTGTTGCATTGTATGCAGAGTCCAGCTTCTTGGTGGTTCAGTTTAACCTTTGTCCACGTATTTCTATTTTGTCCCCCCTTTTACATAACTGTAGAGTGTTTTTTAGCAATGGCCGTGGTAGTAACAGCTCTGATGCTCAAAATTCTATAAGAGTCTGAGCTGTTACCACCATGACTAAAATCCACACTACAGTTTGTAAAAGGGGGGGGGGGTAGTTTGTAATTATATATTCCATACTAGGTAAAGGTGTTTTTTATGTTCTATGTATTCAAAAGACATGGTTTTCTGTTAGGATTGACTATGCATGATTGATCTGTACTAGTCTGGCTTGTTTAGTTTTACAATGGGTATATTGATGTTTTACTGCTCACTGCAGTATGTAAGATGTTGCGTTTTCCTAGGTACTCATGTGTGATGTGTGGTTTGTTACTAAAAATCATGTTTTCCATACAGATGGGGGGTGTGTCAAAAAATGATGGACCCCGGGTGTCACATATGCTATGTATAAAATAATAAACACTTTCAATGTAGATTACTATGATGTTCTATAGTATAGCGTAAGGACAGTCAAGGCTATATTCCAATTAAAAATGAAGGAAAAAGCCTCAGAACAGGCCCTCCCACCACCACCGAAATGGATTGTAAAGGTGGTCAAGCGATAACCTCATTGGCAAAAAACCTTCAATGTATATTGGACACTTAAGCCTCAAGCTGTGCTTCACTCAAAATTTAAAAGACTAATGGAAGAAAAAATTCTGCTGATCGGCACACCAACGAAGGCCAGAGTTTCACCGATAGGCTACATCAGGGTGTGTCCCGACCAATCAGGCTTCTGAAAATCACAACAGAGAAAATACAAGTAGAAGAACTCTCTTCATCTCTTCCTTGTGTGTAAAAACAAAGAATATACCTCTCAAAAGGGATGCCGAAGCGCCTTAAACATCTGAAAAGAATCCCATAGGGTGGCTCAGGTTTTGAGGTTTTAAACACTCCCGATGGAGAAACGTCACCACCAGAAGTGCGTCAATAGTGACGTGATTGCTGAGACTGAAGATCGGTACTAAACAAAAACTTCAAGTTTGGCGATCCGCACACGCGGAGGCCCAGCCAGGTGTACACCTGGGGTAATTTTAGTCACCCATATTGCTCTATGCCTCTCGTAAGGAGATGTGTGTCTAGTTTGCTTTTAAATCCTAGAACGGTGGATTCCACAATAACCTCCTCTGGGAGAGCATTCCAGTTGTCCACCACTCGTTGCGTGAAGCAGAACTTCCTGATATTTGTCCTGGACTTGTCCCCCCTCAGCTTCAGTCTGTGTCCTCTTGTCCGTGTCACATTGGACATTGTAAATAATTTGTAAATAATACTGCTTGATAACTACCCCCTATTATGTCTTCTGTTAGTGAGACATAATTCAGCTTGAGGTTCTGAATCTTTCTCATTATTTTAGGTGTCCTCAGCTCATTAATTTACTCATCTATCAGTGATAGCTCTCAAGGATTAATTTAATTTTTTCTTCTATATGCTTTTTCCAAATAGCAGTTGTTATCTGTCTCCTTTTTTTTTTTTAACTTTATATCCTCATCAATTGAACTTTCTCAATAATAAATTTTGCTGCACCATGCTGTGTCTGATTTTCTTACGTCTATGATATCAAGAAATGGTCCCTTTTATGCAGGTTCTAACACCTTCTAGACCAGTGTCTCGTAAACTATTTCCAGCCGTGGTTCGAGGGCACCTGGAAGTGCGTGGATGATGACATGATGATGTCACATGCACCTCATCACGTCTATGTCTGCGCATGTGAGAAGGCCCTGCAGATGGGCCTTAAGCTGGGGGGTGGGGGGTGTCAACAGGAGAGGCGCAGAGAAGAGTATAGGTGCTGGGGAGGAAGAGAGGCACAGGTGCCAGCTGACTGTCTGCAGGACGTGCCTCTCTCTGTGAGAGGCAAATCCTGTAGGCAGTCAGCTGGCGCCGGCCACTCTCCTCCTTGCCGGCATCTCACAGCACACTTTGAATCTCACCGCTGCACACAGTTTGTGATTCACTGTTCTAGACCCTCTATTTTTCTATGTGCTCCAGTTTTTCCATTTTGGGTCTCCACATTCCGTCTTTGGACCAAATTTTTTTTTTTTCTGGTTGCTCCTATCCTCTTCCCTTCTTTCTCTCTTGAACCACCTTCCTCAAATAGTCAATTGAATTAAGCACAACTAGCCAAAGCAGCACCTACAAACTGAGGAAATCTGGGGAAGAGGGATAATATAGAATCAAATTCTGCACCCAGGCTTCTAATTTGTTTCCTGTGTATTCCTGCTCTATTATATTTTATTGATTTTGGATACACTGCTTAAAAATATTATGATAGGTGGTATATCAAGCCTAATAAATGTGAAGCTTTAAACTTGCTCACTGGGTAATCAACAAGGTCATTTAAAGTAAGTATATTCATCTTTTGCATCATGTCCTTCTCTACTCATACCACTACTTAGAGGGCATTCTCCACTTCATCCCGAGTCAATTATTATCCATTTCTACTCCATCTGTATCACATTGCTTCCAACCTCACAGATTTTTTTCTCCATCCCTGCATCCAACCCAACAAAACATAAAGGGCCCCTTTTACAAAGCCGCAGTAGTGATTCTCACGTGGCAAGTGCGATTCCTATGGGCCAAATCACATTCGTCATGCTGGTACTTTGCAATTGTGGCTTTGTAAAAGGGGGCCCAAAGCACATCTATAACTTGTGAAAATTGAATACAAAACAGTGGGCATTGCTTTGTTAAATATGCAAGAAACCATATTCATATTATTAGCGTTGCTTTCTAAAAATATCAAGGCTTATAATATTCTCACAGTCCAACATTTCAAACTATGAAAAAAATATTACTGCTCTGAAGTTATGTTTGCTGCAATAAAGCTGCGGCCAATGTTTTGCCACTAATTTGAAGTTTTTTGAAGTTATTTTGGGAGTGACTGTAGTTATGAAAGGCAAATGGAATTACGAGCATCGATGTTACCAACTTGTATCCTTTCAGGATATGTTTTAGATGAACTTAAAATGGCTGAATACTTATTCCATATTTAGCTTTATTTTCTTGGGATTTGAAGTAAGAAGGGATAAGAAGTTAATTTACAATTATTGCGTAATAAACTTTGTGTGCAAATTGACTTTGAGCTGTTGTAAAACCAAAGAGCTAATGAGTCCCTGTTTCTGCTTAAGCTGTCAAGTCGCTTAAGCAGAAACAAAACAGATACCTTTGGAATTTAGCAAGCTGAACTTCATTTTTCAGAAATAGTAGAAATGTGCATCAGAAAAGACTCCTTAATCCATACCAAAGCTTTGGCCCAATTTTTTTTACTAATTCTATTTAGTATTAATTGTTGAGTGAAATGGTGTGGTGGCCGTGTTAGTCCACTTTCTAAGGTAGTATAAAGAAATAAAACAACGGAAATGAGGTGATACCTTTTTATTGGACTAACTCAATGCATTTTATGATACGCTTTCGAAGGTAACCCTTCTTCTTCAGATTAGAAAAAAGAAAATGTTGACAAATATCAGTATATATAAGGAAAACATGAAAGTATTTCAAGGATATATGCTAGATGTAATTTACTTAGATTTCAGCAAAGCCTTTGACACGGTTCCTCATAGGAGGCTCTTGAACAAACTTGAAGGGCTGTCATTAGGACTCAAAGTGGAGAACTGGATTAGAAACTGGCAACTAAAAATTCAGTGCAAAGAAATGCAGAGTAATGCATTTGGGGATTAATAATTGAAAGTAGCTGTATATGCTGGGAGGTGAGAGGGACTTTAGGGTGATAGTGTCTGAAGATCTAAAGGTGAAAAAACAGTGCGACAAGGTGGTGGCTGCTGACAGAAGGATGCTGGGCTGTATAGAGAACTAACACAATAAACTCCTCAACGTTTGCCAAAAGGTGCTTATAAAGATACAAAAAAGGCAATGATGTCAATAAGGATTCTATGAGTGAGTACGTCAGTCAATCACCGCTACCAAACCATACAATACTAACAATAAATATCAATTTAGAGATAGGGGCGCTCTCAGTGTGAGGTTTTTAGCGACGGGAGAAAACTCCAGCGCTTCCACATACAAAGACGAAGGTGAATCACCCCTGCCTGCACACCATCATCGGGCGCCCCTTGTGTGCAAAATCAACTGTGCTGAATCAATATCAATAAATGAATCACAAACTGTGAACTAATGAAAGAGTGAAAAAACTGAAAACATATTCATAAAGTCCTCCCCAGCCTAATCCCCAAGATGCATAATGAAACCATAGCCAACTTAGCTTTAAGATGAGCCAAATGATAATGAAGTCAATAAAAATTGAAGGAGATCAGAATAGTCATTAGATCAACCGTGCCCGGTTTCGGGTGAAACCCTTCATCAGGGCTGTATAGAGAGGCATAATCAGTAGAAGAACGAAGGTGTTTATGCCCCTGTACAGGTTATTGGTGAGGCCCCACTTGGAGTATTGTGTTCAGTTTTGGAGACCATATCTGGCGAAGGACACAAAAAGGCTTGAAGCGGTCCAGAGGAAGGCAACGAAAATGATAGGAGGCTTGCGCCAAAAGACATATGAGGAGAAACTTGAAGCCCTGAATATGTATACCTTAGAGGAAAGGAGCGACAGGGGAGATATGATTCAGATGTTCAAATACTTGAAAGGTATTAACGTAGAACAAAATCTTTTCCAGAGAAAGGAAAATGGTAAAACCAGAGGGCATAATTTGAGGTTGAGGGGGTGGTAGACTCAAGAGCAAAGTAAGGAAATTCTTCGTTATGGAGAGGGTGGTGGATGCCTGGAATGCGCTCCCGAGAGAGGTGATGGAGATGAAAACGGTGACGGAGTTCAAAAAAGTGTGGGATGAACACAGAGGATCTAGAATCAGAAAATAATAGTAAATATTTAAGAACTAAGGCCAGTACTCGGCAGACTTGCATGGTCTGTATCTGTATATGGCTGTTTGGTGGAGGATGGGTTGGGGAGGGCTTCAGTGGCTGGGAGGGTATAGATGGACTGGAGTGAGCTTTGACGGAGACTTCAGTAGTTAGAACCTAAGAACAGTACCAGGCAGAGCTTTGGATTCTTGCCCAGAAATAGCTAAGAAGAAGAAGAAAAAACAACAACAAATTTTTAGATTGAATCAGGTTGGGCAGACTAGATGGACCATTCGGGTCTTGATCTGCCATCATCTACTATGTTAATATGTATGTTTTAAGGATAGGAAGAAGGAGGGGTGGGCAGGGGGCAGAATGTTGGCAGATCAGTTTTAAATGCCTTTATAGTGGGAAAGAAAGCCCAGATCTCTGTTAAGTCCTGTCTGATAGGTGTCAAAATACCTTATCATTTTGATTTCAAAGGTTTTAGGTTCTTGGATTGTTTTAAAGTTCCCTTTTACTGTTCTCACCGTAAAATCACTGGTGCAGTGGTCAGTTTTTTTCAAAGTGCTGGCCAGATTTTGCAACTGTCAGACGAACGGAGTTGGACAGATTTTGCAACTGTCAGATGAATGGAGTAGCGCTAGCAGCGTGTCTTGGTTTAAGACTCACCTCAGCTCTGAAGAAGGAAAATGAAACGAATGTTCGTTGGATGAGGTGTTGTTGCAACTACTAAGCTAAAGCTAAGTACTAACTTATTATGAGAGTCATTTCATAAATAATGCACACTAATTTTTTTTAATTTACATGTTTGGGTTTTTTTTCAAGTATTTCTTTATAATCCTTCAATATAGTCTCCCTGCTTTGCAATGACCGAGTCCCAATGTCTGGGAAGCTTCATTATTCTATCCAAGACACCGTTTTGTTCAGTTGCCGAATGGCTCGGGTACTGGCAAAATGATGTCCACGCATAGGTTGTTTCAACTTTGGAAAAAGGTTGAAGTCTGGTGAACTCATGTCTGGACTGTAGGGAGCATGAGGTAACACTTCTCAGCCGTATTTGTATAGTTTTTCAATGACTAGTGGAGCACTCCATCTTCCCCACAACCCAAAAAATTTCGATGAGCTCAATCATAAGTCAAACAAATGATGATTTTTGCTTATGATCATGAAGGCATCATCATCACAGACAAAGTTCCATGTGAAAGAATTATCACAGCAGTGTATTATCGTGATTTTATTTGCATAAAATGCACAGAAAAATGCACAAAACTCGACCTCAGTTGCTCTTGGTTGGGCCACTCATTCTTCACGACAACGCTTGCCCGCACATAGGGAATGTCATCATTCAAAAACTACATGAATACGACTGGGAGGTGTTACCTTATGCTCCCTACAGTCCAGACATGAGTCCACCAGACTTCGACCTTTTTCCAAAGTTGAAACAACCTATGCGTGGACATTGTTTTGCATCTCTGGAAGAGCTTTCTTCTGCCGGTACCTGAGCCATTTGGCAACTGAACAAAAAAAGTGCTTTGGATAGAATAATGAAGCTTCCCGGACATTGGGACTCGGTCATTGCAAAGCAGTGAAGGATTGTAAAGAAATACTTGAAAAAAAAATAAAACATGTAAATTAAAAATAATAGTGTGCATTATTTATGAAATGACCCTCGTATTATGGCATGATTACAAAACAAAAATATTTAAAACGAAGAAAAATTGAAAACACATGGGTGTGCTATTAAAAAAGAAAAAAGTAAGACAAAAATTCTGTTTACTTCAGTGTTTGGATCTATGACGATTCTAGCCAGCTGAAGTTACACTACTTTGCTGGCATTCTGAGGACCCAGCGGAAGTTTAGCCTACAGTTGCACTGATATTTTAGAAGGTGGAATTGCTTGTATTGATTGAGTTTGTGGTATAGGTTTAGTCAACTTTAAGTTAATGAGTATAGTTTCTTGTTAAACAAAATGGCACATAGGCCAACAGAGGTGATAGCCCAGCTGGTATTGCAATTCTTAATATAATGTCTTTGTAGGTTAATTCTAGTCTTTAGCATTTGGCTTGTTTCACCAATGTAACATGCCTCTTTGCACTGTTTGCACTGAATGATGTATAGCACATTATAAGATGAATATGTGAAGAGTTCCTTTATGCTGAATGTGTTTCCCATATGAGTGACTGTGGGATCCTTTGAGATGAAATCACACAGTTTGCAGTTTCCTACACCGCAAGGATGTGTGCCATTCTCTTCTTCATGGATTTGTGTGGGGAGCTTGCTTTTTACCAATTTTTGTTTCAAATTAGGTGGCTGATAGAAGTCCAGAGAAAACACTGTTTGCACTGAATGATGTATAGCACATTATAAGATGAACATGTGAAGAGTTCCTTTATGCTGAATGTGTTTCCCATATGAGTGACTGTGGGATCCTTTGAGATGAAATCACACAGTTTGCAGTTTCCTACACCGCAAGGATATGTGCCATTCTCTTCTTCATGGATTTGTGTGGGGAGCTTGCTTTTTACCAATTTTTGTTTCAAATTAGGTGGCTGATAGAAGTCCAGAGAAAACAAAAAAAAAACTCTGTGGAGTGACGATGTTCCTAAATGGACTTTATTTGAAAGTGTCAAAGTTCCAAAGGTACACAAAAATCATCCACATAAAATAATTTCATCCACATAAAAATAAATTCATCCACATAAATTCATCCACATAAAAGCCTTAAAGGACCTAGTCCACTAGGGATACAGATGGATTAAATAGGGACTGCTGGATGTTAATTTTAATGTAGAACTTACTAATGGAAAGTATGTAATTTTTTTTAAAAAAAAGTTTGTTTGTATTAAGTATTAAGTAAAATATCTTTATTGGTAATCCAGTTTTATAAAGTACTGAGCCACCATACAAAGAAAACACCACTGATATTTTAATTTACATGGTTATAACTGACTCTATAGTCAGTGATTTTGCAATATCTTGTACAAACAGAATAAGAACATCTCACTGTATTATTACATAGTTGTTAAATACAGTTAAAGTTTAAATATAAAAATGCATACAAAATACATGTACAATAGTGTTGTTATTACATTATAAAAATAAGACTGAACAATATAAAGTTTAGGAGTGAACCTTCTTACCAATTTTTATTACTGATTTATTCAGGTTCATTACAAACACTAGAACATTATCATAAGCATTTAGAAAGTATGCAAATCAATAAAAAAATGATTTTAATCCATCAGTCAGTCATAGCATCATATCAGTCAAACTTTTTACTCATCCTTTAAGTCACAGAAATAAAATTCTATTGATATGAACATCTGTTACTACAGAAAGTGACATGCCCCAAGGATGGCGTTTGCTCCTAAAATCATGGATATTTAACCCTTCATTCACTGGGCTATATGTACTGACAATTTCTATCACTTATTGGTTTGCATTAAAGGATTGTTTGAGATGGGGGCTCAAGAGGTGAGGATAACATGATACAGAAACGTAGAAAATTATATTTTTAACCACTAATCCATTGTTACATGTACAAATGACACGATAATATGTCAACTTTCATTTTGGAAACAAGATATACTTTTCATGCTGATGATAACATGGCTATTGAAACCTGAATTTTTAGCTAATCATAATAGGTTTTATCTAGCCTAGCTATCACTAGTTTTCTACAAGTCAACTTGGTTAAATTGGAACCTCCTTTCATGGTTTTCTGCATAGAGAAATAAAACATTTCATTGAAGTTGCCTGGATTTATATTTTATTCCAAGAAAAACTGTAGAGAAAAACTAATCACAGTCTGACCAGTATGAAAGGACATGGAGTGGCTTATTGTATATAGTAATGCTTAGGAAGATTTTATATCATCCAGGATTCCCTCAAAAGCTTATACAAGCCAATGTACTATAGGCAAATTTTTGTACAAATGGGATTTTGGATTGAAAAAAAAAAAAGAAATGTTCCAAAAGCCTCAGAATTTCCCAAGTTCAGAGATTTTGTGCATTTGTTTTTGCTTAAACTCTTATTAGAAAGCAAAAGTCAGACAATAAAGAATCCTCATAATTGTAATAAGCTAATATGAAATTTAAGAAAAATGCCCTTTTATGAAAAAAATTGCATGGTAAATAAAATACAGCTTCTGTGCAGAGAACATAATTTCCTTTCAAAGATATTTAAACACCGAGGTACAATACAGTCCTGTACATGCACAAATTTAGCTATAGTGTATCAATTAAATCCTTACTAGAATGATGTCTTTATTACCACAGTACACTTTCTCATTTCAGACCTACATATAAACTTTGAGTAAACTTGAAGATAAAAATATTCTGCTTAAAAGTAAAGCTTTGGGATTGCATTGTCAAGGAGGATATTCTAATAAAGTTTTAAGCTAAATAGTGTAGCAGCAGGAGTTTTGTTTAATTTGCTCTACTGAAGTTTTAACTTACTATTTCTACAAAAAATTGTATATTGCTCCAGGCAATACCTCGGTTGCTCCACAGACATAAAAATGGGTCCTGCCCTCAGCTCCATGATCTGGTTTTACTCATACACCTTAAATCAGGGATCTCAAAGTCCCTCCTTGAGGGCCGCAATCCAGTCGGGTTTTCAGGATTTCCCCAATGAATATGCATTGAAAGCAGTGCATGCACATAGATCTCATGCATATGCATTGGGAAAATCCTGAAAATCCAACAGGATTGCGGTCCTCGAGGAGGGACTTTGAGACCCCTGCCTTAAATGCATTAACCGCCCCTCCCCCTTTTTTACAAAGCCACCCTAGCAACTGCTGTTGTAACTGCCCTGAAGCCCACAGAGATTTAAAGGGCTTTGGGGCTTTTGCCGCATGGCAGTCGCTAGTGTGGCTTTATAAAATAGGGGGTAAGTACTGAAGCATGTTTGGACTACCATTATACTATATAAGAAGAACATAAGAAAAAACAACTTTCAAAGTATGGTGAGAAACAATTGTTTCTTATTTATTTTATTTTTTTTAAAATCAAGCTTGATCACTTGTTTACAAGAGCAGGGCCAGATTTAAGATTTCAACATTCATAGGCTGGACCAGAGAGTGAGGACAGGAATCTTCCCTTTGTGCTTAGAGAATCAAGAAAGACTCCCTGGAAACTTGAAAGCAAGGATAGAGGTGTTAGATCAGGATGCCATTATGGTGCCTCCTGGGAGTAATACTGGCTGATGGCCTTTAAGTGAGTAATAGAAGGCTCCTTTTAGGCCTGAGTATTTGGCGCCTTCAGTAATTAACAGTCTAGGATGTTGCCTGCAAGGGGGTACAGAAAAGTTCTCAGGCCAGCCAACCAACTTCCTAAATTCTGAGTATTATTCTATCACTGTAGCTGAAAAGAGTGTTATCTTATTTTAAGTGCCAATGTGCAGAAACTTTCTATGTTTTGACATTGTTTCAGATTGACCACATCCACGTCATTCCTCTGCTTGTTTGGGCTGAAAACTTTTCAGCACCTCCTTGTATGTTGTCTGTGTCGAAATCCAGGCCAGTACAACAGGTAATAGTGGAGTTCTAGTAGCCTTATTGTTCCTAGAGACTAATAGGTAGAGATAATTTTAAAATGTCCAAGATACAGTAAGATATGGCACATGAGCTTCTGCAGAAAGGACTTCTACAATTTTGAAAAGATGGATTTGAAAGGTAATGCAACGCAACATCTTTTTGATATTGATCTGTGAAACAGCTATCATAACCTTTTAAGGCCACAAATACCAACAGAACACATTCATTTATATCTCATCTCCAATATTGTTTTCCTCTATATGGAGATCAGAAGTGAGAGTTCCACATTGGTATTTTAGGAAAGAATCTGCTGACAGAGAACCTTTTCTAAGTTACCTGCAGGAATGCACATGTGTTTGCTGACTTGTATCCCAGAAATAGCCATTCTGCAAATATACATGTTGAAATAATGGACAGCATTAACCTGGCAGCTGCCATGTGGAAGTGTCAACCCTTCCACATAGAAGTGGTGAATTTGCAGCTTCTACTTGTAACTTCCCTGTGTTACCAATGTATACATGTAAATGCTGCCAGCTGAGGCTGGAATGTTATTTCAGAGGTAGACATACACTAATGGGATTAAGAAGAATAACTCACTTAATCCTTTGTGTAAAGCCCTGGTTGAAACAAGCCCTTTTTTTTTTTTTTTTTTTTTTTAAAAACCCCTATATGTGCTTTTGGGCAAATGGAAAAGCTAAATGGAAAATTTCCCCCATATACCCTTTGTGAAATGGGGAATACACATGTAGATTTTAGTCCTGCCAGGACTATGTAGTGTGAGGTCTCCACGTATAAATACCATCTTTTGGACAGGTGTAAATGCTGGTATTTCCATGTGGAAATTATGAATAAGGCTTCTAAAAAGAAGCTCATCTTTCCTAATATGTTTGAGGTCTTTTGTTTAGCAAAGCATAACTGAGATTATACATCAACACTATTTTTTCTTTATTTAAAAGTAAATTGAATTTTTCCATCAATCTCTTGTAAAAGAACAGAATGTTTTTAAAGTGTGTTCAGCAGAGTTACAATAACCCCTTTAATTAATACCATGCTTGAGCAATAGTATTACATCCTGATTAAAAGAATAAGAGCAATTGTTTTCTTTCAATCTCTTCTATAAAAGAAAGTTTGTGTTTTTGAAAATATGTTAAAAAGTATTTTGTTAAAAGGCTTTCTTAGGTAAACTAAAATCTTTATATACATTCTCAATGTTATAATAATTTGAAGCCATTGATTTTCATTTATGGGTGGTAGTTTTAAGTGTAAACCCCACATGTTTTAAGTGCTTTAGCAACATGATTTTAGTTCTATTATACTACTTCTCCTATGTGCTATTACCATTTTGTAAACTGATAAAAACAAACCCGCTGGTATAAATGTTATAGGGCTCCTTTAACGAAGGCACGTTAGGGCCTTAATGCGCGGAGTAGCGCATGCTAAAATGCCACGCACGCTAGCTGCTACCGCCTCCTCTTGAACAGGCGGTAGTTTTTCAGCTAGCGCACGCTAATCCGGTGCATGCGCTAAAAATGCTAGCGCACCTTCGTAAAAAGGAGCCCATAGTGAATGGACTCCAGGGAAGTATTTTTGCTTAAGACATCTGTACGAACATAGGTATCTTGTTAGAAGTCTTATTGCCTTGATTAAGAAGAGCAGTTTAAAGTAGATCAAAGTAGAAAAGAAAGCTGAAATAAACTTGAAAAGGATCCATCTTCTTTCTATTCTATGATGAGCTATCTTTGTTACTTGAGTGGAAATTGTCATATCCAGGATCATTCGCTTTGAAATTTAGGCAGGAATGCTTTTCTTCCAAGGATAGCATATCTTTAGACTGGCACCAGCAGCACAGACAGGACTGTTTCAGATAAAGACATATATAAAAAAGAATTATTTCATGGGTCTGAAGTACAGAAATTTGACAGATTTACATGTGAAGAAATGTCCAAAACCATTTGAAGTAAGGGTTCCTTTTACTAAGGTGTGCTAGCGTTTATAGTGCACGCTAACCCTGTGCTATGTGGCTAGAACTTAACGCCAGCTCAATGCTGGCGTTAGCGTCTAGCGCGGGGCATTGTAGCACGCACTATTCCACGCGTTAATGCCCTTACGCACCTTAGTACAAGGAGCCCCAAGAGCTTTGTTTTTTTTTACATCCCTATAATTGACATCACATACTAATCAAAAAAAGTGAAATTGGAGATCTAGGTTTCCAAGTTTTATTTACATTTGATATACCACATTAGGAATCACATCTATGCATATTGAAATAAAATCACATCTATACATATTAAAATAAAATTTTAAAAATCTAATAGAAATTAAAAATACAATCTATAATAGGATAGAAAGAAAGAAAGAAAGAGTTTCAAATGTTATATAATAGAGTCTTGATTATCTAGCATAAACAGGACCGGCCCATTTTTGGATATTTTAAAAGTCAGATAACATGGAACACATTTTACGAAGCCGCGTTAGCGGTTTAACGCACGTATTAGTGCGTGCTAATTTGCCAGCCACACTAGCCGCTACCACCTCCTCTTGAGCAGGCGGTAGTTTTTCAGCTAGCGCGGGGGTTAGCGCGCGCTAAAAAGTTGCGTGCGAAGGAACCCAGTGTTTACTTTCAGACTTTACACAAGTTAAAATGCTAATTTCCAATAACAATGAAACACTAAATACAACTTCTTACCTTGAAGCAGTTTTTGAACCTCGTGCTGACCATGTACAATGCTATTGGGTTAATGCAGGAATTTAGGGAAGCCATGTTGATACCAATGTAACCCATGACCAAAAAAACACTAAAATGCATGAAAACAAAATATAACAAACTGTCAGCTCACTTATTGGTCACCTCACAGTTTCCAAATTTATTGACATAGTCAACGTTTTTCTGAGGGGGAAGAAGGGTTGAGAATCATGTTTCAATATTTACTACTTAGGGCTGGATTAGTCAGAGTATGGGGAGATAATATTTACCTCCTCTTTTACTAAGGTGCGGTAGCCGTTTTAGCGCATGCTAAAAATTAGTGTGGCTAAATGCTAATGTGTCCATAGGATATAATGGATGCGTTAGCATTTAGCACGCACTAAAAAGGCTACTGCGTCTTAATAAAAGGACCCCTTAGTGTGGGTCAGGCCTTTTTATATCTCATGATTTTCAAACAAGCTACTCAATGTTATTCTTACCTTAGAAGTTCACATCTGTTTGGGTCCTTTTCATCATAAATAGTGAGTTTCAAAATCCTGGTGAGATGGAGGGGAAACCAGCAGATAGCAAATACCAACACAAGGCAGAAAACTGTCTTCGCCACTTCACGTCTCTAGAAAAATAGATTGGAGACCCAGATAATTAGTCATGAATTTCCTCTGCCAAATGAGAAAACTATCCTGCCTTTGGAGCTGGTCAGATTCCATGCTCAGATTTCAGAAACCAATGATCCCAGTTTCAAGCTCTACTTCACTTCCTGAGATACTCCATTTTCACAAAACAATGTCAATTGAAACTCTTGTGAAACTATCATTAATACTAGCTCCTGTGTATAGCTAGATATAGGATGGGGCAGTGGCGTAGCCACAGATAGACCAGGGTGGGCTGGGGCCCACCCAGTTTGCGCTAAGGCCCACCCAAAATTTCATCTCCTTTAGTGTGGCTGGCAGGGATTCCCAAACCCACCAGTCAAGGACCTCCTCCTCACTGAAAGAATTTATTCTGTATGTTGGGTGGCCACTGGCACTGTGCTGGAGCCTCCACTGGTCCCAGCTGCAGGCTACTTCCCCCCTTGTGCATGCTCAGTTTTCATGCTTGCAGAGAATTCAGCATATGCACTCGGAGGCTGGTGGCAGTGGCTCCAGGACAATGGTGGCGGCCTCCCAACATGAAATTTTTGGACCACCCACTTTGCTCTCAGACTCATCCTAAATCAGCTGCTTTGCTACGCTGCTAGGATGGGGTAAGCAAGGTAATTCCTCAAGTGCCATGCATGGGGTTACTACCAAAAACTCCAGAGGATTTGGCACAGAAAAAGGATGACATAATGAGAACACATGTAAATTATAAGAAAAAATTTGCCCCACCAATCTTCTGTCTGTCATTCCCAACCTTTCCTGTCTTACCTTTCTTCCAACACTTCTAAACTGCCACTACTTCCATTACAAAAAAAGTAACAAAGGACTTTGCAAGAGTTTCCTTTGCCTTTAAGGGAGGGGACTAGGGGAGAGAGGGGGCTTCGCTATTGACATTCCCAGAGGCGCCAGAAGGAGAAGAGATATCAACAACATCAACACATGAACTAGAGGAAGACATATTTTCCTGGTCTATTTGGATACATTGCAGTGTCCACACTTTTATTGTTCAATAAAATCTAGGCACACAGAGTAAAACACCAAAATGTTCTACAAATCATTAAAAATGATTCTTGTGACCCCATTATATACACAGTTGATTCTGGTCCCAATCCTTATATTTTTTTAAACCTTCTTTATGTGTATCCATAGAGAAACATACAATAATGTTTAAAAAGAGTTGCCTATGAGTTACCCTGATGCAGCAGGCGAGATTAAAACACTGCAAAACCCTGTCAGTGTCAGTTACAGTGTGGTAGCGGATTACAGCACAGCAGCGATATTTCTATGAATAGCAGATGGCAGATAAGTAGTTTGGCTTATATGAACTGTTAAGAAGATAAAATGAAGTTTGCTGGTTTGAATTTTTGTGACCTCCTGAGGCTACCAAAACAACTTTTGTGAGCGTTGCTTTGACTGTATGCAGGTGGAAATTTTTCAAGAACACGCAAGCACACACTGAGGGGTCCTTTTACTGAGGCGCGCTAGCCATTTTCACACACGCTAAACGCTAACGCGTCCATAGACTATAATGGACATGTTAGCGTTTAGCGCACACTAATATTTAGTGCATGCTAAAATGGCTAGCGTGCCTTAGTAAAAGGACCCCTAAGTCTAGACAAAATATAGTACAAGATATTAAAAACTAAGCAAAAAAGTAAAAAATTAAAAAATTAGTTAATGAACAGGATAGGCTGGGGGAATTTGCCTATATTTGATTGGGAGCAAGTGAATTTATCACGTTTGAAACCCAGTTGGGTTAATAGCTCCATAATCTGAAGCTTATTCACCCCTTTAAGTAATATTGTTTAGACTCTGTGGAGTATTTAAATATAAATATATAAATAAGAGATATAGGAAAGGAATAATGAAGGTAGGTCTCAGTAGTTCATGATTCCATAGCGGGGGTGGGTGTGGGGGGTTCTTTACTATGGAGTTCCTTCTCTATACCAGTTCCTGTAAACCATGCCGAGCTCAACGATTGTGGAGATGATGTGGCATACAAACTTAAGGTTTCATTTATATTATTTTTATGTATATGCATATTTGTTTATGGTGTGTATGTGTCTAATGATTTTTGGAAAAAAAAACAACAAAGGTGACCAATGATGTTCAGTCTCTTTTTATTGTGATTGACTCGACACGATCGTGTTTTGGCCCACAAGGGACCTGCCTCAGGAGTCTTGTAGTTAAGTCGTGATAGGCAAAATCACATTGCTCTTTTACTCATCATGGAAAGTACTACTCCGTATAAAACCTGCATATGGGGCTGAACTGCTGGCTTGAAGAACCAACGTATGCTGCTGTCCATGTCTTCAAGCCAGCAGTTCAGCCGCATATGCAGGTTTTATACGGAGCAGTACTTTCCATGATGAGTAAAAGAGCATTTTGATTTTGTCTATCACGACTTAACTACAAGACTTCTGAGGCAGGCCCCTTGTGGGCTGAAACACAATCGTATCGAGTCAATCACAATAAAAAGAGACTGAACACCATTGGTCATCTTTATTGTTGTTTTTTGCTATTCATGGTTGTGAAGGCAGATTCTCCTGTTCGTATTCTAATGATTTTTGGAACATGAGGATTGGGGATATTTTTTACTTTGAATACATTTGTGGCTTTCAGATGAGTGCATCACAGACAATGCATCGCTTTAGTTTTGGGTGGAGCTGCTTGTTTCATACCTGTTTAAGATGGTCCGTTAAGGCAATCTGCATTCCGCTTTTCTTCTTCAGCATCTCGCAGGTCATAAGAGTATAGAAAAGTCCAGTAACAACCAGTGGCAAACAGAAATAAAAACTGAACAACCACCAGTCTTTTGTTTCTTTGTACAGCTAGAAAACATATAAGAATTGAGAAATTCAGGGAAAGTATTACCTCTCAAAAATAATATTTTACAATAATGAGGTATTTTGCTATTTTTAATTCATCTACTTCTTTTCAATATCAACTTATAGGGGAACAGAGCCAATAGCACGTGAGCCCCAACTGTAACCCAATATGTAGGCGGTAAGGGCTCACGCATTAAGAATGTACTAATTAGTTAGCATGTGGCAATGTAGCAAAATGCGCTCGCTCTCTGCCCCCAGATCCACCCGCAGTGCTATAAAATAACACTGACTTTTACAAAGCTGCGGTAGAAGTCTCTACTATGGGCCAGTGAGGTAAGTGCTCCGATGCTCATAGAATTCCTCTGAGTGTCAGAGCATTTACCTCGCCGGCACACGGTAGAAACCTCTAACGCGCCTTTGTAAAAGGAGCCTTAAATGTTATTTTTTTAAGCATGAGGGTAGTGAGCGCACATCCAAAAATTACCACAGGAAGCCTCAGCATGCCCCATATTAAGCCATTTACCGCAGCTTGGTTAAAGGGCCCTAATTCTTCTCGTAATGTTTAAAACCGTATAATAAATCTATACAACCTCCCCATTTAATATATACAAAATATATACAAGCCAGATCTTTGCAGCAATATCTTAATCAATAGCTGTGAGACTGAATTCACCTACCCAGAATTTGTTGTTGCAAAGGGGCTCCTAATTATATTAACATTTGAAAGTCCAGTAATCGTAAAGTATAAAAAGTACATCACTCTTCATAAGATCAAACCTAATACAAAGTGCATGGTCTTCATTTCAAAAAATATGAAGTAAACTGAGAGATGAAGGAGTTTATTTTAGAAGGCTTGGAATGGAGGCGTGGCCTAGTGGTTAGGGCTGCAGCCTCAGTACTAGAGAATGACACGGGGAGAGATCCCCGCAGTGAGCCGCGGGGAGCCTGCGGTTTAGCTGCGGGCTTCAGAGACTCTTTACTCAAATCGCCGCAGACACGGGGAAAAAAGTTTTCACCGCCCGCAGGCGCAGGTGAAAAGATTTGTCCCCGCAGGCCAATGTACCCCCTTCAAAGAACCGCTATTTACCGTATCTTCACCGTGAATCTTTGGTCTTGACCGGGTGTCATTTTTTTTTCCGGCGGCCATGTTTGTCTTCGCGTGGTCTGTCTCCTCAACCCGACTTGCACGTTGCCGCATTGACTCCGCCCCCTAAGAAGAGGACCAATCGCTACTGCCACACCTGTAATTAAACCTCCTTCGCGGCTTTCTCCTCCCTCTGACGCGTCACTGATGACGCTACTGTTGGGAGGTTTGCTGCTTTCGCTGGGAAAGTCGGAAAGGTTCACTTGGGGGGGGGAGATAGGAGGATCAGCGGGGGTTCGGCTGGGAGGAGGTTCGGGGGTTCGGTCTGCCTCGGTGCTCCAAGGCCTGGCGCCATTACCTTTTTCGCCCCTCCCGCCCCCCCCCCCCCTTGGTACGCTACTGCTCTCCAGCTTTCCTTAGTTTGCCGGTTTTCTTTTTCGGCCTTGTTCTCTGCCGGGTCCTGCCTACTTCCTGTTTTCATGAAGACAGGACCCGACAGAGAGGAAGGCCTGAAGCGGGCAACAGAAGTGAATTGTGAATGCTGCTGCTGCCCGATGAAGTTCAGGACATCGAGGAAGGAGCAGGGTGAAATTGGCTGCTGGCTTGGGGGTGAGGGTAGGGAAAGAATCGTGGAAGTGGAGAAATTGGCACGATGGCACGAAAGAAAGAGGGGGACCAAGGGGGGAGAGAAAGAAAGGCAGAAAGAAAGAGGGGGTCAAGAGGGAGAGAAAGAAAGGCAGAAAGAAAGAGGGGAGCCAGGGGGAGAGAGAAAGAAAGAGGGGGGCAGGAGAAGAAAGAAGAAGGATCAGAAGAAGGACCAGAGACTCATGAAATCACCAGACAAAAAGGTAGGAAAAATGATTTTATTTTCAATTTAGTGATCAAAATGTGTCAGTTTGAGGCTTTTATGCATGCTGCAGTGACGGTGACGGGGCGGTGAATGTGATGGCAGTGGCGGTGACGGGGCGGTGAATGGAATGGATGGCAGTGGCGGTGACGGGGCGGTGAAGGGAATGGCGGTGACAGGGCGGTGCAGAGGATGGTGAGACGGGGACGGGGCGGTGATGGGGACCAATTTTTTCACCGTGTCATTCTCTACTCAGTACCCTGAGGTTGCAGATTCAAGCCCAGCACACCCCAGGTACATTAGTCAGCTTGTAAGCCCACCAGGACAGATAGGGAGAAATACTTGAATGCCTGAATGTAAACTACTTAGGGCATAAGTGGTCTATAAATAATAACATAAATAAATAATGTGTTTACCCAGGGCTTTTTTAACTATTATACATGACAGTTGCCTAACTTAGCAGCTTCTTGAGGGCAGCTAAGAGTAACTGTAGTCAAAGTAAAATACGAGAGTAAGAGGTAAAGACAGTCATAGAATTCAAAGGATCATCAACACTAGGGAAATTGTCCTCATGTGGGATGATCATGGCTATATAGAATTATCAAAATTATGGGCATAAAAGTTAATTGGAGTGGAGATATAAAGTTGAAGGTTCAACCCATTACCCCTGTATCGGTGGGGGCATACTGAGACTTTAGCACATTGCTTTTTATCTTCAGGCCTTGCATTGGCTCCTGCTACGGTAGAGTATTACTTTTAAGATCATTTTGTTTATACATATGTTAATTCAGGCAAATGTTCCATATTATCTGTTGACCATGTTGAAAATATATCACCTTTCTAGAGCATTAAGGTATGATGGCGTTTGGCTTTTTTTAATACCGTCGATCCACAATCTGTCTATTGTGGGACCCTTCACATGGAACAAGTTTCCAAAAGAGTTAAGATTGCTCTCCAATTCGCTGACATTTAAATAAGAACTTAACACCTTCTTGTTTTCACAAGCTTTTGTTGGGCAAATTAGCTGTTCTACTTACTAATGTTACAAATTCATTGGAGTTATTGATAATGCTAGCTTTTTAATTGCTGATTTGCAGGCCATGTTGTTTGCTATCCATATTCATTAGAAGGGTTTTTTTCCCCCAATCTTTACATATGATAGCTACTTTTAATAGATTTTGAGTACCACAATTTGGATGGCCTGATGTATGAGATGTTTGTTTTTATGCTTTGTATTATAAAGATTATGGGCTCCGTTTGCAAAGCTGCACTACTAATTAGCACATGCTGAATGCAAAGAAGTCCATTCTATTCTAATGAGCTTCTTCGCATTTGGTGCACCATTATAGAGCAGCATTGTAAAATGATTCCTATATGAAACATGGATGTTTTTATGTAATCTTTCTAGAATACTGGTATAATATAAATCAGTATGTATAAATAAATAAATAATCAATAATACATGCCTAATTGAAAAAAATGTGCCCATTGACATTTATTTATTTTTATTTGATTTATTTGATTTTTTAGCCCGTCCTCCCAAAGGAGCCCAGAACGGGTTACAAAGTACATCCATAATAATCCAGACAGAGCAGAGATGACATAGTTTACATAAATTACAATATAGACATGACAATAAAACATATTTACTAAGTAGCATCTGGTGAGATTAAGTGACATAGGTGCGTTGACTGGGTGGCATTTCAAGGTGAATGACTTTAAGGCGCTGGGTTAATAAAGAGGAAGGTTTTCACGGCCTTCCTGAAGTTCCAAAGTCCATCTAGTGATCTGACAGATGGGGGGATTGTGTGCCAAAGTTTGGGTATGAAATGTGAGTAGGAGCGTTTGCGGGCGGTTTCAGTTTTGAGGGAGCGGCCAGAAGGTATGGTCAGTCGTTTTTCTCCTTGGGACCTCAGAGGTCGCTTTGGGAAGTAGATTCGTAGTTTAGTTTTCATGAAGTACGGAATCGTTTCATGAAAGGTTTTGAAAGCGAGGAGCATGTCTGAGTCATGTGTAAGAGTTAGCTAACTGTTAGTTTGGATTTAGGTCTTTGGATGTATGCCTGGGGGGATAATTGCTGTATTTAAACATCTCAAAAAAGGTGAAAATTAAGGGCGTGCTAAATTGCCACATGCGCTTGCTGATACCGCCTCCTTTTAAGCAGGTGGTAATTTTTCAGCTAGTGCGCGCTAATCTTGTGCATGCACTAAAAACGCTAGCACTCCTTAATAAAAGGAGCTCCTAAGAGTTTGGAGCTAGGCTTCTTAACTGACCCCCCCTGAATATTCAGTTTTGTGAAATCGGGCACTTACATACTTGGGTTACAAAACAAAATCCTGAGTGATGTTGCACTTTTTTTGAATGTGCTTTTTTTTGGAAATGGTTGTATCTGTTTCACGTGCTGCCAACTGCACGTGTATTTCCTGCAGCCTTGTAGGTAGGTATTTTACAAAAATCCATCTATTCAATGAGCCTTTTTGTAAAAATTCCCTACAAATTGTGAATATCCAGACTTGGGCTTCCATTTTCCTATCTGGATGACCCATGCAAAATTAATATCTGGTGATTAAAAAAACAAAAAAGTCCCCAAACAACAATTAGCCATGCACTGCATGCAGTTATGTTCCTTGAATGTATTTGACCTGAAATAAGTATGAATGTGCTTACGAAGAATATTTTCTTCACTTAATTGAACAGGAGAGGCATTTACAGTATACAGTATGTCTAAAAACATCAGCTGTTGCCTGGTAATGCCTATTTTTTTGAGCATTTTAAACCTGATGGAGTTTTGGTTAGAACAATTATTGAACTCTACAGCAACAATTTTTGGGTGGGATAGATGGTTACAGTTTCACAGCTATTGATCAACACAGTCCTACAATGGTATGATTACATTACATTACATTATATTACAGATTTCTATTCTGCCATTACCTTTCGGTTCAAAGCGGATTACAAAAAGAGTTATGGAAGAAGGGTTACAACGTTAGATCAGAGAAGGTTTCCAAGAGAGGGAAAAGTAGGATCTGGGGTTAGGGAGGGGATGGTAAGAAGGGGGTTAAGCTTTATCATGGTATTAAGCTTTATTAAGGGATTTCTTGAAGAGTATAGTTTTTATTTCCTTTCTGAACATCTTGTAGTCTGGGGTTGTTGTCAATAGGTTGGAGACTTGGTTGTCTATCTTCGCTGCCTGAGTGGCCAGTAGTCCGTTGTATAGTTTTTTTCCGTTTTACTTCTTTGATTGGGGGGTAAGTGAATGGGTGTGTGTTTTTCTATGCCTGGTAGAGGTGGTTTGGATGAGGCGGTCGTTTAGGTAGGTTGGGCTGTCTCCATTTATAGTTTTAAATAGTATACAGTAGAATTTAAATTGTATTCTTTCCTGGATTGGAAGCCAATGAGAATTGATGAATGCCTCAGTAATGTGATCATGTTTTTTCAATGAATAGATGAGTCTCAGAGCTGTATTCTGAATTGTCTGTAGTTGTTTAATCATTATTGCAGGGCAGGGGAGGTAGAGGATGTTGCAATAGTCTAGGATACTTAGGATTAGAGATTGTACTAGGAGCTGAAATTGTGTTTTTTCGAAGAATTTTCGGACTTGTCTAAGGTTTCTCATAACTGCAAAAGATTTCTGTATTGTTTTGTTAATTTGTGGTTGCATGGTACAGCCTCTGTCAATAGTCATACCTAGAAGTTTTAGGGTGGTTTGCAAAGGGTAGTTGATAGAGTTGATTTCTAAGTTGGTTATGGTTGGGATTTTGTTATTTTCTTGGAGGATGAATTTAGTTTTGTCTGGGTTGAGTTTCAGTTTGTGGTCTTCCATCCAAGTCATAACTGTAGCTAGAGTTCTGTGTAGTGTGTCTGACATTAAGAGCATTGGTTGGTCGAAAGGAATGAGGATGGTGATGTCATCAGCATAGCTATAAGAGGATAGGCCTTGTTTGTTCGGGTAAACACCAAGAGAGGCCGTATATAGGTTGAAGAGAGTAGGGGACAGTGGGGACCCTTGTGGAACACCGCAGGGGTTGGACAAAGGTTTGGATTTTTCTTTGTCTGATTTTACTTTGTATGTTCTGGATTTTAAGAAACCTTCAAACCATGAGTATACTTTATCTGAGATGCCTATTGAGTCCAAGATTTGCAGTAGGATGTTATGGTCTACCAGGTCAAATGTCGCCGTCAGGTCCAACTGTATGAGCAGCATTTTTTTTCCAATGCTGAGGTGTTGTCTTGCTGTGTCGATAAGGGAGCCTAGTAGTGTCTCTGTGCTGAAGTTAGTTCTGAAGCCGGATTGCGTGGGATGGAGTAAGTTATGGTCCTCGAGATAGTTGGTGAGGAATTTGGCTACTAATCCTTCTGTTAGTTTGATATATAGAGGTATTGAGGCTATTGATCTGTAGTTGGATGAGAGGTCTGTTGGTCCTTTTGGGTCTTTTAATATTGGGGTGATGATAATTTCGCTGAGGTCATTCGGGAAAATGCCATCTGTGAGCATGGTTTGTATCCAGTGTAGGAGTAAGGTACGGAACTTAGTGCTAGCTAATGACAGGAGATATGGCGGGCAGTGGTTGAGTTCACATGATGCGTGGCTGTACTTATTGTAGAGTTTGTTGAATTCGGTCCAATGTATCTTAGGGAATTGGGACCAAGATCTGTCTGCATCACAAGATTCATTTTCTGTGGGGAGTATTGTGACTTCGAGTAGGTGGGTTGGGTTACTAATGAGAGTAGCTCTGGTGTTTGTAATTTTATTCTTGAAGTGTTCAGCTAGGAGGGAGGCTGAAGGGGAGGAGTTATTGTTAGTGGTCAAATAGGGTATGGTGTTAGTTAGATCTTTTAATATTTGGAATAGTTTTTTGGTGTCTTGGGTTTCTGTGCCTATTAGGTTGGTGTAATGTTTTTTTCTCTTTTCTTTTAATAGAAGTTTGTATTGTTTGTTAATTTTTTTCCAGGCGGTTTTCGTGTGATCTTGGTTGGGTTTTCTCCATTTTCTTTCCAGATGTCTACATTGTCTCTTGAGTAGGAGTAATTCTTCGTCGAACCATTGGTCTGATCGTCTGCATGTTCTGGTTTTGGTTAGAAGTGGGGCTTGTTCATCAAGGATATTGTTGCTCAAATAGCCCCAGTGTGAAATGAAGTCTTTGGGGTTATCTTCTTGGATTCTTTCGTCTACTTTTGACCAGAAAATGGCGGGCTTGATGCGTTTGCGTGATGTGTAGGTTACTATTTTGTATATTGGTTTGGATTTGATTTTGGTCCAGATGATGTTGAAGGTGTAAGTGTAGTGGTCTGACCAGAGGGATGGGGACCAGGTTCCATTAGACATTTGAATTTCTGAAGTAGATGTTTGATGGGTCATGAAGGCTGCAATGTCCAGTTGGTGTCCTTTCTCATGAGTAGTTTGTGGGTTTAAAATTTGGAAGGATAGGGCATTGAGGAAAGAAAGTAGATTGTCTACTGGCTTGGATGAATGGTCTTCAAGATGAAGGTTTAGGTCTCCTAGGATAAGATTGTGTGCTGCTGTAAGTGAGTTTTGGTATATGAAGTTTTAAAATTCGGATCTAACCATGGCCCAGTTTCCCGGTGTTATATAACAGAGCATGCAGTTTAGTGAGTTTTTCAGTGCGGTGGAAGAGATTTGACATGCTAAAAGGTCCATGTAAGGGGTAGAAGTTTTTTCCAATATGTTTAAGGTTAGGAAGTCTTTGAGTAAGATCGCTAATCCACCTCCTCTTTTTTTCTCTCTGCAGGTCACTGTAATTTTGTATCCTTGAGGACAGACTTCTGTAATTCTTGGGTCTGTGTCCGATGTTAGCCAGGTTTCTGTGAGGAAGAGGCAGTCTAAGTTTTCATTTTTTATCCAGGTTTTTATAAGTTCTGTTTTTGGACCTAGGGCTCTGACGTTTAAGTAGGCACAGTTAAGGGTGGTGGTTTCTGTTTGGTGGTTGTGAATCGTTTTAGGGTAGATGAGTGAATTTGGGTTATGGTGCGGTTTGGTCTTGGGTTGTGTTGCTCTTCTTCCCCATGCTGGTGTTATGGGGTGTTGAATGCTTGTTTGGTGGTTGGAGTTTCTGTCTATTGGAACTCTCCTGTTAGGGTGAAGGGTTTTGATTGCAATTGAGCTAGTGGGAATGTTGGGTAGGTTGTTTGCTTCTACCTTACAGCTGGATATGAGAAGGATTATTAATAGGATAATCTGGGTGTTTGTTTGTGGAATTAGCTTCATTATGGAGGTGGGGCTGCTGGTAGAGGCAGTGTAGTTTCCAGTGGTTAGGTTGTTGGCTGTGTTTAGTGTCTGGGTAGGAGAGTGGGTTGTGAAGGGAGGTGTTGAGGACCAGCGAGAAGGTAAAAGAAACTAAAACCGGCAAAATCAAACTTTTAAACTGTTGAGGAGATCCTGCTGAGCCTTCCAACTGGCTCAGCGGTGCACCGTCGGGAGGGGAGGAGGCGGAGTTCGCTCCCATGCTCAGATTGTGCCTTACTCTGCTCCCGCTCTGCCCCGAGTGCTTCCGGTCCGTGGGGGGAGATGTTGAGGTCCGACGAGAGGTAAAAGAAACTGAAACCGGCAAAAACAAACTTTTAAGCTGTTGGGGAGATCCCGCTGAGCCTTCCAACTGGCTCAGCGGTGCACCGTCGGGAGGGTAGGGAGCGGAGTTCGCTCCCATGCCCATAGTGTGCCTTACTCTGCTCCCGCTCTGCCCCGAGTGCTCCCGGTCCATGGGGGGAGGTGTTGAGGTCCGTCGAGAGGTAAAAGAAACTGAAACCGTCAAAAACAAACTTTTAAACTGTTGGGGAGATCCCGCTGAGCCTTCCAACTGGCTCAGCGGTGCACCGTCGGGAGGGGAGGGAGCGGAGTTCGCTCCCATGCCCAGAGTGAGCCTTACTCTGCTCCCGCTCTGCCCCGAGTGCTCCCGGTCCGTGGGGGGAGGTGTTGAGGTCCATCGAGAGGTAAAAGAAACGTTTAACGTTTTTAAACGTTTTAAAAACAGTTTTAAAATATTTTTCATATATTTTAAAGATACATTTTTTTACATTTGTTGAGTGATTTTATTCAGCAGAATAAGCATGGATTTGAAGTTTTGATTGATACATCTCCCTACACTTTAATGTTATATGATAATTTAACAGTGTGACTGTTCCTTTCACAAATATCCTAGCAGGCTCGTTTACTAAACTAAGAACATAAGAACATAAGAATTGCCGCTGCTGGGTCAGATCAATGGTCCATCTTGCCCAGCACTCCGCTCACGTGGCGGCCCTCTGGTCAAAGACCCGCACCCTGAGACTAGCCCTACCTGCGTACATTCCAGTTCAGCAGGAACTTGTCTAACTTTGACTTGAATCCCTGGAGGGTGTTTTCCCCTACGACAGCCTCCGGAAGAGCGTTCTAGTTTTCCACCACTCTCTGGGTGAAGAAGAACTTCCTTATGTTCGTACGGAATCTATCCCCTTTCAATTTTAGAGAGTGCCTTCTCGTTCTCCCTACCTTGGAGAGGGTGAACAACCTGTCCTTATCTACTAAGTCTATTTCCTTCAGTACCTTGAATGTTCTGATCATGTCCCTTCTGTTCGAGGGAGAAGAGGCCCAGTTTCTCTAATCTTTCGCTGTACGACAATTCCTCCAGCCCCTGCATTAATACAGTACTAATATACCTTAAAGGCCTATGTTACAGCTTGATACATGCTAAAGCACCGCTAGCATTCATCAACAAGCTTGGCATTTAACATTTGCTCTTTTCGTAATGAGGTGTAAATTCTCAGGTTTCAGGTTTATTTAAAAATTTGATATACCGCCTTATTAAAATTCAAAGCGGTTTTACATAATATAAAAACAAAGTATAATAAGAGTGTACATTATAAACAAATTACAAACAATGCTAGAAACAATCAGATGCACTGACAAACATTAACTTTCCGATACAAGATGGAGAAGGGCAGAAATACAATTTGTGTAAAGAGAAAGAGGGGAAGGACCAAAACAAATGGAAGGGGAATAAAATATAAATAGTCTAAAATAATCTATAATAATAAAACGTTAAGTGCGCATGCACACTCGCGCCACGTGTTTCCTGCTCCCTGATCTGTCGGGATGTGGCAGCACGAGTGCGCATGCGCTAGATGGCGCGGAGTGAGGGGCTGGGACTTAGGGGAAGGAGAGCAGGCCCAGGAGAGCGAAGGAAGCCTCAGTGACACTGAGCCACGAGGGAGAAGGTGAGCGGAAGGGGGAGCAGCGGAGAGGCGGGACTGGCCGAATAAAGTTATATATTATTAGAACGCAAAATGTGTCAAGGTAAACATTTTTAGAAAAGGCACCCACAAGAGTGCGCATGCGCGTCAGACAAGCCTCCCTGCTCTCCACCTCGCGCCACTGCAGTGGATCCTCTCACGAGACGCCCTGCATTGGTGCTACAATGAACGGTGTGTGTCTCCAATGCGCTCTTATTTTTTTGCGTCGGTGCTATAGGATCGACGAATGTGTAAGTTTTGACGTTACAGGATCGTCCCAAATGCGCTCAGTTGTTTGTTTTCCGGCGATCCCGCAGCACTGTCAGAAGAACCCATCTCCCCCCCCCCCACACACACACACACGATCGTGTAGTGGCCACTTTTATGAAAACCACCTTCAATATTGGAAAAAGCATTTTTGGAGGAAGTACCAAAAGTGCTACACAATCGTGTGGGCTTTTTTTTTCCTGACAGTGCTGCGAGATCGCCGTCCAGATGTGCTTTTGTGTCGCAGTTCCAAACGCATCGCCTATGATGTCACACATCCAGCCTGCCTTTCTTCGCCGCCTGCAACAGATCGTAAGCACTTTGAAATTATATTAAGCAAAACCTCTTGTGGGGTAGGTTTCCTCCAAGTCTCAGTGAGTACTGCTTGTGCAATAGAGACAAACAGCAAACAGACAAGTAAATAACTCAGAGCATGAAAAATACCCAGTAAACTCCTGAGAGGTCACATACAGGAAGTTTTGAAAATCATACATTTTAAGAGGAATAAAATCAACAGACTTGCAAATTCCCAGGCCTTAACCATTCCATTAATCTTCTAACAAAGGCTTAAGTTGATTAAGCCAGCATTTAATACTTGCTAATTGCATGTTTTTTTTATTGCCTGCATCTTGTACATAGCCTGCAGTTTTTTCTTGGTTTCTTCTTGATGTTTTTTTTGTCAGCTTTGCTTAAATACTCGATTCTGCCGAGCTGTTGATTCATAAAGTTGTTCACCAAACATCTTTATTAATTAACAGGTCAATAGGGAAGTGGAGGAGGGGGGGAGAAATGGTGCTGCAAAGAGGGCAGGGAGAGAGACAGATAGAAAGAAAGACAAATAGTGGGAGGGAGGGAGACAGAAAGAAAAGAAGAAAGAGACAGGGGCAGGGAGAGAGACAAAAAGAAAGAAAAACAGCAGCAGAGAGAGACAGAAAGAAAGAAAGACAGAGACATATTTTCTAGCACCCGTTAATGTAACGGGCTTAAAGACTAGTGTAAAATAAGCTAAAATAATAAAAAAATGGCAAGAAACAGATTTCCATTATGGTCCTTAGAAGGACTATTATACACTGAATGCATCTTTAAAAAGAAAGGCCTTCAAGTTACTTTCAAATTTATCAAGGGATGCAATTTCTCTTATATAATTTGGTGCTGAATTCCAGATGGTAGGGGCCGTAACAGTGTTAATGTATCTTAAAGAGGGGATGGCTCGCAAGTTTTGATTAGATGAATGTAATATACGATGGGGGGGATTGGGGGATTAGTAACCTGTTAATAAAATCAGGTTGGCCGAAAGTTTTGGTCTTGTAAGTCAGTAACATTATTTTATAGGAAATTTGATGATCTATAGGAAGCCAGTGAGCATTGATCAAAAGAGGTGTGACGCAGTCTCCTTTTCTCAAGGGAGAACAATCCTAGTGTTATAAGTCTGTCCTCGTATTCCAGTTTCTCCATACCCTTCACCAGTTTTGTTGCTCGTCTCTGCACCCTCTCCAGCAGTTTTATATCCTTCTTTAGGTAGGGAGACCAATGTTGGACGCAGTATTCCAAGTGTGGTCTGACCATTGCCCTATAAAGCGGCATTATAACTTTCTCCGATCTACTCGAGATTCCTTTCTTTATCATGCCCAACATTCTATTTGCCTTCTTTGCCGCTGCCGCGCATTGTGCCGACGGCTTCAGGGTCCTACTGATAGATAGGACCCTGAAGCCGTCGGCACAATGCGCGGCAGCGGCAAAGAAGGCAAATAGAATGTTGGGCATGATAAAGAAAGGAATCTCGAGTAGATCGGAGAAAGTTATAATGCCGCTTTATAGGGCAATGGTCAGACCACACTTGGAATACTGCGTCCAACATTGGTCTCCCTACCTAAAGAAGGATATAAAACTGCTGGAGAGGGTGCAGAGACGAGCAACAAAACTGGTGAAGGGTATGGAGAAACTGGAATACGAGGACAGACTTATAACACTAGGATTGTTCTCCCTTGAGAAAAGGAGACTGCGTGGGGATATGATCGAGACCTTCAAAATACTGAAAGGAATCGACAAAATAGAGCAGAGAAGATTATTTACATTGTCCAATTTGACACGGACTAGAGGACATGTAATGAAGCTAAGGGGGGACAGGTTCAGGACTAATGTCAGGAAGTTCTGCTTCACTCAGAGAGTGGTTGACACCTGGAATGCCCTCCCAGAGGAGATTATGACGGAATCGACCGTCCTAGGCTTCAAGAGCAAACTAGATGCATATCTCCTTAAGAGAGGCATATAAGGATATGGTGGACTATAAATTAAGCCAGGTGTACACCTGGCAGGGCCTCCGCGTGTGCGGATCGCCGGACTTGATGGACCGAAGGTCTGATCCGGAGAAGGCAGTTCTTATGTTCTTATGTTCTTATGACATGATCGTATTTACGTGCTTTTGAAATAATTTTAATGGCAGTATTTTGAATAATATGAAGATATTTTATTTCTTTCTTAGTGATTCCTTTGTATAGTGCATTACTGTAATCTAAGCATGAAATACTCCCATTCTATAACTTGGCGCCTACTATTAGGTGCCAATGATTGCTATATTTGCATGTAACTGCTAGGTGCTTTTTTATAAAATACACCCCAAAGTTGTTTAGTGCATAGTTGCAAGGGTATGAATATATGGGCAGAGCATGGAAAGGCCATGAGCATGTCACCATATTACCATAAAGGAGGATTATAATGTTTTAAATAAATAAATTACACACTCAACTTATAAATCACTATTACTTTTGTATACTGCCTAGTATACTTATGGCTCCTTTTAAGAAGGTGTGCTAGGGTTTTTAGTGCATGCACAAATTACCGTGCGCTTTAGCGAGCGGTAGTTAAAAATCTACCACCTCCTAAAAAGGAGGCAATAGTGGCTAGTGTGCTCGGAAATTTAACGTGCGCTATTGTGTTCGTAAAGGCCCTAGCACACCTTTGTAAAAGGACCCTTAGGTACACAAATATACTTGAGCTACCATAAGTGGGTGCACCAATCTTTGGTGCACCAAGGTGTATTTGCATATTTACACTATTTACACTTCAAATTCACTGAGCTTTGGAATAACCTCCCTGCCCCGCTGCGGAACCTAGGCTCATTCTAATTATTCCAAAAGCATCTGGAAACCTGGCTTTTCTCCAAAAAAAAAAGCTATCTATTTAAAATGTAAAGCTAGCTATCCTCTTCATAACCCCTAATTTCTTATTATGTCCTTCCCTCATTTATTGAATTACCTATAAACCGTGTCGAGCTCTATCTTTATGGAGATGATGCGGTACACAAACTTAAGGTTTAGTTTAGTTTACACTAATATTAATATTAATAATAATAATAATAAATTTATTTATATACTGCAATACCTCACGTTTCAATAAGAGGTAAGAACTATAAAAGACAGCAAATTTACACAGTACATTATATATAAAATATAACATTATGAAATTATTAACTTATCTAGATTATGCATATTTATCAAACAGATACCGTTTTTAATGATCTTCTAAAGGCCTGGTAAGAAGAAGAATTTAAAATCAAACCACTAAAACTTTTGTTCCTAAGTCCTGCCTGACTTAGGTTAGGGTTACCAGATGTCTGGGAAAACCCGGACATGTCCTCTTTTTAGAGGACTATCTGGGTGCCCGGATAGAGTTTCCAAAACCTGGTAGTTTGTCTGGGCTTTGGAAAGCCCTGACCTCCTGGCCGCATCTGGCCAATATGACATATTCCTCTTCGGTCAAGATCGAGGCAGCGTCGGCATAGTCCGTACAATCAAACCACATCAACAAAAACTTCAAATGTGCAAAATTTGCTGCTTATAAAACAGCGGTTCTGAAGAAGCCCTGAGTACACATACAGGGCGAAACGGAGATCTTCCGTCTGCAGTTTCATTTAGTGTGGACGTCAACCGGCTCCTATCTTTGAGCTAAGTACCACACAGCTTTCAGCAAGTTCAGTAAAGAATACTTTAAGAACACTTGATCGAGTAATTTAAAATACAAATATGATAAAAAGTGAGAAAATATCAAGAAAATAATAAAACTTAAAATAAATATAAAACAACAGAAGGCTCACAGAGAAAATAAGATAAAATTCGATGATGGCCCTAATAACAGTTTAATATATACATCTTGCCACCAAGTTATAAGTGCCCATCAAAGTTTTTATGTGTTAATAGCACACAGTAACACATTTTTATTCAAAGGATATTAAGCCTCATATGAATAGTGCATGAATTGTGTTTTAGTAATGCACTTTTATCACATTTCAAAAAAAATAGGTCTCTTAGGTCAATTTTTAAATCCAATATGAGGCTTGCATTGATGCAGTTACTTTGTATTCACAGGACTATAAGCTCATTTTCAAAGGGAAACTGCATGGGATTTCCCCTTGAAAATGCGCTAGCTGTGGGAATGGACTGGTTTCTCTGGCCATATACATGCAATTGCTTTCAATAAGGTGCAAAGATTACTGTTGAAAATGCGTGTGGCTCTTAAAATGAAACCTTAAAATGTACTCTCCCTCCACTGACTTCATCGTGTCCTTTTTACATCATAGGTAAAAGTATCTGATTTGCAACTAAGGTGTATATATTTATTTGCATTTGGAATGGGGATTTTCAGTGGAGCATTTTCTGCACCTAAACAAAAAGTTTACCTACAGAAATATACAGAAAATTGCTCTTATGGAGGATAATTTGTATGGCTGGCAATTTAGACTTATAAAGACCCATGAAGGGGCATTTTTGAAAGGCTGTCCACATCAGAATAGAAATGTCCATCTTGCATGTATTTTTGAACAGGAAATATGTTGAGATTTTCAATTTGAAAATATGTGAGATGAATATCTGTGTGCTGGAGATGTCCAGCATGAACAGCCATTTTACAAACTGGAACATCATTATGAATGGGGGGGAGGGGGGACATAGAATTCTATATGGCAGCATTCTTAGAACATGGCTACATAGATGTCCATGCATGTAATTGTGAAATCTCCAACATACCTATTGTACCTGAATGTATACAACTTCAATAGCTTTCAGGCTTATCAATGGCTTATATATTTTGGTACAGTAAGTATAGGGTTACCATATTTTTCTTGGCAAAATCTCGGACGCCTGGCCCTACCCTGGCCCCATACTTACCTGAATCACTGTGGCGGTTATTCTGCTTCTTGAGTGTATGCAGTATTTAGTAAATACTACCTGGGAGTCAATATATTCAAACTTCTGTGATATATTTTAAACAAATGATTTCTTACCTGCATAAAAGGAGTTATTTGAATTGGGTGAAGCATGCAGGTTCTAAGCAGCTGCCCTTTATAAACTATAGCAATCATATCAAAGCCAATTGCTTCAGGAAGAGCCACAATGACAGAGATAATCCAGATCAATACAATTTCTACTGCAGTCCATTTTGGCACTCCGATTCCTTTAATACGACTCCAGGAAGCAACAGCACGATATCTAAATGTCAAAGATGAATGATTATGAAATATCTGCCTACATGGAAGAGGGCAACAGTGACTAATTTTGTAATTTGCTAATTCATGATGTTATGGAAGTGAGGCACACGTTCTTTTTTAATCTGTATCTTTTTTAATCTGTATCTAAGATGTCTAACAAATATATTATCTTTACTCCTAGAAATTGTGAATTAGCTTGTCTGTAGTTCTCAGCCCAGTCCTTCACTCAGGTAGTCAGGTTTTCAGGATTTCTACAATGAATATGCATGAGGGAAATTTGCATCTAGTGAAGGCAGTGGATGCCAGTCTTTCTCATGCATATTCATTGTAAATATTCTAAAAACTAGATTGACTTGATATATCTGAAGGACTGTGCTAAAAACCTATAGATAGATTTAATATTAGACATGCTATAGATAGATTTAATATTAGACACACTGGGGCCCAGGGCAGAAATTTTGAAGGAAATTCTAAAGTCTGGCAGCAGCTTTTTTTTTTTTTTGGGGGGGGGAGGGGGTGCTTTGGGACCCTTTTAACATGATACCCATGACAATTGCCCTTTTTGCACTAATCTAATGCTGGCCCTACCTATGGATTAGGTAGGCTAAACGTTCACCTCAATCAGATGACTGGACATGTTGAAAACAACTATTGGGATGATTCTGGAGGACTTTACTGGAGCACATAACCAATTTCTTTTTAGAACTGTAATTCATCAAGTCACTAGGACTCGAACACCCCACTGGGGTGTTTTACGTCTTAATAGTGGTAGTATGTATCAGTGACATCTAAAGCATGGCTGCAGCAGGATTAACTATGGTCTTAAACCCTGGTAACATAATGGAAGTTAGTTTTCAGGCAATCGACATAATATGTCATTCTTAGTATTCAAGGTGATAATTCTTACCTATCAATGCTGAGGGCACACAGGCTCAGCACAATGATTCCTACTGATACTTTTTGAATGAAGGGTATCAGCTTACACATCACTGCTCCAAAGGGCCAATCCTGCCCTAGAAGCTTAACAGAGAAAAAAAAAATGTTAAAATGAGTTTTTGTTTGACTGTTGAATTCCTTTTATAAAAGTTTCCCTGAGTAAAATTTGCTCTTAATATATATTTAAAGCCATCAATGGACGATCAATAACCTCTTCTGTTTTAATTAGAAGTAAGTACATTGCAGTAACTGCACTGTTCAGGCCACACCCATTCTTTGTCCAGAGCCCATCCAATTCCCAACCTCCAATGCATCATATGCAGTTAACACAGGATTTTTAGTTCACTGGCAGTTTTAAATCTATTTGATGCTGTAGAAAATGGGTTCAAAGTGATTTCCAAAGTCATACTGAGAGGTAGGTGTGACCCCCCATCATGATCTGACACATGATTTAGTGTTGGATTAATTAGGGTCTCGTGTTAACTCTGCTTTAGGCACTTACTTCCTGCTTCTGTATAGGTTACCCGAATTTGGGCACCTAGATTTGGGTAAAATCAATTATTGGAGTTAGCAAGCAGTTAATTGGTCATAATTAGAAGTTATGAGCATTCTGCCCTATTCTATAATATGGCTCCTAAATTTCATGGTATGCAACTCCAAAGGGGGTTTGACCATGGGAGGGGCAATGTTATAGAATACCTGCCATCAGTTGGGAGCCAGCATTTACACCAATCAAATACTTGTGTCCATAGTTAGGTGCAAAATGTACACTCAGACCACCTTTTATAGAATACTAACTTAGCACAGATTATCTTGGTGACTAACTTTGGACACCGTTTATTGAATCTATCCCTTAGTGCACTGTAAGTGCAGTGCATTATAAATGTTAGCCTGGATTCTCTAAATGGCACCAATTTTTAAGGTACCAGTAGGCACCCAAACTCAGTAAAAACACATCATTGAAACAACATTTTTAATTGAGTTTCAAAGTGTCTACAGCTGTTTCAAAAATCTGCCTAATTCCACTGTGGGCATGGCTAATGGAAGTGGCATTAGGCAGCCTAAAACGCCTACAGAGATGTGATTCACATCATAGTCCTATCTTTTCTAGAAGCGCAATTTTGTACTCAGTGCTGTCTTGTGATTGACACGCGATCAGCAGCCACTTTTAAGGCGGCCACCAACGGCACTGGTTACAGAATCCGGGCCCAAATGTCTACTCTCTGTCCATACTAAATTGAAATACCCTAGTGGGAAAATTTCACAGAATCATATAAATCACACACCTCCCACTTATCTTTGAGTGCAAAATCTATTTTACATACAGGAGTCGGCCTCAGTACTGGAGCCTACGCGTAGTCGTAGTCAATGACTGGGGCATTCAGCGTAGTTGTTTTAGCTCCTTATTCTCCAATCATTGGCCATACTCCCATCTTTTATTTCAAACTCAACTATTCAACTTATCCTATTTATTTTAAAAAACTTACAATAATTTATTCAGTAATTTATTTTCTGAAAATTTTCTCTTTTATCATATCTCACTAAAATTTTTTCTTTTTGTCATATCTCACTCAATTTTCTGTTTTCCTACTCTTTTACTGTGTATTTTTGCACTACTTCGTCTATCAAGACTGCATCAAGACTGCATCAAGACTGCTTCCGAACTATACAGAACATGGCTTGATTCCTATACACTTTGGTCCTGATGCAGTGGGTTTGAATTGTTACCCACGAAACGCTGGCCACGTTGGCTCTTCTTGAAATACAAGCGCTGACCAAAAAGCTAAGTAATTTTCTAACAGCACTGAATATGATTTGCTGTAAACAATTGAAAAAAGATATAGATTATAGACGGTAGTTTCTTGATAGACGAAGTAGTGCAAAAATACACAGTAAAAGAGTAGGAAAACAGAAAATTGAGTGAGATATGACAAAAAGAAAAATTTTTAGTGAGATATGATAAAAGAGAAAATTTTCAGAAAATAAATTACTGAATAAATTATTGTAAGTTTTTTAAAATAAATAGGATAAGTTGAATAGTTGAGTTTGAAATAAAAGATGGGAGTATGGCCAATGATTGGAGAATAAGGAGCTAAAACAACTACGCTGAATGCCCCAGTCATTGACTACGACTACGCGTAGGCTCCAGTACTGAGGCCGACTCCTGTATGTAAAATAGATTTTGCACTCAAAGATAAGTGGGATGTGTGTGATTTATATTACTCTCTGTCCATACCATGCCCCCTGACAGAGAAAATTCAGAAAAATTAAGTAGTGCATAATTTAACATGTGATAACAAGCAAACTACTGTAGTATAAAACTCTTTAACTCGGGTGTGAGGTATCATAAAATATTGATGCACTTTAGTAGAATTACCCCAGTGCCTAAATCGGTAGACACCATTGAAAATGGCACCTACTTCATGTCAATCAAATTAAAGTTCCATTTATAGAATTGCACCTAACAGTGCCTAACTTGACTTAGGCATCAGTAGATGTCATAATGTTAGGTGCCATTATATTAGGTCCGGGTTTTCCTAGGGTTACCAGATTTTCCTTTGGGAAAATCTGGACCCATTGCCACACCCCCAGGACCACCCAGTTATGCCTCTGTCATGCCCTGTTCTGCCCCAGTCCCTTCCCACAGATGATGTCATGCGCATGCTTGGAAGCTCCTTTCCAATGCGATTTTGTCAGGAAGCTTTACAAAGCCTGGGCAAAAGGAAGACATGCCCTCAAAAGGAGGACATGTCCAGGGGAATCTGACGACTGGTAACCCTAGGTTTTCCTGGCCTAATTTACCGGCACCTAACATAGACACCTACCGATGCCTAAGTCATTCCACCCCTAAGCACGCTCCTTTGTAGACCAGATAAACTAAGAACAAAACTCTCTTCTTTTTTTGTTCCATCTTTAAGTTTAACATCTTATAGAAAAATGCAACACACAAATATATTATAAACATATGTTATCATACATTAGAAAATTCTTAACGAAAAACATGTCATTATCTATCCATCCCTTCCTCCCTAACCAAACCCCCACCCTACCTCCCTCCCATATGTTTGACAGATCAATTATTCCATCATACACATTGCTTAACAAAACCCTCTAAAGGGCTCCAAATATCCTTAAATGATGCCATATTCCCTGATCTTTCAACTAAATTAGCTTCATATTTTGTACTCAATGCTGTCTTGTGATTGACACACGATCAGCAGCCACTTTTAAGGAAGCACACAGTTTCCTACCAAAAATGAAAATTCAACGTGAAACCTTCCAGTTCTTAACTATTCGCTGTAGTTCTACTCCAGATAGTATCATGAACAATTTATTTTTATTTACTGTCAAATAGGTTGTTGAAGTAGCACGTGCTCCACATATCACCATTCCATAAGAAAGAGGTATACAAACTTCCAATATATTTTGTATTTTATTCCACACCTCCTGCCAGAATGTTTGAACCAGTGGGCAGTAAAACAAAAGATGATCAAGTGTACCCACTTCTTTCTTGCAGCTCCAACATGCATTAGACTTGTTAGCATCCAATTTCTGTAACTTAACCGGTGTCCACAATATTCTATGGAGCACACATTAAAGAGTTTGTCTTAATGACAGAAAAGCCGTACATCATATCCTTTGAGTCCATATTTTCTTCCAGTTTACAGATTAATCAAAATCAGTCCAGGCTGTGGCTTGGTCTCAAGGAGTAGTAGTAGTTCACAAGGTTCCAAAGTAAAACTTGGCCGACTTGAATTAAGCCTCTTCTGCTTACAGATATCTGCTGGAGAGCTGCTCTTGTCGTTCCTGGGTCTTTCTAGCTTATCTGTGCTTGGAGGTTTTATCCTGCCTGGGCCTTGTCCTCTCTACTCTGCCCTCACTGAACCACATTATAATACAATATGGGGACTTCTATTCCACAGCTTGACAGAAGGCTTAGTGCAGAATACAATGAAAAAGTTATTAAGAGGGGAGATAAAATATCCCAGATAATACAATAAGAAATAATAATAATGATAAAAGAAAGAACAAAATATAGACCTTCAAGAACTTCCTGAATAAATAGGGCTTTAGTAATTTTCTAAATCTTAAACAGGAAGGTTCCAATCTTAGTAATGGTAGAGAATTCCAAAATGTAACTGCTTGATAAAGAAAACATGCAAATTAAGGGCTATGTGATGGCTAAACTTCCTCCGTATGTACCAAATCGGTCCCTCCACTCCCAGGATGGAATATGCCTCAAAACGCCCCCTGGTGTGCCCTTCAACTACAAACTGCCAAACAAGGGTCCTACTCCCATTTCATACCGAGCCACTGGAATTGACTGCCATCACAGATCAGATCTCTTGAAGGTCTCCTCAACTTCAGAAAAGCAAAAAAACCTCTTCATCTGACCCCCTGCCCTTGATCCATGGACTACAAAGAATTGTATATTGGTAATCGGACCAGTCTGTGTCACGTAAGGATAACTACACCTAATATGTGCCAACTAGGATGAAAACTTGCATTGTAATCTTGTACTCATATTGTGTATGTTTAACCTGTAACCCGTTAAGCGCTCTTTGGGGACAACGGGATGGAAAACAAATAAAATAAATAAATAAGGTCGCTTATAATGTATATTGTTTATAGAGGGGGAAATTAACAAAAAATTATTCTTTATGTGGCTTTTAGAAAAGGATAGATAAGGTCGCTAACTCTTTCAATTGAAAGGAAACACCAGAGTGAAAGGGCATGGGATGAAGTTGAGAGGTGATAGGCTGAGGAATCATCTAAGGAAATACTTTTTTACAGAATGTGTGGGTAGATGCATGGAATAGTTTCCTGGTAGAGGTAATAGAGACAAAGACTGGGTCTGAATTCAAAAAATTGTGGAACAGGCATGTGGGATCTCTTAGGGAGAGGGGGAAATATTCTCAGCCCAAACAAGAAGAGAATGATGTGGAGCCATGAAGCTTACAAGTTATTCCTATGCTTCCAGATAAATTTCCTAAGGCATCAAGCCACCAAGTGGTATAAATTAATATTGGAATATTTGAACAAAAAACCAAAAGTCTGAGAGACATTTGGAGCATTGAGATTGAGCAGCAGATTTCTGCGGTCTCAATGGCCACAAATTTGGACTTGGAGGATGAGATGTACAGTGTCAACATCTATGAGACAAACATGGGGTTTTTGTTGCATAGAAGTTTTTGGACCCCTGTTAGATTACAAAAGTTAGATAATTCAAAATCTAATAGATGCTGGCACTGTCTTCTTGACATAGGGACACTGGATCATCTGTTTTATTGTCCTTTGATACTCAACTTTTGGAAGTTGATATGGGGACATATTAATACCATATTGGATTCATCGATTCCATTAACCTATGATATAGTTATCTGTGGGACACTTTTGCATATTAAATCCCCATTGGATAGGTATAAATGGCAGCTTTTCCTGATCATGACCGGGATAGCCATTTAAATGGTAACTCGCAATTGGAAAAATTGGGATCGCCTTAGTTTTACCTTTTGGTGTGCGAATGTATATTTATGTTACAAGTATGAAAAAATGAACGCTGACATGTTGGGACATAATATGTTATTCGGATTAGTTTTGAGTCCATTGACGTCTTTTGTTACTTTGTTATAATTGTCTCTTACCTTAATTTCCTCTAGATTATACACACATCCAGGGAAGGAGGGATTATCTCCTTTGTTTTAGTACTTGATTAAATATACTGGATGGGAGGGGGGGAATTCATTTTGTATTGTTACTGATGGATTGTAAGTGCTGATTCTGATTATTAATATATGTACAATTTTATGTACTTTATAATAGCCTTGAAAACTTAATAAAGATTCAAAAAAGAAAACGAGTTATTCCACACTTTTCTTGACACATTTCATTTCATTTCATATCACTAAAATGAGAAGTGTCAAGAACATTTTTCTCAATGGAGGAGGGCAAATCTGGAAACTGGAATGACTATTGAGGTGATTAAATTTGCAGATGACACTAAACTGTTCAAAGTTGTTAAAACACATACATACTGTGAAAAATTGTAGGCAGACGTTAGGAAATCGCAAGATTAGGCATCCAAATGGCAGATGAAATTTAATGCGGACAAATGCAAAGTGATACAAATTGGGAAGAATAATCCAAATCAGTTACCAGATGCTATAATTCACCTTAGGAGTCAGTGCCCAAGAAAAAGATCTAGGTGTCATCACAGACAATATGCTGAACCTTTCCACCCAATGTGTGGCGGCGGCTAAAAAAAACAAACAAGGTGCTAGGAATTATTAGAAAAGGGATGGTAAATAAGGCTAAGAATATTATAATGCCTCTGTATTGCTCCAGGGTGCATCTTCACCTTGAGTATTGAGTTCACTTCTGGTCACCATCTCTCACAAAGGATATAGCGGAATTAGAAAAGGTTCAAAGAAGAGTGACCAAGATGATAAAGGTAATGGAACTTCTCTCATATGAGGAAAGACTAAAGAGGTTAGGACCCTTCAGCTTGGGAAAGAGATGGCTGAGGGAAGCTATGATTGGAGTCTACAAAATCTTGAGTGGTGTGTAGAACACGTACAGATGAATCGATTTTTTACTCCATCAAAAATTACAAAGACTAGGGGACACACAATGAAGTTACAGGGAAATTCTTTTAAAACCATCAGAATGAAAAATTTATTTTACTAAGAGAATAGTTAAGCTCTGGAACATGTTGCCAGAGGATATGGTAACAGTGGTTAATGTAGATGGGTTTCAAAATGGTTTGGCCAAGTTCCTGGAGGAAAAGTCCATAGTCTGTTATTGATACAGACATGGGGGAAGCCAATGCTTGTCCTAGGATTGGTAGTATGGAATGTTGCTGCTATCTGAGTTTCTGCCAGGTACTTGTTACCTAGATTGGCCACTGTTGGAAGCAGGATACTAGGATAGATGGACCATTGGTGCAATTCAGTATGGCTATTTTTATGTTTTTATCCAGAGTGAAATTGTTCTCCTTCATTAAGGCAATTAGCAATGTTCCAAGCTAAACGTCTTCCTCAAAGCAGACTGAGCTGGAGCCAGGAAGTTTCCCCACTCCATGAAATCATTAAATTCCAAGAAATAATTAA
This sequence comes from Geotrypetes seraphini, assembly GCF_902459505.1. Taxonomy (NCBI): domain Eukaryota; kingdom Metazoa; phylum Chordata; class Amphibia; order Gymnophiona; family Dermophiidae; genus Geotrypetes; species Geotrypetes seraphini. The sequence continues at coordinate 86,004,927 of NC_047089.1, read as the reverse complement.
GTTGTACAGCCACAGCTGTCTCCAATAACATAACCAAAAAAGTATGTTAGCAGTAGGGCAATAATGTTAACAGGAGGATGGATTTAAAGCTGTCTATTTTTAAGAAGTGAGCTATCAGTTTTAATAAAGTGGGATAGAAACCTTCTGCTAGGCAGGTTTCTAACAACATTGGGCTTCTACCTGCTTTTGCCGGGTCAGTTTTTCCTGTCAGTCTGCCGATGTCTGGTGTTGTGATATGGTGGTGATGGGTGCAATGTTCCCTCTGTGTGACTTGCCGGAGCGAGAGCAGCGCATTGTGAAGGAGGCAAGAGATTCGTCCAGCAGGCCGAGAAGGGTGTGCCCGTTCCCCTCAGGATCCAATCTGCTCAACTGGAAGACCCTGCAGCGCGGTCTTCTCCGGCTTCTTGGGTCTCTGGTGAGGGTGGTATGCTGCGGCACTTCTTCCATTGGCTGCAGCAGGGCCCAGCGTCGCCATTGATCCATCATTTCAAGGGATCTCCAGTGGCCTGGCTTCCTTCCTTGATCTGCTGTCCTCGACTGTTTGGACTCCCCGTACCTTACATTTCTGGAGGCCTGTGCGGCTTGGGATTGCCAGTGTTTGTATGGCTTAAGATATGCTGAGGCATTGGATCCGATGTCTGCTTCTGGGAATCAGGGGCCAAGCAACAGAAATAATTTCAAGCCTGGATTTCAGTCAGACTGACTTGATTTTTTGTTTTTCTATTATTCAAGTTTATGAATTACTTTAACTTACACATTTGATCCAAGATGGCGATCTGAGAGCAGGACGCACTGAGCTGCTTGTCCCAGGATCGTGTTCGTTGGAACTTTTCTAGCGGTTTTCACTTACCGCGATGCCGAAGAGACAGGGCCGGAGTGCCGCTTCTGCCTCGCGGCGTCCTGGAGCCCCGGGTCTCGGGAATATACATGAACTCTTGCGGCGCATGCAGGAGGTCACAGCGACGTCGGATGGCGGCCCGCAGAGGACACAGGGAGGCGAACCCGTTGTGGATGTTCCTGGGCCCGATACTACACTGAGCCCCGATGTTAGGGCACCGCCCCCGCAGCCCCAGACGACCAGCTCTCCCAGGGGCGGGGAAACCCCGGATTCACTGGTTTTCTCCTCTCCAGAGGCAAGGAAGGATTCACTGGAGAGTTTGGAGGATGGGGCCCACCTTTCCAGGGCCCCCATGGAGGTATCTGGGGGAACACCATCTCAACATGAGGGGGAAGGGCAGAAGACACCCCTCGATGGACTTCAGGACGGTGAGCACTTTACATTTACACAAACTCCAATTGTACTGATTAAACCTGAAGAAGTGACTTTAGACTCTATTTGGGACTTAATGGCTGGTTTTGTTAAAAATATTACTCCTACATTTCAACAAATTGAAGGGAAAATTAAGGAACACGATAAGGAACTGAAGAACTTAAGAGAAGAAACGAATACTTCTAACTCATCTATTCAAAAAATAGAAAAAGAAATTGTATCATCGAAACAAATTCAAGAGACCTTAGTTAAAGACAATATTAACCTAAGGAAGAAGATTGAAATGCTTGAGAACAACTCACGTAGCAATAATTTAAGGTTAATTAACTTTCCAAGACTCGAGTTAGTAACACCTAGAGATATGCTTAAGAGATATCTAGTGGAGAATTTAGAGATACCCGAAGATTCATTACCACCATTTTCAAGGGTTTATTATTTGCCTGATAAAGAACAAAATCAACAACCAAAAGTAAAATCTTCAGATCAAAAACCCTTAAACATTTCACAGATTTTAGAAACATCTGAGAAGAATTTAGCATCACCAGCCACTATGATTATTACTTTAGCTTTGCCAATTGATAAAACATGGTTGTTAAAACTTTACTTTAAAAATAGACAAAAAAGCTTTTTTGGTTATAAAATACAAATGTTCCCAGATTTGGCACGGGAGACGCAAAGGCGCCGCCGTGAATTTCTTCTTTTGAAACCTGGGGTTTTATCTTTGGGGGCAACTTTTTATTTGAGACACCCGTGTAAATGTATTGTATATTACCGTACTCTTAAATATGTGTTTTTTGAACCATCACAACTGACCAATTTCGTGGCTATGTCTCGTCTGAATGTTAACAATCTTTGAGCCCTATAATTTGGATATTGTGACCCCATCTCAATGCTATAGCTCTCAGTTTCTTGTTATTATTACTGTTTTTCTTTATAATTTCGCCAATTTTCTTTAATTCTTGGATCTTAATTTGTGGACTTGAGCATAAATAGTATATTTGTTAACTTAGGAATTATATTACTATTGTATTTGATATCTATTCTATTCTTGCTTTCTGTACAAGTGTAATACTTGAAATTTAAGTTGAAAATAATAAAAATATTAAAAAAAAAAAAAAAGAATTACTTTAATTTTATTCCTTTACACTTCACCTTTGTTCTTTTAATTTTATTATTTGAATTCTTGGAATTTTATTGCCTAACAGCTTTCCCTTTCATTCTTTCTTCCTTTATTGTCTCTAACCAATGTACTCTTTCATCTTATGTACTTTTATTTCCTATAATTCATCTTTAAAGGTTATTTAGAAAAAATTATGTTCCTGTCTAGGATAGTTAGGAATATCTATGGAATACCTTTTCTTAAATGTTATTAATTCTTTCCTTACTATATTCCTTCTTTGTCAAATCCCCTGTAATTCCTTCTTTACTGTATTCCTTCTCTTACCGTCTAGAACTGAAAGGCATTGTGCAGTATACAAATTAATTATGTTATGTTTATAATACTATTGAGTCAAGAGCTTCCCTAAGTAAAACAGGACAGCGATCCAGGCAACAACTTCCCTTTCCAAACTGCCTGATGTGAAGGGCAATTGTATAAAGGGCATCCAATTCTATGCACCAATTGTGTATGATAAGTTTTAGAATAAGCACACATTTACATGAAAAATGTCATAAATTAACATTTATTTATTTATTGGGATTTATTAACTGCATTTAAGAAGAAATTCACTCTAGGTGGTGTATAGCAGGTATTATTCATCATAAAACTTACAATTTTGTTAACAGCATAACAGTAGTACAAAGACCAAATATAAACATAAATACAATGAATGAGATAAAGTTAAAATCTGAAAACTGAAACTTAATAATAGGACTACAATGAAAGCGTTTCAAAGATATGAGGGGCCACTGAAAAGTTCTCAGCCCAACCAACAAATTTGGGGCAGTCTCCATTGAGGGTATTCACTTAGGGTCTGATTCTGTATAGGTTGCCGGTCTCAGCAGCCACCTAAGCAGCTTTTGAGGATCACACATGGGTGTCCTATATAGAATCGGGTCTATCCTAACGGACAGACACCTAACCCCGTCTAATCCTGCCTAACCACCCCAATTCTCTAACCAGCGTCTATGTTTAAGGCGCTGGTTAGAGAATTGTGTTGCCGTAGAGCTGATTGTGGCAAGGGAATCTCCCTGCCACGATCAATTCAGAGGCAAACGCAGTGGCAGGAAATCCGTAAATTCGGGCAGTAGGAGGGATGCCAACTCCCTCTTGCCAATCCCCTCTTGAAGCATCCCCCAGCAGAAGGAATGCCCAATTTCTCCTGCCAGAACCCCCCGAGCAAATCCTGGCAGGAGGAGTTCCCAATTCCTCCTACAGGAACCCCCTGAAACCCTCCCACCCAACCCTAGGAGGTAGGAGGGATGCTCACTTCCTCCTGACAGACCCCCCCCAAAAACACCCCCACATGCAACCACTATAGGCAGGAGGGATGCCTACTCTCTCCTGCCAGAATACCACCCTGAAACACTTCCCCACCCAGCTATCGACCAACCCTCCCTACCCATTGACCACCCTTCCACCCACCAACCCCCCACTCACCTGGTGATCCCTCTAAAGGGGAGACCACTACCCACCCAATTCCCCCAGTACCTTGTAAAAGAAGGTCGAGCTGGAGGGAGGCACATACCCTCCAGCCTTCAGGCCTGCCACTGGACAATGGTGGATCTTTCCCTTCCCAGTGCATTCTGGGATGTGCCAGGGAGGAGCCTAAGGCCCTGATTGACTCAGATGCCTAAGGCCCCTCCCATAGGAAGTACCTTAGGCACATAGGCCAACCAGAGTCTTAGGCCTCCTTCCCAGTGATTTCTGGGATGCACTGGGATGGGCCTAAGACTTCAATTGGTCAGATACCTAGAGTCCCTCCCATGTGTGTGATATCATCCGCACATACTCAGAGGCCCTCCAGATGTGGCCAGAGCTCGTTGTGGCTTTCCAAAACCCAGACAAATGCTAGGTTTTGGAAAGTCCATTCAGGAGCCCGGACAGTCCTCTAAAAAGAGGACATGTCTGGGTTTTCCTGGATTTCTGGTAACCCTAGCATAGGCACTCTCAAGTAGGGCATGAGAAGTGTTTTAGTTGGAAAGGCAGATGCTTATGCTTACTCCTGGAGGGGCAGTTGCCCATGGAGTGATTTGCTTTTAAGCTGGGAGTGTTTTCCTTTAGACTGAGTTGAGAAGGAATGTTTTCCTTTTTGATTAAACTGAACTGAATGTGAGGTCTTGTATTATGCCCATTGATGTAACTTCTGAATTTGGAACTGGTCTGAAAGTACATCTTTATTAGTCTTTGACAACTCTCTCTGGGAGAAAATTAAATTACACAAAGCAGGCTCATTCTTATGGACAAAATCCAGATCCAGCTTAATTATTACAAGTGACCTGTTGATTAATTTGTCATCAATTAAACATGAGTTTTGGATTAAGGATTTAGAACTCTCATTAATAGAAGACAGCCTCTGCACAACCACAGGTTTATCTCTAAGGATATGCTTGAATAGAAGATCAAGCAGAGGTTGAAAGAGTAAAAAACACTATTTTAGTGCTATGTTTGAGAGAATTCAGCATCCACTGTTATACAGAGCAGACAGTTCTATCAGAGATGTTCAATGTGCCTTCATTGAGAGTACATCTACTTTAAGAAACATTGAATTGTGCCAGAAACAGTCAGTGTTATTAACTGTGATATGTGTGGGACTGATAGGATAAAGATTTTAGCATAAAGTTAATTTAATAATTCAAAGTGTGATCAAAGTCTGTTAGAGAAGCTATCAGTGTTAACAATAGTGTGTTCCATATAAGGAATTTCTAGTGCAAAAGGCATGAATCTTGAAGCAGTGGGTTATTCACCTCTAGTTACGAGCTGTGTAGAAGGAATCATCTACATTTATTTTTTCTCTCCCTCTGCTCTGCCTTCTGCCTCACAGGGCTGTGTTGTAGCTTCTCAGTTTTTTCCTTCTACTTGCGAGTTGGAAGGTGTCTTTCTGATCTGCTCTGATTCTGGTTTATTATTTTCAGGATTTTTTTTTCCAGACAGAGGTATCATCTGCAGCATCCACTCTTCTGATCATCCTCCTACTACAGACAAAGTAGAGGATCCAAATCAACAATGTCCAATCCACAAAAAGTCTCATCCTCTCATAAAATGTCGAGGGTTTAGGGAGAAACCCTTGAAAGAGCACAAAGACTTGTTGAAAAAGCTCAGAATTTGTTACAGATGCTGCTCTTCAACCAATCATATGGCTAACGATTACAAGGCCAATCAAATGTACGGTATGACAGTGATTGACATATCAGTGCTCTCCATCCTGACAAAGCCAAACCTGCTCCTTCAGAAACCTCAGCTCCTGAGTCAACCCACAGTTGGGAGAAAGATACAGAGCAAGACACATCATCAACAGATACACCAAATTGCACACAAGTGTGTAGAGAAGGCCTCAGTGCAGGGTCATATACCAAGATATGCTCAGTCAGAGTATATCCCAAAGAGCATCCTGAGATATAAGCTGTTATAGATGAACAGAGTAACAATCTCTGGCAAGGTCAGAGTCCTTCAGTTTAATAAACATTCAAGGAGATTATTTTCCCTACAGCCTCAGAAACTGTTCAGGGGTGGTGAGCATAATGGGGAAAAGAGCAAGTGGGTTCATTATAGAAGCAGTGGAAGGCAATAAGGTGGCACAATTACCTACTCTTATTGAGTGCAAGCAGATACCCGATAACCGGGATGAAATTCCCACACCAGAGGTTGCAAAGCAATACACTCACTTGAAGCTCTTAGTCAAGCACCTGCAAATGCTGAAATTCTGCTTTTTCTAGTTAAAGATGTGCCATAATTGTTAACAGTTTGAGATTCATGTGCTGGTTCACTCTAGAATCCATACACCTGTTAACATCTGCCATTCAGGTCACACATTTCTTCTACAACTCAAGAATGATCCAACGCTACAAACTGTCACTTCCCTCTCCACATCAAATCCAGAGAAAATCACTTTTCAAGTCTACCTTTAAGTTCCAAGGTCCCAAGATTTGGAATTGCTTTCCAACCTACTTGTGACAGATCCCTTTCTACCTTCAATTCAGGTAATCACTAAAAATATCTCTATTCTCATTATAATCCAGGACTTGAACTCTATAATGTCTGATCCTTGATGTTACTGTTATGAGTCCTTATTAATCTTATGTAAGCTGCAAGGATTCCTAGCAGACAATTGCGGGATATATGAAACAATATAAGAACATAACATAAGAACATAAGCATTGCCTCTGCCGGGTCAGACCAGGGGTCCATCGCGCCCGGCAGTCCGCTCCCGCGGCGGCCCTCCAGGTCCATGACCTGAAAATGTTCCCTACCTAACCTAAAAAGTCCATACCCTATTTGCTCAGTGTCCTGTGAGGTAAACCTCTATCTGTACCCCGTTATTCCCTTTGCTTCCAGGAAGTCATCCAGTCCCTTTTTGAACCCCAGAATTGTACTCTGGCTTATCACCTCTCCGGGAAGCGCGTTCCAGGTGTCTACCACCCGTTGAGTGAAGAAGAACTTTCTTGCATTCGTTTTGAATCTGTCTCCTCTCAGTTTTTCTGAGTGACCTCTTGTTTTAGTTGCCCCTGCTAGTTTAAAGAATCTGTCCCTCTCCACCTTCTCTATGCCTTTCATGATTTTATAAGTCTGTATCATGTCCCCTCTCAATCTCCGCTTTTCCAGGGTAAAGAGCCCCAGCCTGTCTAACCGTTCGGCATATGAGAGGTTCTCCATACCCTTTATCATCCTCGTTGCTCTCCTCTGGACCCTCTCGAGTATTGCCATGTCCTTCTTGAGGTATGGCGACCAGTATTGGACGCAGTATTCCAGATGTGGGCGCACCATTGCTCGATACAGTGGCAGGATAACTTCCTTCGTTCTGGTAGTGATACCCTTTTTGATAATGCCCAGCATTCTGCTCGCTTTTTTTTGAGGCCGCTGCACATTGCGCCTCCGGCTTCATTGTGTTATCCACCAATACCCCCAGATCTTTTTCTTGGCTGCCTTCCCCGAGTACCCTCCCTCCCATCGTATAGCTGTACCTGGAGTTCCCCTTCCCTATGTGCAAGACCTTACATTTCTCCACATTGAAGCTCATCTGCCATTTTTTTGCCCACTCACTCAGTTTGTTCAGGTCGCTCTGCAGGTCTTTGCATTCCTCAACAGTTCTGACCATTCTGGAGAGTTTTGTGTCATCCGCGAACTTGATAACTTCGCACTTTGTCCCCGTTTCTAGATCATTAATAAATATATTGAACAACAGTGGTCCCAGCACTGGTATGGTATGGTACGACCATTGACTTACCCTGGAATGGGTAAAAGGTAAAATATGCCTCAATAGAATGAGAAGACCAAGTGTGGAAGTATATATTACTAGTGTCCTAGAAAATGGGCATACAACCTTACTCAAGCCATGTTCCAACCATCTGCATACAATTAAGGTTTTTACTTATGGAGAACCAAGTCCTGACTTACTATCAGCCAGACCGTCTCTCCATCAGACTTGGGAAAACACCTTGGAAATATAGTATTTCAAGTCACCAAAGATAAGCCAAGTTTCTCAATTGAAGACAAAGATGAGTCAAATAGCTGGGTGGCTACCATTTCAGATGCCTAGACCTCAACTCCCTAACAACAGAGACCAATCTCATTCTTGACTCACTTCATTACAACAATCTCTAAGAGAAAACCAGAGACAAAAAAGTACTTGATAAATTTCATGCAAGATACACCATATTAGCTAATGAGTGTTTGTACTTAACTACCTTTGGAGTGTATCACCCACAGAAACCAGGCCAAATCAGAACTGTATTTGATTCCATGGAATCTCACTCAACAATATGCTTCTTTCTGGACCTGACATGTTTGTTAGGAGTTTTAATCTGCTTCAGAAAAAAAGTCAAGTGCACTAACAGCTAACATACAGCAAATATTTTATTGTTTTGTTTTACATCCAGATTAAAGAAACTAGGTAATTAAGATTCCTGTGGTACTGTCACAATGGCATTAATAAAGAAATTGTGGAGTGCAGAATGAGAGTCCATGTCTTTGATAACAGTCCATCACCAGCAGTAGCTATTTATGGGTTCCAGAGAACAGCCCAAGAAGGAGAAAGAGTATGGTTCAGATGCCAGAAACTTTGTAGAAAGAGACTTTTATGTAAATGAAGCTTTGGGTTATACTGGGGCCTAAAAAGAGATGTTTTTACCTTCCAAGTCTCAGCTCAAGAAAAACCATATACTCAGCGAGTTGTTTTATCTACAGTTAACAGTCTATATGACTGCTTTTTAAAAAATATATAAACCTGCTAGAAATCTAACTTTTTTAGTCAAGATGGCCCAAATACTTGCTTCTTGGTAAGAAAACACAGAGACAAGCATTTTCACTCACACAGTCTTTGGGCACCAGTTAGTTCTTCAGGTCAGTTATCCCTGACTAAGATCTATAAAACAAAGTTCAGTTTTTCGACCTGGGTACAGGTCAGGGCCAGGTTTACTCTGGTAGGCCAAAGGATAACTTTCCCTGGGTTTCAGCCAATTCCTGCAGTCTTTTACTGGTTGAGTAGTGAGGAAAGCAAACATATAAATGGAAGAAAAAATAGCTAACACGGTAAAATGGGGGAACAAGACATTTTTTAGATATATTAGTGATAGGAAGAAGTGTAAAAGTGGCATTGTGAGATTCAAAGGTGAATGTAGAAGCTGATGAAGATAAGGCTGAATTGCTTCACAAATATTTTTGTTCTGTGTTCATGGTTGAAGTGCTGGGAGTAGGACCACAGAAGACAAATGCTAATTGTGAGAGATGTGGTAGACCCTGATTAATTTTCTGAGGATTGTGTTTGTGTGGAGCTAGCTAAACTGAAGGTGGACAAAGCAATGGGGCAAGATCATGTATATCCGAGTGTACTAATAGAACTTAGAGAAGTTCTGGCGGCTCTGCTGGCTGACCTTTTCAATGCTTTTCTAGAATTAGGAGTATTTTGTTTTATTTTATTTATAACCCGCCTTTCCCGCCGGAGGACTGCAGAAGGGCAGATGTGGTCCCTCTCCACAAAAGTGGAAGTAAGGAAGAAGTAGGGAACTACAGGCCAGTAAGTCTGACTTTTATGGTAAGTAAATTAATGGAAACACTTTTAAATCAGAGAATAGTGAAGTTTCTGGAATCCATTGGATTACAGGACCCGAGACAACTTGGATTCACTAGAGGCAGGTCTTGTCAGACAAATCTGATCAATTTTTTTGATGGGTGAACAGAGAATTGGATAGAGGGAGTGTGCTAGATGTGGTGCATTTAGATTTTTACAAAGCCTTTGACAGTGCTCCACATAGGTGTCTAATAAATAAACTGGGTGCCCTAGAGATGGGCCACAAAGTGACAAACTGGATCAGGAATTGGTTGAGTGGAAGGCGACAGAGGGTGGTGGTCAATGGAGATCTGTCTGAGGAAAGGGATGTTACCAATGATGTACCTCAAGGTTCAGTTCTTGGGTCTGTTCTTTTTTTAAAAAAATTTGTAACAGATATTGCTGAAGGGCTGTCAGGTAAGATTTGCTTCTTTGTGGATGATACCAAAATCTGCAATAGTGTAGACATTGCTGATGGTATGAACAACATGAAGAAGGTTCTAGTGAAGTTTGAACAATGGTCTGAAATTTTGCAGCTAAGATTTAATGCTAAGAAATATAAAGTCATGCATTTGGGCTGCAAAAGCCTAAGGGAATGGTATAGTTTAGTAAGTGAAGAACTTTTGTGCATGAAAGATGAGCAGGAGTTGGGAATGATAGAATGTGATGATCTTAAGGTTGCCAAGCAGGTTAAAAAGGCAACAGCAGAAGCTAGAAGGATGCTAGGGTGCATAGGACGATATATGGCCAGTAGGAAAAATGAGGTATTAATGCCCCTATATAAGACTGGTGAGACCGCATATAGAATATTGTGTACAATTCTGGAGGCCGCACCTTTCAAAAAATATAAACAGGATGGAATCGATCCAGAGGAAGGCTACTAAAATGGTCAGTAGTCTTCATCATAAGGTATATGGGGACAAACTTAAAGATCTCAATATATATACTTTGGAGGAAAGGCGTAAGAAGGGAGATATGAAAGAGACATTTAAATACCTACATGGCATGGCATAAATGTGCTTGAGACAAGTTTCTTTCATTTGAAAGGAAGCTCTGGAATGAGAAGACATAGGATGAAGTTATAATCTAAGAATATACTTTTTTTACAGAAAGGGTGGTAGATGTGTGGGATAGGCACCCAGTAGAGGTGGTGGAGACAAAAACTGTGTCTGATTTCAAGAAATCATGGGAAAGACATATGGGATCTCTTAGGGAGAGGAGAAGAAAGGGGATGCTGTGGATGGTTAGACTAGATGAGCCATTTGGCCTTTATCTGTCATCATATTTCTATGTTTTACTTAATGGAAAGAAATCAAGCTCAGACTGATGAAAATTTGATATCTTGAACTGTACTTGAAAATCTGATTTGCAGTTCTAAATTAGAGAATAAGACAGGGACAAATTTGCCCCGTCCCTGCAGGAACTCAATTTCCCCATCCCATCCCCATGAATTTTGTCGCTGTCGCCAAACTCCGGATAGAGGACAGGGAGGCCAAACTCCAGATGGAGGACAGGGAGGCCAAACTCCGGATGGAGGAAAATATAACAAGACAGGTTAAAAAAGGGGATAAATAATTTTTTAAGTACGTTAGCGACAGGAAGAACTCAAGCGGTATTGTGCGCCTAAAAAAACCTGACGGTAACTTAGTGGACTCGGACGTAGACAAAGCAGAACTACTCAATAACTACTTCTGCTCAGTCTTCACCCACGAAGCGCCAGGATCCGGACCTCAGCTACAGACAAAGGGGTGCTCGGACGACCCATTCTGGGATTTTGCATTTACCAAGGGCAATGTCTACCACAAGCTATCCAAGCTAAAAGTGAACAAAGCCCAGATAATCTACACCCCAAAGTACTTTGGGAATTGAGAGATGTCCTAGCAGAACCATTAGCCGAGCTTTTTAATCTTTCCCTAAGCAAGGGAAAAGTTCCCTTAGACTGGAAAACTGCCAACGTTATTCCACTCCATAAAAAGGGATGCAGGTCAGAGGCCGAAAATTACAGACCAGTGAGTCTCACATCAATAGTATGTAAACTTATGGAAACGTTGATCAAAAACAGATTGGACACATTTCTGGATGATGAAAGACTAAGGGATCCCCACCAACATGGATTTACTAAGGGAAGGTCTTGTCAATCCAATCTGATAAACTGGGTGACAAAAAAACTGGATAAGGGAAAGTCCCTGGACATCGTGTATTTAGACTTCAGTAAGGCTTTTGATAATGTCCCACACCGGAAGCTATTGAACAAGATGAATGTGATGGGCCTTGGAGAAACACTAACAGCATGGGTAGAAGACTGGCTTAGTGGCAGACTTCAAAGGGTGATGGTGAACGGTACTTCCTCAAACATGTCGGAAGTGACCAGTGGAGTACCGCAGGGCTTGGTCTTGGGCCAAGTACTATTCAATATCTTTGTTAGGGATCTGCCTCAGGGACTTCGAGGCAAAATTACATTATTCGCTGATGACGCTAAACCAGTGGTTCCCAACCCTGTCCTGGAGGACCACCAGGCCAATCGGGTTTTCAGGCTAGCCCTAATTAATATGCATGAGAGCGATTTGCATATAATGGACGTGACAGGCATGCAAATCTGCTCCATGCATATTCATTAGGGCTAGCCTGAAAACCCAATTGGCCTGGTGGTCCTCCAGGACAGGGTTGGGAACCACTGCGCTAAACTATGCAACGTTGTGGGCAGCGCGGCAGCACCGAACGACGCAACCATGCCCGACACCATGGAACGGGACTGAATTTTACTAGAACAATGGTCCAGTACTTGGCAACTGAATTTTAATGCCAAAAAATGTAAGGTAATGCACCTTGGTAAAGGAAATCCATGCAGAACGTACACCCTGAATGGTGAAAACCTAACAAGAACTGCAGCAGAATGGGACTTGGGAGTAATCATCCGGGATGATATGAAAGTTGCCAATCAGGTGGAGAAAGCGTCAGCAAAGGCTAGACAAATGCTGGGATGCATTAGAAGAAGCTTTATCAGCTGAAGCCTGAAGTTATACTGCCGTTATACAGATCCATGGTGAGACCTCACCTGGAGTACTGTGTTCAGTTTTGGAGGCCACATTATCAAAAGGATGTGAAGAGAATGGAGTTGATTCAGTGAATGGCCACTAGGATGGTTTCAGGACTCAAGGATCTCCCATATGAAGAACGTCTGAACAGGCTGCGCTTATATTCTCTCGAAGAGCGCAGAGAAAGGGGGGACATGATAGAAACATTCAAATATGTCATGGGCCGCATTGAGGTGGAGGAAGAAATATTTTATCCTATGGGTCCCACGGTGACAAGAGGGCACCCGCTAAAACTCAGGGGGGGAAGATTTCATGGGGACACCAGGAAATACTTCTTTACCGAAAGGATAATTGATCGATGGAATGGTCTTCCACGTCAGGTAGTTGAGGCCAGTACCACGCTCGACTTCAAGGGACGAAGGGACCATCTGGTGGGGTTGCACTAGAGGAATGCTTAAAAAATGGATTCTCGAGGAGGGAGGGTTCTTGAGTGGGGAGACTTGTTGGGCCGCCGGCCCTTTTCTGCCGTCATACTCTATGTTTCTATGTTGCTGTCCCTGCCCCATTCCTGTAAGCTCTACCTTAACAGCACAAACCTTGAACACATGATTTTAACGTGTTTGAGGCTTGTGCAGATGAGGACAGAGCTTGCAGGAATGGGGCAGGGACAGGAAAAGAACTTGCGGGTACGGGACGGAGAAATAAGTTCCTGTGGGGACGGGGAAAAAATTGTCCCCATGTCATTCTCTATCGTAAACCTTCAAACTATTTATAAAAATTTCTCAAAATAGAAACATGATGGCAGATAAAGGCATGTTAGTCTATGGACACGTTAGTGTTTAGCGAGTGCTAATTCAATAAGCATGCGCTAATCGGTTAGTGCACTTCAGTAAAAGAGGGGGTTAATTTATATAAAATTCTCATGTTCATTGGAAGCCAGTGAAGAGCAATAAGAAAGAAGTTATGCTATCAGATTTTTTGAGGGCATAAATTAGCCAAATTGCCATATTTTGAACTGTCTATAACATTTTCAAAATGTTCTTCGAAATGCCCAGATTCAGAAATCCAATTTACTTAAGATTAAAGATCGGACTACCAGTCATCATTGTTTTTGTTGTAAATATTTGCATATTCTTCAAGATGATTCATCGGATCTTCCATTGTTAGTATACAATCCAAAGTAATTCTCAGGAATCTAAGCAATCTCTCCAAGTTATATTCTAAAGCAGGGGTGTCAAAGTCCCTCCTCGAGGGCCGTAATCCAGTCGGGTTTTCAGGATTTCCCCAATGAATATGCATTGAAAGCAGTGCATGCACATAGATCTCATGCATATTCATTGGGGAAATCCTGAAAACCCGACTGGATTCCGGCCCTCGAGGACCGACTTTGACACCTGTGTTCTAAAGCATTGATTAGGAAAGCTGGATTTCTGTAAGTGAAATCTGTCATTCACCACTTTTAATTGTTCATAATAATGTTTTTCATTCTGATTTCCTTTCTCTTCTGATTTTTATGTTTGGATTATGCAATTCTTATCAACATGATTACAATATACTGTTTTTATTAAAATGTGAAACACACCAAAACCTTTAACAGGCTGGGACTATAAGAGAGAATTAGAGGAATCTCAAGCGCTCACAGCTAAAAGCTCAATGTATCTTAAGAGCTGATAACCATAGGGTGAGCTATCATTGATCCTTTTGGATTCTCCCAAATATATAGTTATTTATCAAAACACTCTGTGTATATAAGGAAACTTAAAAGTACCAACAATTAAATTATAAGAAGAAGATGTATATATATATATAAAAAAATTTTTTTGCAAGAAATATTTAAAAGAATACACAGAGTGTTTTGATAAATAACTATATATTTGGGAGAATCCAAAAGGATCAATGATAGCTCACCCTATGGTTATCAGCTCTTAAGATACATTGAGCTTTTAGCTGTGAGCGCTTGAGATTCCTCTAATTCTCTCTTATAGTCCCAGTTGGGAATTTTTTGGACTTGTATCTTAGCCTGTTAAAGGTTTTGGTGTGTTTCACATATTTTTTTGAGTTTATTAAAATGTGGACAAAATTTACATACAGTTGTAAAATGTTCTTGTCAGTTGTCTAGCATCGTTATGTTCTAAGGCAGGGGTCGGCAAACATTTTTTGTAAAGGGCCAAATAGTAAATATTTTAGTTTCTGCATGCCAAGGGGCAAACTCAAGGATATTTATATAGATAGAAAGGAGAACGGGAGTTTTCCATGTAGTGAGGGAGGGGTGTTCCCCCCCCCCCAAAGGAAGCGCCAGGCATTCTAAGTGTAGTGTGTGTGGGGGGGTTCCCTCCCACATCCTCCCACACACTCCCACACCCTCCTTAAAGCGCCAACCAGAAGCCCTAAAACCAGCAGAAGCGGCAGCGCGCATTAGTCCTGACCACTGACGCTGCGGCTTTGTCTGCGCGCCAAATGTCCGACGCTTTTTTTGACAGGTCACCGAACAGATTTCATCACTTGTAGATATCTCACATGCATATTCATTGTGGACAACCTGAAAACCCAACTGAGCTGAGAACGGCTCCTTTAAAATTCACTTAATCTAAACTGTAATAGCATCTGCTTTTGGAACATGGTGCATAAACACATTTGGCAAAATCTTTCTCAGTTCAGTCTGCTCTTCTCTCGTAACACATCACAAATCATGAGTGAAGATGGCCACATCTGGACATTATCAGACTGCTGCGTGATTGTTTCATGTTTTCAAATGTTGAAGCTGCTTTGTAAACACTAGCTTTCATGCGCAAACAATAAAAGGGCCCAGAAAAGGACACAAACAAAATTTCAGGAGCACTGCTAACAAAAATAAAATAGAATTTAGACAGGGAGTTCAAAAGAAAAAAAGAGGTGAGGCTGTCATTTAGGTAGAAAATAAACTCCCAAGACCAAACTGGATATAAAATCTCTGAAGTAGCGTGGTATAGGGGCTCAGAATTCAGCTGTGCACGGCAAACATGGAGGATATGGGGCTCCTAATCGAAAGAGAAAAACGTCCAAAAACCGGCCTAAGTCGGCACTTGGACGAACATTGTCAAAATACGGTCCAAGTGCCGATAATAAGAACATAAAAATTGCCGCTGCTGGGTCAGACCAGTGGTCCATCGTGCCCAGCAGTCCGCTTACGCGACGGCCCTCTGGTCAAAGACCAGCGCCCTAACTGAGACTAGCCCTATCTGCGCACGTTCTTGTTCAGCAGGAACTTGTCTAACTTTGTCTTGAATCCCTGGAGGGTGTTTTCCCCTATGACAGACTCCGGAAGAGCGTTCCAGTTTCCTACCACTCTCTGGGTGAAGAAGAACTTCCTTACGTTTGTACTAGAGAGCTGCACGGGAACGGGGACGACGGGAATCCCGCGGGACCCGCGGGTATCCCGCGGGTTCCCCCTTTGGGTCACGGGGATCCCATGGGGACGCCCCTAGGGTCGCGGGGATCCCATGGGGACGCCCCCTAGGGTCGCGGGGATCCCGTGGGGACGCCTCCGAGGGTCGCGGGGTTCCTGCGGGGCTGGATGTACTCAGTCGCGCGGCTCTTCTCTCTACCTTCTCTGCTTGCAGCACAGAGCCGAACGGAAGTCTTCCCGACGTCAGCGCTGACGTCGGAGGAGAGGGAGGGCTTAAAGCTTAAAGCAAGAAAAATCCATGCATGAGCACACCAAGGGCACTTTTTTATCGCACCTTAATAAAAAGACCCCATTGTTTGTTCCTACTTTTATATATTTTTTTCTTTATACGCTTAATAAAAGTCTTAAATTAAATATAAAAAAGTAAAGCCCTGGAGAGGCATAATCGAAAGGAGCGTCTAAGTCGCAAGTCATCCAAAGTAAAAAACAGCTTAGGACACATTTTCGAAAAACACATCCAAATATTTTTTCGTTTCAAAAATCGTATAAATATACGTCCTGTTGATCTGATCATCCAAGTCGCTAAATCGTCCATCTTTATACCACATTTTCGTCCAACTTTTTATCCAAGTCAAAAACGCCTAGAACAAGCCCTGTTGGATGTGGGAGAGGTCTGCAAAGTGATGGACTGAACACCCAGACATGGCACCTAAATAGTGGGGTACCTTACAGGGCACTGCTGTGAATTTCACAAAAAGGGTGCCATGTCTTCTCCTCACTACAGCTCCCTTATAGTTCATGGACAACCCTCCCAAACCACCTCCAGAATCCCCTAGACCAGGGGTAGGGAACTCCAGTCCTCGAGAGCCGTATTCCAGTCGGATTTTCAGGATTTCCCCAATAAATATGCATGAGATCTATTTGCATGCACTGCTTTCAATGCATATTCATTGGGGAAATCCTGAAAACCCGACTGGAATATGGCTCTCGAGGACCGGAGTTCCCTACCCCTGGTCTAGGGGATTCTGGAGGTGGTTTGGGAGGGTTGACCATGAACTATAAGGGAGCTGTAGTGAGGAGAAGACATGGCACCCTTTTTGTGAAATTCACAGCAGTGCCCTGTAAGGTACCCCACTATTTAGGTGCCATGTCTGGGTGTGCAGTCCATCACTTTGCAGACCTCTCCCACATCCAACAGGGCTTGTTCTAGGCGTTTTTGACTTGGATAAAAAGTTGGACGAAAATGTGGTATAAAGATGGACAATTTAGCGACTTGGATGATCAGATCAACAGGACGTATATTTATACGATTTTTGAAACGAAAAAATATTTGGACGTGTTTTTCGAAAATGTGTCCTAAGCTGTTTTTTACTTTGGATGACTTGCGACTTAGACGAAAATGGACTTAGACGCTCCTTTCGATTATGCCTCTCCAGGGCTTTACTTTTTTATATTTAGTTTAAGACTTTTATTAAGCGTATAAAGAAAAAAATATATAAAAGTAGGAACAAACAATGGGGTCTTTTTATTAAGGTGCGATAAAAAAGTGCCCTTGGTGTGCTCATGCATGGATTTTTCTTGCACGCTAAAGCCATTTTTGTCTTAGCCATAAAATGGCTGATTTTCTATTTTTGGGATGAATGACCATGCAGAAAAGGCCAGTAATAAAAATGGCCATTTGAGCACCTACTGCCACCCATTTTATAGACAGCAAGGCCCCGATTTTATAAATAACGCCTAAAGTTAGGCACCTAGATCGATGTGCCTAGCCAATCTAAGTGCCTAATTTACGGCCCCTTTTATCAAGCTGTGCGGTTTTTTAGCGTGGGCTGGCGTGGTAGGTGCTCTGACGTTCATAGAATTCCTATGAGCGTCGGAGCACTGACCTTTGCTGGCCTGCGCTAAAACCTCTGGCGTAGCTTGATGAAAGGTGGGGTTAATTGTTTAAAAAGTTTGATTTGCATCGATAATTGGCAATTAACAACTCATAAGCGACGTTAATTGCACTCATTTGGATGGTAGGTGCCTACCAGAGGGGACAGGGGGTGGATTGTGGGTGTGTTTTTAATTTAAGTGCCTGTTTTGGTCTTAAGTGCCGATAAGCGCCTAACTTAGGTGCACTCATTTAGGCCAAGAAAACCATAGCATAAATTGGGTGAGCGCAAGGTTAAGACACCTACTGACACCTAAAGCCAATTTAAGTGCCACTAAATGTGTGTCTATAAAGTGCGCCTAACTTTTATAGAATCGCGCTTAGCACAGCACTACTTGGTGCATAACTTTTAGGCACCATTTATTGTTTATTGAAAGTTTCTATACCGCTACTAATGACTGGGGAGTCAATTCAAAGCGGTCTACAAGAGCCTCTGATAAGGCGCTACAATATATGAGCTTCTGTAGAGATGTTACCATACAGAGTTGCATAGAGCTTTTGTGAGGTGTTATAATACATGGGCTCATACTGAAATACACAGAGCTCTGTGGTGGTGTTGCAATACACAGTTATTAATAATGGTATGATTATGCCATAACCCATCATCCTTCTTATGTTACTGGCACATTGATCATCCTACTTATATACACATGTTTATACCAAATCAATCTTCCCATTTATTTAGGCGCGCTATGCATTTTAGCATGCACTAAATATACATGCATGTTAACCGCTAATGCGTCCATAGACTAATATGCATGCATTAGCATTTAGCGTGTGGTTAGCATGTGCTAAAACGCTTAGCGCACCTTTGTAAAAGGAGCCCCTAGGTTTACTATTGCAGCTAAATACTCTATACACTATTTTTACACACCTCCTAAGGAGGTTGTGACGCAGTGGTTAAAGCTACAGCCTCGGCACCCTGAGGTTGTGGGTTCAAACCCATACTGCTCCTTATGACCATGGGTAAGTCACTTAATCCCCCCATTGCCCTAGGTACATTAGATAAATTGTAAGCCCACCAGGAGAGACAGGGAAAAATGCTTGAGTACCTGAATAATTTCATGTAAACCATTCTTAGCTCTCTTGGGAGATTGGTATAGAAAATTGTATGAAATATAATCTATTTATATACATCACTGAAAATTCTAGTTTCCTCTCTGTCAAGTTCATACCGATAAAATTTCCCCATAAAAACTCACACAGTATTCCTGAGCTAACTAGTTAGCATGCAGTAACCTCCTCTTTTACTAAGGTGCACTTGCTGATTAAGTACACATAAGAACATAAGAATCGCTGCTGTTGGGTCAGATCAATGGTCCATCGTGCCCAGAAGTCCGCTCATGCGGCGGCCCTCTGATCAAAGACCAGTGCCCTAACTGAGACTAGCCCTACCTGCCTACGTTCCGGTTCAGCAGGAACTTGTCTAACTTTGACTTGAATCCCTGAAGGGTGTTTCCCCCTATAACAGCCTCGGGAAGAGCGCTCCAGATTTCCACCACTCTCTGGATGAAGAAGAACTTCCTTACATTCGTACGGAATCTATCTAACAGGTGCTAGAATATATGTGCGTCTGTCTTTATTTCTTTCTCTCTCTCCTTAGCTGCTTTCTGTATTTCTGTCTGTCTTTCTTTATCCTTGGCTGTCCACCACCACCCCTTCACTGCTCTCCTTATCCAGCAGCAGCCCTTCTCCCTTTGTTTTACCTACCCCCTGTCCAGCAGCACCTCTTTCCTTCGCCCCCTGTCTCTTTCTTCCATTTCACATATTATACAGTCCAAAATAAGGTCAGAGCACCTCTTGGTCACCTCTGCCCATCTTAATTATTCATTTAATTTCACTACCAAAATATTTAAACTGCTTTAAATCTGTCTCCCCCCTCAAAGCAAACTCCCCTGGCCGCCAGCACACCCCTCCCCCCCAAGCAAAGCAAATTCGCTCCCAGACCCCCTATCCCTCTCCCCCTTCCCTGTGCAGCAGCAGCATTCCCTCCCCCTCCACTTCCCTGTGCAGTACGCAGGACCGGTTCTGAACGTCGGATGCCATGGGCGGCGCTCGGGGCTTTCCTCTTTGTTGGCTTGCTGGTCCTCGGAGCGGCATGCAGGGCTACTGGCGTAGCGGGGGATCCCCCGTTTTTGCAGCGTCGGATTCAGTGCTTCGGTCAGCCGTCTAAGCCCTGTGTTCATCATCGGCCTGGAGGAGCCGATCGGGGTGGGGCTCCCGTGCACGATTCCAAGGTCGGCTGCATGGGAGTTTAGAGGTATGTGACTCAGCACAACCCTCCCACCAAAATGCTCCTGTTCAAAGCAGCCTGCTTAGGTTTGTGGCCGGCTGTAGCGAACCTCGCAGGCCACTCTCTGCATATGGTAGCATGTTCCCTCTGATGCGATCGCGTCAGACGGAACGTGCTCCATGTGGAGAGTGGCCTGCGAGGTTCGCTACAGCCGGCTGCGAACCTCAGCAGGCCGTTTCAAACAGGAGCGGCAGCGGTTGGAGCGGGAGGGGGGAGTCGTCGACGTGTTCCCTACCGGACACTGCCACTGCCAACGCTGCTCCACAACACCTTCATCCTGCTGTGTCAGCCGCCCCCTCCCCCGGAGCGACTCCGATCTCTACCGGGCCCTCCAGTAGCTCACACTCCCACTCCCAAAGCAGTGGCGCGAGGTGGAGAGCAGGGAGGCTGTGGTGACGTAAAACGCGCGCATGCGCACTCGTGTTTCCGCGACGGATCAGGGAACACGACTTTTGAGTGCGCATGCGCGGCCTAGCATTTTATTATATTAGATGGACACGTTAGCATTTAGCATACGCTAAATCGGCTAGCGCGCCTTAGTAAAAGGACCCCTAAGTTAGCTGTGCTAACTTGATTAGCACTAGAACACCCTCTGACATGCCTCCTCCAAAAAGAAACTGAAAAATATTATAGCATATGGATTACCATGCATCTCAATAGCACTTACTGTAGGACACTTGAGCTACAAATGCAGCTTAGTAAAAGGACCCCAGTATGACATACATCACAGGTACATATATCTACATACTGTATTACGTAGATTAAAACATTTTGGGAAGGTGTTTAATATATCTGAGTAACTAAAGTAGAATTTGTTTTTGCCTATAATTCTTAAGTATTCAACAACAGAGTGGGACCAAAAGGGGGGGGGAGTAGACCTAACAATCGGTCCTAGAATCTCTTTCCCCCGCCCACCCCCCCAAAATAAAATAAATCTCACAAAAATGAAACATAAACATCTAAAAGGTACGCAGGATTAGATTTTACCTCAGTAATAGAAGAATCTAAGGGAAATAGTTATCAAAATGGGCTAACTGTAAAATGCGTTTTGGGCAAGGACATTTTCAATATGATTTTGGAAAATGCCATTTTCAAACCAGAAAAGCAAAAATGTCCCTTTGATAGATGTTTTTGAGCTCAATGTTAAATTTTATTTTATTTTTTTGCCACTTCTGTTTTTTCCCTGTTTTACTTAGAACAGGGGTGTCCAATGTCGGTCCTCGAGGGCCGCAGTCCAGTCGGATTTTCAGGATTTCCCCAATGAATATACATGAGGTCTATTTGCATGCACTGCTTTCACTGTATGCTAATAGATCTCATGCATATTCATTGGGGAAATCCTGAAAACCCGACTGGATTGCGGCCCTCGAGGACCGACATTGGACACCCCTGACTTAGAAAGTCAATGACATATATGGAACTCCATATGTGACCATTCAATTGATATGTATGCTGTTTGTTGTGGAGATTTGAGGGGAGGTTTTATTGTTAATTCTGTAGTCTAGATGATATGCATGCATAAAACCCTAATTACAAACACATAGGCCCTTTTTACTAAGGTACGCTAACCAATTAACGCACGCTAATCGATTTAGCATAGTCTAAATGCTAACAAGTGTATGGGTTTTTGGGTTTTTTTTAATTAATTTTAAAAATATCACAAGTAATACACTTGTTGCAGAAATACAGAAAGTAAAAAACATCAAAATGAAACAAAATTATAAATGTGGCATTTCAATTATTATCCTTCATAGACCACTAATTTAAAAAGAGGGAGATCCATAATTCCATGGAGAAAAAAAACAGGCAATCTATTATTAGGAAAGCTGACTACGCTAAACAGCTCTAACACGTATATGTTAGTCTATGGATGCGTTAGTGTTTAGCATGTGCTAATGCAATTAGCGTGCTAAGGCGATTAGCGCACCTTAGTAAAAGAGGGGGATAAGTTGATATCTATCTATCTTTTAGGACCATTTAAAATAAAAGACCAAAGAACAAATGCAAAAAAATGCATACCCCCCAAATCACTGAAGCTATTAAGATATTTTTTGGGGGGAGGGGGCAGCATTCTTAGTAGGCTGGCCACACAGACATCCCAGCAGAGCAGGGCACTACAGTGGACTTCAAATTAAAGGTCCCAGGTATACATCTTAGCATGACCTTCTTACATTGTATGGGAAGCCCTCCAAAACCCACCAAAAATCTACTGTACCTACATATACTGTAGGTGATATCTGCAGGTATAAGGGCTATTGTTGTGGTATACAGTTAGGTATAGTAGGTTTTTGGTGTTTTTATAGGAGGTCTCATATGTTCCGCCACAAGTATACTAATTGGACTGATTATAACATCTGAAGCTGGCCGCCAGTGCTGTTGAGCACTTTTACATCGGGACAGGCAATCCCGCAGCCGCCTGAGCCCCCAGCCAGCTGGAGAAGGTCCTTGCAGGGAGATTTAACTGCCAAGAGCCACGGAGGAGATCTGCCTCCAGTGCTGTTGAGCACTTTACATTGGGACAGGTAGTCCCGCAGCCAGCTGGAGAAGGTCCTTGCTGGAAACCTTAAATTGCCGGTTAGTCGCGGTACGAGGCCTGTGGTCGCGAGCCTCGGGCCGCGAGCCGAAGGGGCATGGCTATAGGGGCGCAACACGCCCCTTTTGAGCCCCTTCGGAGCCCAAGAAGAGCAGGGAGCAGTTTAATATCAAATCTTACTACTATGGGCAAAAGGAAGGCCAAAGTAATTCCACCTACTTTGATGACGGGCCCGATAGATCGTCATCTTATGGCTCCTGTTTTGCTGCATGTGGAAGATCAGGTAACTAGATATTCAAACTGCATCATTATCTTCTGGTGAACCTTCACCACTTCCTCAACCACTATATTCTGTCGGGACAGTAGATTCTCCCTCTCAAATTGTGAGAGCAGTCTCATCCCCACAACTGTATTTATTATCTGGACTGGAGATATCAAGCCAATCTTTAATGGGAGCTAAAGGGCTGACCCCTGTGCAGATGGTTAATGGGCCAGACTCTGATGCTCTCCCTAAAGATAAAGTGATCACACCAAATGATGTATGGCTAAGTGTTAACAGAATAGAGTCATCACAAAAAAAAACATTTTGAAATTATGTCAATTTTCACCTGATATTACAGTAAAAATTAATGAGCATGAAGCTAAATTTGGTGAAACAGCATATAAGATAGAAAAATTAGAACAAGGGATAAATACTTTACAGGTTAATGCTGCTTCTAATATTAATGATAGCATAATGATTAATGCTAAATTAGAAAAACTGGAGAACTCTTTAAGGATTAAAAACCTTCATCTTTTAAATTTTCCTTTCTCTTCAGAATGTATTTGAGGGAAACATTACATTATGCTAATGTGGAAACTTTTGAACCAGATAACCTCTATTACATCTCAAGAGCCTCTAAGGAAATAGCCGAAGAAGGTGATATGGACAAATTAGTTTCACCTGATAGTTTGAATGTATCCCAGTTTCTCGAATCTTCTAAAGACATAATAAATAAATGGGCAACGCTTCTTGTGGCTTTCAAGACAGAATTAGAGAAACAGGTTATTTTAAAACTATATTTTTTGAAAAAGCAAGATCTGTTCTGTGGCCAACGAATAAAAATTTTTCCTGATGTCTCTAGACCAGGGGTGCCAATACTTTTTGGGCTTGTGAGCTACTTTTAAACTGACCAAGTCAAAATGATCTGCCAACAAGAAAATTTTAAAAAAACATAAAGCACACTGTACGCAGAGAAAATGTTAATGATCATTTATATTACAGTGTTTTTTTCAAAGAGGTCAAGGCAGATGACCCTATGCACTGTCACCTCAATAACAACCATACAAAAATATACAAATATACCCTCCTCCCTTTTTACTAAACCACAATAGCAGTTTTTAGCAGAGGGAGCTGCGCTGAATGCCCAGTGCTGCACTCGACGCTCATAGGCTCCATGCGCTAAAAATCGTTATTGCGGTTTAGTAAAAGGGGGCCATAGTACAAAATATAGACAGCAGATATAAATTTTCATAATGGACACATTTTGATCACTAAATTGAAAATAAAATCATTTTTCCTACCTTTGTTGTCTGGTGATTTCAAGAGTCTCTGGTTGCACTTTCTTCTTCTTCTGCATCCAATCTTCCTTCTTTCAGCCTGTATGCTTCCTCTCCTCCAGACCTCATTCCCTTCCCCAACTTTTTCTTCCTTGCTCCCTGCCCTTTCTTTCTCCCTGCCTCCCTTTCATTTTTTCTCTCTTCATGCCCCCTTTCTTTCTTTCTGTTCCCTTCTTTCCTTCTGTCTCTCTGCCTACCCCCTTTCTTTCTTTCTCTCTGCCCTCCCCCAAGCCACTGCCATCACCATCGGGGAACAGGCCCCCAAGCTGTTGCTGCCATCAGGGAGCAGGCCCCAAAGCCACCTCCGCCCAATCTCTCCTTGCTTCTCTGCTTCGGGTCGACCAGCCTTCCTCTCCCCGATGTCAATTCTGCCTTCGAAGAGGAAGTTCCGGGCCAGCCAAGCAGCGATTGGCTGGCCCGGAACTTCCTCTCCGACAACAGAATTGACATCAGGGAGAGGAAGGCTGATCAGCCTGGTAGATTGTGAAGACAACGCAAGTCTATCACAGAGCCCGGGATGGGCTCCGCGATCGACTTACTTTGCCTTGGCGATCTACCGGTCGATCGCGATCAACCTATTGGGCACCCCTGCTCTAGACATACTCAATTTAAAAGGAAACAATTCCTTCAGCTAAAGCTGGTTTTGGCAATTTGAGCCACTTTCTTTTTAAAATTCCCAAGTAAATGCCTTATCTCGTACGGTAGTGACAAATACATATTTTTTGATCAAGTTCAGCTAGAAGATTATATTAAGGGACAACCTTTGTTAAAAGTTTAATATCTAATTTGCTATTTTCCAGTTAGGAGGATGTTGTATGATACAGGAATTAATCCACAAATTTGCCTGTCATGAAGGTAGACTATAATAGAAAGATTTGATTTCCTATTTAAAACCTGGCGACCATTATAATGTGAACTAGATCATGGTTGATTAATTTTCAGATTTATGTTTCAGTGTATGTATATACAAATGCTCTGTGGATATTCATGAATATTTGTTATTATTGTAATGAATAATCAAAATAAAGAATTCAAGAGGAAAAAAACAAACCATCTGAAGCTGTCATTCAAGCTGGTATGTAATGTTTCTTTCACATCTTTGGGGGGAAGGAGGGGGGGTCAATGGCCACTGGGGGAGTAAAGTGTGATCATGCCTTAATCTGTCCAGAGGTCATCTAGCCAGTTTGGATACATTATTTATTTATTTAAAAATTTTCTATACCTTTTACAACTAAACGGTTTACATAGTTTGCATACATAGTTTTAAAACAAAAACATGATAAAATAAACATACAAACAAACCTTAAGAATCATGAGTCCACTGCCTAGTGCTCGTGCTGCCACCATATTTCCCCAAGTAGCATCCAACAGCTTGGTGCTAGAGGCCTAGTAGCTTGAACTGCAGCTCAGTTTGCTCTAATACTGTGTGTACCGGCTTCCCTACTCCTCCGAAACAGGAATGACATAACTTCCTGTTTCAGAGGAACAGGGAAGCCAGTGCACACAGTGTTAGCACTGTTCCCTCTAAGCTGAGCAGGAGTCCTCCACCCACAGTCTCACCAATAGAGGGTGCTGTTTTACTGTCACATTTTTCAATTGTGAGGGACAGGCAAGTTCTGCAGGACTCCAGGGAACATACCTGTCCTTAGCGACTGAAAATATTCCACCCCCTAGTGGTAGCAATGCAGCTGGAGGACACCTGCTCAGCTTAGAGGGAACACTCCCTGCCCTGTTTGTTTCCCCCCCCCTAACGCCAGCCCTGGGGCCCCTCTGAGATTTTCAGACCCGAGGTACGTGCCTACTGGGCCTACCCTTTAATTCAGCCCTGGCCATGGGTGCACATTGGGCAGAAGGTTTCCATGTATTGTCTTTGATGACACTTTATGACAAAGTAGAAGACAAAGTCATGATATCAATTTATTTTTTATTTACTTCATGATGAAGACCATCAATTATTTTAGTAGCCATCCTCTGGACTGACTCCATCCTGGACTGACTCCATCCTCTGGACTTACTCCATCCTGTTTATATCTTTTTGAAGGTGAGTCTCCAGAATTCTAAATGAGGTCCAACCAGAGTCTTATACAGAGACATCATTACTGCCTTTTTCCTACTGGCCATTCTCCTTCCTATGCACTCAAGTATCCTTCTACCTTTCATCATCACCTTTTTTACCTACTTGACCACTTTAAGGTCATCACATATTATCATACCAAAGTCACATCACTTAAACTCTACCATTTCCTCAAGATTTTGCAGCCCAAACGCATGACCTTGAATTTTTTGACATTAAATCCTAGCTGCCATATTCTAGACCATTTTTCAAGATTTGCTGGGACCATCCTCATGTTATCCTCACCCAAAATTCCCATCAGTTGTCACTCACTTGATATACTCCAAAATTTAGCAGTTTATCCTTTCAGTCTTTAACCTGGTGCCTAAAATTAGGTTCCAATTGAGCACACATTTTTTTTAAAGAATACTGCCTAAATGCTAATTGGACGCTATTCTATAATCTTAGTTTTCAACTTCCTTAGTATGTAAATGCTAGGGGGAGTTCACGGGGGGAGGTGCATGAATGGGGCATTTTTGCAGATTATTCAGACCACAGAAGTTAGCCGGGTTGACTCCCATAATCAGCAGCAAACCTGGAAATTCAATGCCGGGCCATAGCTAGTGACCAACATTGAATTTCCAGTCTATTTTTTAGCTGTTTTTGATATAGCCAGATAAGCCAATATTCATTGGCAGACTGGCTAAGTCATAGTGGCCAAAGATAGACTTGCTATTTATATGGGACTATCTGGTTGCTAACTTAACTGGTCAGCCAATGAATATTGGCTCGAACGGGCTATGTTATATGACTGGACTAGCTGCTGACTGTAAATATTCAGTGGTTATCTCTTGGTGCATATTTAACGGCCATGAGCCATTAGTGCTTAAAACATTTTTTGTGGGTACACATATTTATTCAGTGGAAAGGCACAACAAAAATATTTAAAATATTCATACGAGGGTTTTTGACCAATAAGAATACCTATAGCCTGTTAGCAGTTTTAAAGCTTTATTTATTATTTTTTTTTTTTTTTGGCATTGTGGCGTTTTGAGGTCATTTTCCTCATTTTTATGATTATCGTTAGCAGCATATTGCTGGGTTCATTGCCTTTTGTATTTTTACATATTGTTGAATTTTGGTAATTTCTGTTTGCTGGCAGAAGAAAAATAAAAATCTCCAGTGATGATCTTCTCAGTCCTTTCCTTAAGACAAGCTGGTAAATATGCAACAGCTTCCCCTCCCATCTGATCTTCTGACCTCTTTATCAGAATTCCAAGATCTGCCATATCACAAGTTGCTGAAAGGTCCAGCAAAACTAAAAGAGAGCCTGGATCTCTATTTGAAAAACATAATAAATCAGCAGGAACCAGGACAAAGAGAGTCTCTGTTCTATGTCTGACTGAATGCTGGACTGTTGATGATCTAACAACTGGTGTTCTTCCAAATAGATACATGTCTGTTTGTATACTTTACACCCAATAACTTTTATAAAGAAATATAGATTAGAGATATGATACAAATTAGTTTATTTAAATTAGTAAATTTGTGAGGGCCTTTTCTGGGTAGACTGGACAAAGCTCTTTTTAGGGAGTTTAGATATTTAGCATCTGTACGGAAGATGCAGAATAACAAAGATTTCACATAAAACTATACCTCTAAGACAGCTCTTCACCTTGATGGCAAACTTTAGGGTATACAAATTTGCTTGGTAGAATTGTCTGGATTAGACAATTGGAAGAAGAGTGAAGAAACTCAAATATAAGGAGGCGATAGAAATACGAGCAAGAGCATAGAATGGAAAGGCAGGAGACACAGCCAACACCACATGGCAGACATCCAATTCAAGAAAGAAAGACAAAGATAAGCAACTCAACAGAAATTACCAAAGGTACACAGAAAAAGCATGTGCATTCCCTAGAAGACCGTGCCCAAAACAAAGAAAGAAACCAGTGTGACAGGACCCACATATACTCATTGAATGCATGTTTTCAACTAGCCATATTTGATCCTCCAGAGCCTTGAACTCCTAAGGGTCCTCTATATGAAACAGTGTGACACTCTTGCATCCAGAAGCAGGAGTCACCCTAAAAGATGCCACTCCATGAACTGCCTAGTAAATGCAAAATAAAGTATTAGCTTAGACAACATAACAAAACATAACATAAAATTGAATTTCTTTTTTAAGTCAAAGTTTATTTATTGAAAAAGTTTTGCAACCAAGGAAGTAACAAAACAATGTGAGATATGAAACATTACATAATAATATAAATTGAACAGAACACACTTGCATATGCCAGTACTCCAAAATATGTACACAAATAATGAAAATCTCACATATGACCAATAAGCATCTAGCTCTAAAACCCAGAAAGAGCATGGATCAACACATCAACCAAAGAGAAGAGGAGGAAAGAAAAGAGAGAGGGAGGAGCAAGAAAATTTAAAAATAAAGGTCAAGAGTTGGAGCCTTATCTTAAGAGAATGACATATACGTTGAAACTGAGGAAATCTATCACATTTCTTCGCTAGGTAAGCTTCAAATCTATATGTCATACAAACTAAGTTCCACCATTGAATAGAAGAAGCTTTAGATAGATCTTTCCAGGAACCAAGAGTCTTTAAAGCTAAAGAGATGAGGAGGTCGAATAGATAGGCATCCTCTGTCGTCAATAAAATTTTATTTCAAGCCTGCAAAAGACGTGAAGTTTGCTAAAGTTAATAAAAGAAGCCCCCCCCCCCCCCAAAACAAAACACTGTACATATTCAGGAAATTACAACTAGATGTATCAACAAAACACTTATTACAACTTCCCAAAAAGTTGTGCAGAAATACATCAAACCCCCTCCAAAAAAATTATTGAATAGATAGGGATTTAACAATCTTCTTTAATGTAAATAGGAAGAATAAGTACTCAAAGACCAAACTTCAGATTGCAAAAATGCTGCTTGAAAATACATCCAACATATTTTTTTTCCGAGAATCGTCTACCTGCACATCCAGCCGTTTAATAGAAATCACTAATGTAATGTAATTGTCCAGACCGCTAAGTCGTGTATCTTTATAACCCATTCTCATCTAAACATTCATCCAAGTAAAAAAAAAAGCCTAGAACAAGACATAAGAATAAGAACATAAGAATTGCCACTGCTGGGTCAGACCTTTTGGATGTGGAAGGGGCCAGCAAAGTGATGGACTTGACACCTAGCCATGGCAACACAGTAGTGGGGCACCTTACAGGGCACTGCTGCAAATTTCACAAAAAGGGTGCCACATAAACATCTCACCACAACTCCCTTATAGATCATGGTGACCCCCCCAACATCCCCCAAATCTACTAGGCCCACCTGTCTACCACCCCAATAGCCCTTATGGCTGCAAGTGCCACCTATGTGGCAGTACAGTAGGGCTTGGGTTTATTTTTGGTGGACTCACATTTTTCACCATGAATGCAGTGGTTAGAGTTGCTTATGGTCTTGTGTCCTCCTCTTTATGGTTCACTAGCCCATCCCCCAAACTTCTTAAGCCACCTCTGTATAGCTCTACTAGGCTTTCAATACCAGGTGCTGATGTTCTGGAGGCAAATATGTAAAGTTTTTATTATGATTTTTATGGCAGTGGGGTGAGTGGGTCAGTGATCATTGGGGGAGAGGGGTCTGTACTTTGTGTCTGCAGTGGTTATCTGGTCACTTTGAATATCATCTGGGCACTTAGACCTGTTTTTACATTGCCTAAGTTGCTATGTATAAGTTCCGTCTAGGCAACCTTGTTGAACTTTCGGTTATACTTGCAGTACGACTAAGTCTAGGTTGGCCCACGTGCCACCCAAATTCAGCCCTGACCACTCCTCCTAAAACTCCCCTTTTAGATTTTGGCGTACAACAGCACTGGAAAGGCCTAAGTTGTTTTTAGATACATGTAAAACCCATTTCGGTTATTGGCACTTGGACGACTTGTCTTATTAATCGTCCAAGTGCCAATTTAGATAGGATTTTAGACGTATTTCTGTTTCGATTATGAGCCCCTTAATGAATATACAGGAGGGATGGGCACTAAGAAATATTTTGTTTCATGTTTCTTTTTGGGAGGGGATCACGTGGCCTCAGATTCTAGATATGATGCCAAGATTTCACCAACAAAAATGAAGCATGGATGCAAGATGTACATGCATCTTTAATTAGCTAATGAGCTGTTAACTAGCAATTTAATAATGGTAACAATCAATTGTTGAAGTTAATTGGCAATAATTAGATTTTCGTCTGTCTCTGCCTTCGTACTATTCTATGACACCATATGCTTAAATACCCTAGTCCAGTGTCTCTCAAATTGTGTGCCACAGCACAGTGGTGTGCCCCAAAGAGATTCCGGGTGTGCCATGAGAGATTCCAAAATTTTACTTGATTTTTAAAAATTCCCTTCATAAGTATACACTCGAATAGATGACATATACGTCGTATACACAAGAGTCTATCAATGTTATGAGCATCTATGTGCGTAAGGATACAACTGGCCAGGCAAGCATCATTCTTTGATGTGATTGGTTCTTGAAAACTAACGGCAAGTACTTTTAGCTTTATTTTTTATGCAGTAGTTATCCTAACCTGAGCAACCAAACAATCAAGGCTTTGTTACCGTTCGGATAGTCTTATCTTTGCAAACTTGTATTTTCAGCTCTGACAGAAATTACCGTATTTTCGCGGATATAACGCGCACCCGTGTAAAACGCGCACACGGGTATAGCGCGCAGAAATCACGATGATATGTACAAAAACTTTTGTATACCGCGCTCACGGGTATACCGCGCATGATGCCCGACGCTCCTTTCGCCCGCCCTGACTTTCCGTGCGCTGTCCCGACTCTCCGTTCACCCCCCCCTGACTTCCGTGCACTGCCCTGACTTTCCGTGCGCTGTCCCGACTCTCCGTTCACCCCCCCCTGACTTCCGTGCACTGCCCTGACTTTCCGTGCGCTGTCCCGACTCTCCGTTCATCCCCCTGACTTTCCGTGCACTGTCCCCCCTTGAAGTCCTGTCCCCCCTTGAAGGTCTGTCCCCATCCTGAAAGCCTGATGCCCCCCCCCGACGTCCGATACATCCCCCCCCCGGCAGGACCACTCGCACCCTCAACCCGAAGGACCGCCGACTCCCCAACAATATCGGGCCAGGAGGGAGCCCAAACCCTCCTGGCCACGGCGACCCCCTAACCCCACCCCGCACTACATTACGGGCAGGAGGGATCCCAGGCCCTCCTGCCCTCGACGCAAACCCCCCTCCCCCCAACGACCGCCCCCCCCAAGAACCTCCGACCACCCCCCCAGCCGACCCGCGACCCCCCTGGCCGACCCCCACGACCCTCCCACCCCCCTTCCCCATACCTTTGGTAGTTGGCCGGACAGACGGGAGCCAAACCCGCCTGTCCGGCAGGCAGCCAACGAAGGAATGAGGCCGGATTGGCCCATCCGTCCTAAAGCTCCGCCTACTGGTGGAGCCTAAGGCGCGTGGGCCAATCAGAATAGGCCCTGGAGCCTTAGGTCCCACCTGGGGGCGCGGCCTGAGGCACATGGGCCCAACCCGACCATGTGTCTCAGGCCGCGCCCCCAGGTGGGACCTAAGGCTCCAGGGCCTATTCTGATTGGCCCACGCGCCTTAGGCCCCACCAGTAGGCGGAGCTTTAGGACGGATGGGCCAATCCGGCCTCATTCCTTCGTTGGCTGCCTGCCGGACAGGCGGGTTTGGCTCCCATCTGTCCGGCCAACTACCAAAGGTACGGGGAAGGGGGGGTCGGCCAGGGGGGTCGCGGGTCGGCTGGGGGGGCGGTCGGAGGTTCTTGGGGGGGGCGGTCGTTGGGGGGGGAGGGGGGTTTGCGTCGAGGGCAGGAGGGCCTGGGATCCCTCCTGCCCGTAATGTAGTGCGGGGTGGGGTTAGGGGGTCGCCGTGGCCAGGAGGGTTTGGGCTCCCTTCTGGCCCGATATTGTCGGGAAGTCGGCGGTCCTTCGGGGTGGGGGTGCGAGTGGTCCTGCCGGGGGGGATGTATCGGATGTCGGGGAGTCGGCCGGGCAAGAGGGCTTGGGCTCCCTCTTGCTCCGATCGTGGATGCGGGTGCGGGTGGGAGCGCGTGCGAGCGGTCGTTCGGGGTGGGGGTGCGAGCGGTCCTGCTGGGGGGGTGAATCGGGCGTCGGGCGGGGTGGGAACTATGTTTAAAAACTTTTGTATACCGCGCTCAGGCATATAACGCGCGAGGGGTATGCGCGGTAGGTAAAAACGCGTATAACGCGCGCGTTATATCCGCGAAAATACGGTAAATTGAAAAAAAGAGAATTGCAGATGGTGGATAATGAAATGTGTGTTTGCTTGTCTAGTATCGAGTTGCATTTTGAGTTAATTTGCACTCAAAAACAAGCACATCCATTGCATTGATTAGCACTTCTGTTCTACTTTAGTTTCACCATTGTTACAATTACCCATACATAGCTTAAATAATTTTAAATAAATAACTCTCAAATTTAATTTTTTTGTTGGTTTTGCAATTTTATTTTATTTTATTTTAATTTTAAAAATTGTTTATTAATTTTAAATAGCATAATATAGTTCATACACAGTGTAAGAAAATTTACATAAATTAGCAATATGTTCAGAAAACACCAAGAACTATACATAAATAACTTAAGACCAACCCCCCAAATAAGCCTACCCCCCACCCCAGTGGTGCCTCACACAACGAACTTAATTGGTTCCAGGAGCAAGTTTGTTATGCGAAAAGTTCGTTATGTGAAACGCGTTTTCCCATAACAATACATGTTAAAAAAAATAATTCGTTCTGTAGCACAAAATATGCTAAGATGACATAAAAAAAGATAAATTTTTTGTTATTATTTTTATTTAGATACATCTAAAAACATACCGTATTTGCCGGCGTATAAGACGACTTTTCAGTACCTTAAAATCCTCCCCAAAGTCGGGGGTCGTCTTATACGCCGGGTACTGTTTACATGCCCTTACTTTACATGCCCTAACATCTCCTTCTTTACCTCCTTACGGTGCTTACGGTAAGTCCTCCTGGCCCTGGCGACCCCCCCCCCCTAGTTGTTCGGGCCAGGAGGGAGCCTAAATCCTCCTGGCCACGGCGACCCCCTAACCCCACCCCGCACTACATTACGGGCAGGAGGGATCCCAGGCCCTCCTGCCCTCGACGCAAACCCCCCTCCCCCCAACGACCGCCCCCCCCAAGAACTTCTGACCGCCCCCCCAGCCGACCCGCGACCCCCCTGGCCGACCCCCACGACACCCCCACCCCCTTTCCCCGTACCTTTCTGTAGTTGGCCGGACAGACGGGAGCCAAACCCGCCTGTCCGGCAGGCAGCCAACGACGGAATGAGGCCGGATTGGCCCATCCGTCCCAAAGCTCCGCCTACTGGTGGGGCCTAAGGCGCCTGGGCCAATCGGAATAGGCCCGGGAGCCTTAGGGCCCTCCTGGGGGCAGGGCCTGAGGCACATGGTCGGGTTGGGCCCATGTGCCTCAGGCCCCGCCCCCAGGAGGGACCTAAGGCTCCCGGGCCTATTCTGATTGGCCCAGGCGCCTTAGGCCCCACCAGTAGGCGGAGCTTTGGGACAGATGGGCCAATCCGGCCTCATTCCGTCGTTGGCTGCCTGCCGGACAGGCGGGTTTGGCTCCCGTCTGTCCGGCCAACTACAGAAAGGTACGGGGAAGGGGGGTGGGGGTCGGCCAGGGGGGTCGCGGGTCGGCTGGGGGGGCGGTCGGAGGTTCTTGGGGGGGGGCGGTCGTTGGGGGGACGGGGGTTTGCGTCGAGGGCAGGAGGGCCTGGGATCCCTCCTGCCCGTAATGTAGTGCAGGGTGGGGTTAGGGGGTCGCCGTGGCCAGGAGGACTTGGGCTCCCTCCTGGCCCGATATTGTGTGGGGAGTTGGGGAATCGGCGGGGCAAGAGGGCTTGGGCTCCTTTTTGCCCCGATCGTGTCGGGGAGTCGGGGGGGCAAGAGGGAGCCAGGCGGAGAGAGGGCAGTTAAGCGCAGTGCCTGCGCGGAAGGATGCAGCTCGGGCGACTTCGTTGTGTGAAACGAAGTTCGTTGTACGGATCAAGACATAAAGTTCGTTGTGCGCAGCGTTCGCTGTGCGAGGCGTCCGTTATGCGAGGCACCACTGTATATAAAACGATCTTGAACTGAAACCAAGTCCAAAAGGGTACATTTTATTTGAGTATGTTTAAAGAAAATTAACATATGTATCTAGCGGACCCCATGTTTCTTTAAATTTTTGAAACTACCCAGATTTTTCTGACATCTCTCTTTCAAACCTATAATACTGGCATAAAGTTTCCCACCAGAATGAAAAATTCAAATAATCCCAATGTTTCCAATTTCTCGTTATCATCTGTATTGCAATTTCAGTCATAATTAGTAACAGTTTATCTTTATCTGCTCTAAGCGGATTTTTAGACAAAAAAGTACCGAAGATAACTGTATCATAAGACAATGGTAAAGTCACTTCAAGAACGAGCATAATTTTGCTCCAAATAGACCTCCATAAAACTTTTATTGAAGGACAATGAAACAAAAGATGATCTAAAGTACCTGCTTCAATTTGACAATGCCAACATCTGTTGGAGTGTGTACTATCTAATTTTTCTAATCTCACCGGAGTCCAAAATATTCTGCATAATAAAAAATAAAGTGTTTGTCTCATTGAAGCAGAAGCAGTACAGTAGACTCTTTTATTCCAAAGCCAGGGCAGTTTTAAAATTTCAGTTATAATGTGCCATGAAAAATATTTGCTTCATTTGGGGCTCCTTTTACTAAGGTGCACTAGCGTTTTTAGCGTAACATAGTAACATAGTAGATGACGGCAGATAAAGACCCGAATGGTCCATCCAGTCTGCCCAACCTGATTCAATTTCAATTTTTTTTTAATTTTAATTTTTTCTTCTTAGCTATTTCTGGGCAAGAATCCAAAGCTTTACCCGGTACTGTGCTTGGGTTCCAACTGCCGAAATCTCTGTTAAGACTTACTCCAGTCCATCTACACCCTCCCAGCCATTGAAGCCCTCCCCTGCCCATCCGCCACCAAACGGCCATACACAGACACAGACCGTGCAAGTCTGCCCAGTACTGGCCTTAGTTCAATTTTTAATCTTATTTTCTGATTCTAGATCCTCTGTGTTCACCCCACGCTTCTTTGAACTCGGTCACAGTTTTACTCTCCACCACCTCTCTCGGGAGCGCATTCCAGGCATCCACCACCCTCTCCGTAAAGTAGAATTTCCTAACATTGCCCCTGAATCTACCACCCCTCAACCTCAAATTATGTCCTCAGGTTTTACCATTTTCCTTTCTCTGGAAAAGATTTTGTTCTACGTTAATACCTTTCAAGTATTTGAACGTCTGAATCATATCTCCCCTGTCTCTCCTTTCTTCTAGGGTATACATATTCAGGGCTTCCAGTCTCTCCTCATACGTCTTCTGGCGCAAGCCTCCTATCATTTTCGTCGCCCTCCTCTGGACCGCCTCAAGTCTTCTTACGTCTTTCGCCAGATACGGTCTCCAAAACTGATTAGCGCATGCTGCCCCCCGCGCTAGGCGTAAAAACTAATGCCAACTCAATGGTAGCGTTAGTGCCTACTGCGCACAGCAATGCAGTATGCGCTAAAACCGCTAGCGCAGCTTAGTAAAAGGAGCCCTTAGTGTGCCAGAGCTTAAAAAGTTTGAGAGACACTGCCCAGTGCATGGTATTCTATAACATAAGTGCACAACTGCCTTAGCATGTAAATGCAAGGGAATTATACCCGTGAGTGGGGCTTGGGTGTGTCACACATGTATGCATGCAACTAACAGAATACTGTAAGTTATAGGCTAAAGTACCACATATATAGATGCACTTAAATGTTGGTGCATATATGCCAAATTAAACTACTATTCTATAATGCATTCTGGGCACCCAGATGCTGTTATAGAATTAGCTCTTAGCATGCTGCATCTAGGTGCTTAACTTGAGGTGCCATTTATAGAATTGCCCCCTTAATGCACGGCATATTCTTGGCATGAAGAGAAGAAGAAATGCAGAACCAGATCCTGGGCATCCAATATTCTTGGCATGCCCTCTGCATGGACTTTGCATTTTGTACATAGACTTCGCACTACCACCACCAAGTGAAAAGAGTAGCCAGACCAATAGTCCATCTAGCCCAATATCCTGTTTCTAACAGTGGCCAATCCAGCATCTCCCCTCGTGTCGCTCCCCGCCACGATCCGGCATCCCCCACTCACCCAATTAGATGCACATCTCCCTTGAAAAGCGTACAGTGATATGGGGACTAAAACTATGCCAGGGTACACCTGGCGGGGACTCCATGTGTGCGGATCACCGGACTTGATGGACCCAGGGTCTGATCCGGAGATGGCAATTCTTATGTTCTTATCCCAATCTGGCACCTGCACCAGCACCAACGCACAGTACATGCCAGTGTCGGTGCCTGAAGATCCTCCCTCTTGCTTGGGATGGGCCTTGAGCATCTGCGCATGCTCAAGGCCTTCTAGTTCTTGCTCTCTCTGAGCGAGAACTAGAAAACCTTGAGCATGCACAGATGCTCATGGCCCAGCCCAAGCAAGATGGAGGATCTTTGGGCACCGGCATCGGCATGTCCTGTGCATTGGTGCTGGTACTGATGCCAGATCAGGGTAAGAGATTGTGTTTGGGTGGGTGAGTGGGGGATGCCGGATTGTGGGGTGTGTGTGGAGCAGTGCCGATGGCTTTGAGGGTGGGGGGTAAGGTGGAGCAGCTCTGGTGGCCTTGGGGTGGGGGGCAAGGTGGAGCAGCACCGGTGGCCTGGGGGGGGGGGGGAGGGGGAATGAATGAAGCGAGTTTCCCTTACTTCCTATGGGGAAACTCACTTTGATATATGAGTAAATTGGTTTACGAGCATGCTTCTGGAATGAATTATGCCCATAAATCAAGGTTCCACTGTACTTGCTTGTATTGTTACGCTGTCCCAGCAAATCTCATTTTCAGGAAGTTTAGGTCCATTTAAAGGAACGGGAAGCTTGCAATGCCTTGAGGAGATGCTGCATCGGCAACGTGGTGCTCAGCTCAAAGCTTCTCCTCTGACGCAGCTTCCTGTTTCCGCTCAGGCAGTTCGTGTCAAAGGAAAGCGTTGGGCTGAGCACCATGTTGCCAATCTTCAGTGCCATTGATGCCGGAGGGGGGGGAGCATTGATGCTGGAGGGAGCCCATTGATGCCAGCGGGGGGGGCATTGATGCCAGAGGGAAGGGGGCCCCGTTGATGCTGTGTGTATGTGGGGGGGGGGTTCCATTTCATTTGAAAAAAAGGCGAGGTGAAGGGAGACGGTAGTGCAACTGCTCTCTGTTTGCCCTGCTTCAGCGGGCCCCTCTGACAATTTTGGGACCTAGGCACGTTCCCACTGGGCCTACCCTTTAATCCAGCCCTGACTTTACCTCCGGGAACTTGTCCAAACCTTTTTTAGAACCCAGATGTGCTAACAGCTGTTACCATATCCTCTGGCAATGAGTTACAAAGCTTACCGTAACTATTATTTGAGTGAAAAAAATATTTTTTCCTATTTGTTTTAAAAGAATTTCCATGAAATTTCATTGAGTGTCCTCCAGTCTTTGTACTTTTGAAAGACCCCCTATACACTACTACTACTTATCATTTCTATAGCGCTAACGGACCTATCTATATCTACGTTAGGGACAAATAAAGAGTTAAACAGTGATTCTGGAGCTTTCTGGATCAGTAAGCATATTGTTAAATGTCCAACACATAGTTCACAATCCCTCAGCAATCCTAGAAGAAAAAAATGGAGACTACAAATTGCTTATTTTGGAGATTATTTGCTCCATTTGAATGGAGGCTATTTGGAAGGCTGACAGTAAAAGAACTTGTTATTCAAAGTTTGATCAGAGAGAGTGTGTGTGAACCGAACAATCATGAGTCTAATGAAGCATTTAGGACCTGCCCAATTGCAATCTGCTGTGGAATGCATTATAAGCCTCATTACCATATTCATGACTCTTATTATCCATTTCCTGACATACAGTATAATGCCCAATTTTGTATAGGACATTTAGGTCAGAAAAGGGACGTACGAGTTGAGATTTCCTGGGTATTTTACAAAAGGCTTGCTGAACATGGGATCTTTTGTAAAATATGAAAAAGGGCATTCAAAGGTAGATGGTTATTTGTTAATATGCCCAGTGGGAACAACCATTTTGTGAAAAACATGCCCCCAAAATTCTAGCTTCATGTGGGGTGTTTCACAAGTAAGTGACTGCACTTATGGTTTATGATTTATGGTTTATTTAGACTTTCTTTGCTGCTCATGCACAAAACTGAGTGGTTTACAATACTTAAATATAAAAGTATAGAAAGAAATTACAATAGTATGACAAGAAAGATTTACGGTACATTCACACAAGTACAAAAAATCCCAAACTTCCAATAGATGGACAAGCTTTCAAGGGGTATGATGCTGAGAAGGGGATAGTCATCATGACCTATGAGAGAATCAAGGTTCAAAAGCTTGATTAAAAAGCCAGGTTTTAAAGCAATTTGGACTCCTCACAGGCAATGAAAGCTAAACTTACATCTGATCTTTGCTGGCACTGCTCCCTCTCCCCGGGAATACTTTTGCATATGCTTTTTTCCTGCCCTCGATTCGCCCTTTCTGGACTAAGCTATGGGTAACAATCAAGTCTATTACCAATTGCTCAAAATGATATTACTGGGTCTCTTTTCCCTGGAGAAGAGGAGACTTAGAGGGGATATGATAGAGACTTATAAGATCATGAAGGGCATAGAGAGAGTAGAGAGGAACAGATTCTTCATACTTTCAAAAAATAAAAGAACAAGAGGGCATTCAGAAAAGTTGAAAGGGGACAGTTTCATAACGAATGCTAGGAAGTTCTTCTTTACCCAACGTGTGGTGGACACCTGGAATGTGCTTCCAGAGGACGTAATAGGGCAGAGTACGGTACTGGGGTTTAAGAAAGGATTGGACAATTTCCTGCTGGAAAAGGGGATAGAGGGGTATAGATAGAGGATTACTGCACAGATCCTGGACCTGTTTGGGCCTCCACGTGAGCGGACTGCTGGGCGCGATGGACCTCGAGTCTGACCCAGTGGAGGCATTGCTTATGGTCTTATGCTCTTACTTAAGCTATTATTATCATGCGCTCCTTGCATCCCTGCTTTGAAGCTAGCTCATGTGATCCCAAGGTAATAGACATCATGATCTCGGTGGGATCTAACAAATCTTGCAAAATTAGAAGTCTGCTTCACTACTAGATTACACCTTTTGGTGGAATTCATTATGTTTATTAAAGAAATATGAACAATACATTTGTGATAAACTCATCCCTCTTTCCTCCACCCCATATGTCGCATATGGTCCCCTATAGACAACTTTTAGGGGATAACTTGAACTTTGTTTTGATTACAACAGTCTGAAACAATTCTTGTTCATGTTTGTACATGTTTTTGTTCATGCTAAAAACTCAATAAAAATATGAAACTAAAAAGCCAGGTTTTTATGGTTGTTTAATTGCCTTGATTTAGGATATATTGTGGATGGTAAAAGGTAATGAATTCCAGGTTGCCGGTGCAAGAAAATAAAAGGCACATTGTCTTGTGAATTCAAGCCAAGCCTGCTTTGGACCTGGTAGGATTAGACGGTAGTCATTTATAGCACAAAAAAAGTGGGATGCCCTTTAGGGAATTGTGAGCACAGATAGGTAATCTGGGAAATCTATTTTATAAGCTTTAAATGTAATAATCAAGACTTTATAAATAATCCTTTGTTTTATATGGTGCCAAAACTTTCTTTTAAAGAAGCAGAGTGACATGATCAAAAGTCTTTGCATGGCATAATAAATTTATTGCTACATTTTGAATAGTTTGGAGTTTTTTCATCAGTGACCGAGAAGAGGCCTGAATAAACAATATTATAATAATTTAACTTAGTCATTAGCAGTGATGAGACCATGGAGAGTATCATGTTCAAAAAGATGTCTTACTGAATGCAGTTAACAAAGTGTAAAGAAAATATTGTACTCATACAAATGTGACATTTGAGGAATGAAAGAAAGTTTGGAATCCAGCTGAACCCCAAGTTTATATCTAAATGAGTCAACAGGTGTAATTAGATTACCAAACAAAGAGATGGTACTAGATGGTTGTGAGAGGTGACCAGGGATCAACACACAACAGTTCTCTCCTTATTCAGGATCAATCTGTGATCTAAGAGCCAATGTCTGCTACAGAGTTAAGACATTCTTGAAATGGAGACAAAGACGGAAAGTAGGGATCTGTTGGGTAAATCAGTAACATGTTGTCGACACAGATATATCCTTTGAGTGGATCAAGGCTGTTGCTAGAGGACTCAGAAACAGATTAAGCAGGAGAGAAGAAAGTATGGAGCCCTGGGAGATTCCACAGTGAAGAGATTGGGTAGTGGAAGAGGCATTGGAGGAGACACTTTAAAAGTCTGATTTGTTAAAAAGGAAGAAAACCAACTCAGTACAGTTCCAGTAATACCTAGTGAGGACAATTGAGAGAGAAGCAGTGTTGGATGAATCAGGTCGAAGGCTACTGACAAGTCAAGGAATAGTTAGGAAGACCTTATGACTATCTGGATAGGAGTGAATTTCACTTAACAATGATGTAAGAACAGTCTCAGTACTAAAAGGTGATCTAAAGCCAGACTACCTAGGATGCAAAGCCAGAAATTTAGATGAAGGATGAAGCTGAGACAATGATGATTTTGCAATTTACATATGTCAGTACCAGCAAATACATGTGTACATGATGGATTTTGCAGAACTATACATAAACTATAAGAGGTTCCCCCTCCACTCCTGTTCTGGCATTGCCCTGGGTTCAAACTAGCAGTGATGACCACCTAGCAGTAGTGTCACTGCTACCACTAGGGTCATCCTTCCACATAAGAAAACTGCTCCTATATTCAGACTACAAGGAAGACCCCAGGGGGTTTGGATAGGGGTTGGGGCAGATTATGGGGAGAGTTTTGGGGAGATCCGTCCTGGGGAGACCTTTGAGTAGAGTAGAGGATGGGATTGAGGGAGGGTCAGTTCTTTTGGAGGATCAGTTTGAGGGTCAGCTCTTTGGAGGCTCTTGACTGAGGGGAAGGGTTGCTATATAGAGTGGACCTGATCAAGATCCTCTGTGTTGAGGAGGGAGAATTGAATCTAGTAGCCAAATGCTCTCTCTGAAGTGGCATGTGGCAGGGTACATGCCTTATACAAATACAAATAATTTAGATCACTAAAAGGATCCTTTTATTAAGGTACGCTAACTGATTTAGCACGTGCTAAAGATTAGCACGCACTAAATGCTAAGATCCCATAGGAATATAATGGATGTCTTAGCATTTAGCATGCACTAAATCAGTTAGCGCACCTTAATATAAGGACCTCTAAGAAATGCACACATATATGCACATCTGCCCACATAAACTGAATATGCACCTAAGAACTATTCTGCAAATAAATGCATATCCAACATTGTTCATATTTTACATGGCCATAGTCTAGGCATAGCATGGGTGCACACTAATGCGGTTCTCAGATAATTGCTCAGATAACTTAGGACAGCAAAAAGGTTGTTTTTAACCAAGTAGATACCCAAGAATCGCTACTGAATATCAGCAATACCCAGGTAACTTCAGCGGCCACTTTGTGCTCGGATGTTCA
Organism: Geotrypetes seraphini; assembly: GCF_902459505.1. Classification (NCBI taxonomy): domain Eukaryota; kingdom Metazoa; phylum Chordata; class Amphibia; order Gymnophiona; family Dermophiidae; genus Geotrypetes; species Geotrypetes seraphini. Next base: position 85,962,887 of record NC_047089.1, on the reverse strand, counting down.
GTGTTGGTCCCCAGATAAGGTCTGGCACCAAATATCTAGGTCTAATTTAGCTGGCATGGGCCACCATTTAAAGAAACAGTGACTGCTGTCAGCTGAATATTTTCAAATCTTTGCACATTTATTTTCATAAGAAAAAATGCCTTTTTTTGGCAGGGAAATTTTTCCAGAAGATAGGATGCAGTGACTTTCCCTTTCAGAACTGGTACATAAGTCCAAGGGGAAAGTACCCACAGGCTTTGGATCTATCTGGTTTTGAAAATTCCCCTAAAATTTGAAAATGAGGAAATATTCTTTATTCCAGTTTGACTGAATGTAAGAATCAGTCATATGAAACAATAACTGTGGCACAGCAAGAACACATTTCCTCTTTGTTAGGTGTGAAACAAGAAAAAAAAAAATGCTCAGAAACATTCTAGTACTGAAAACAAATGTTCAACTACAATAACATAATTGTATTATACAGTATTTATGTTATTTTATCACTTTTAACATCCTTTCCCTGCATTAAAGGGTTCATCTTCAAATATGTGCAAGTATTCATGAATGCCTATTTTGATTAAGAGTAGTGAGTAGAGGTTAAGGATCCAGTGAGGTGCAAGAAAATATTCATATAGTATTCTATAACTTGTGTACTAAGAACAGAAACTGGATGAGACATTTTGAGTTATCTTTAATAAGATGGTATAAATTATTACGATGATCAGTGGTGTCAATGACACTAAACAGAAAACAGTGAACACAACCCTAAGAGAAGCAGCAGGAGATACTGCGCTGAAAAAGGTTAATTTTTTAAAAACTCTCCACTGCTTTTCAATTCTTGTTAAGTAGATCTTAAAAGCAGCAGGCTTAAGTGGATGAATAATGGCTCCAAACCCATTCATCTCCAGAGCTTTTCTTGACAGTCCATGATAAGGCTCGTCTTTTAGGAGCCAGCCAGGTAGCTGAATCTCAATTCCCCCTTAAACAAACCCAGAAACACCCACCACTACCACCACCAAGTTAAAACCAAATTGGGAGTAAGGGAAATGAACAGTTCGGTGAGATCAGAAACAGTTAAGAAGCTCTTAGAACTGATTAAAAGGAGGGTAAGAAAGGGAGTTTCTGACAGGCACTAGATGGATTTATTCAGTGACCCGTCAAAAGTGTGCCGGACTTTGTTGTGCCTACAATCCCACGGTGACATTTGCACACAGGACATATGCGTACCACTGCTTTTAAGCCTTTCTGTTAGCGCTGTGAGGGGATGAGTGTGTGGGGAACCCCCCCCACACTACATTTACAAGTCCTTGCACTCTCATTGGGGTGTGTGTGTGTGGGGGGGGGAAACTCCCCACTACATTGAAAACTCCCGAACAGCGACAACAGAAAGGAGAACGGTAGTTTTCAGTGTACTTGGGGGGGTTCCCCCCCAATGGGAGCGCAAGGACTTGTAAATGTAGTGGGGAGTGTCCCCCCACACCTCCCTCACAGTGCTAAAAGCAGCAATTATGTCCTGCTCGCAAATATCGGCTCGGGATTGTTGCTGCGCCAATATAAAACAAAAAAGAGAACCCAATAGGTCCACAGTAAATCCAGTGAAACAAAGCACAAAAATGGACCACGGAGGTGATGTTTGTGATGCCAGCATTTATTCAGTCAGTCGAATGATGTAGAATTACATAACAGCATAAGAATCCACATATGCTTTGAAAGTTGGGGACCCAACAAGATCAGTTTCAACTTTGGGGAAGAATTGCTGCCATATTTTAAACGAGAAGTTTTAATTTGATTTTTCTGCTTCTTGTGTATCCACATTGGCATTTTTCTTTGAAATCAGGTATTTCCGGACCCCTGAGGAAGATGGTTTAGTTGAAACATGAACTGTGTTGGGTCTCAAATTTTCAAAACATTCTTATGTTGTTATGTGATTCTACATCATTTGATTGACTGAATAAATGCTGGCATCAGGAACACTCCACTGTCCTTTCTTGTGCTTTGTAGTATCAATATATATATAAATTATTACCTTAATTAGTACTTATTTCTTTAAGGTACTAACAGCCATGGCTTATTGATTGGGGCTGCAGATCAGCAAAATCTATTAGATATCCTACTGTTACCTTTGCTACCTACTGCACCATGGTTCTGAGGTTGGGGTTGTGCGGGTGGGAATGGGGGATGGGGTGTTTGGTCTATATGCTTAGTATAATGGTTCTACTTTTTTACCATTCTTTGGTTGACTGTACTTTGTTGGTTGGATTTTATTACTGAAAATAAAAAAATCAATTGCACTTAAATAACAGTAATACAAATTGAAACATACTTTCATTCAATTGATTATATTTTAGCATGGCAAAGTCTTTCTTTGGATAATTGATTCTACTTGAAATGTGTTCTATGATATTTGCTGTTGGCAGCTATATATGAAGATGCAGTTTGTGATTTTCAACTCCACATGGATTGAGTGTCTTTAGCATTTGTACTTGAAGACATCTGGACACTTACCTTGTAGACACTGACAGGAATGTCAGCGATGATATGAAGCAAATCTCCTAAGGCAAGGCTAGCAATCAGGATGTTAGGTCCATTTCTCATGAATTTGTTTTTGTAAATGATCCTCAGTAAGGTTGAGTTACCAATTGTACCCACTACAAAGATCAGACAGGACATCACTGTGTTTATGTACTTGAACGTTTCCATGATTTCAGTCTGCTTGGGGCACATTGGAGAAGGTGGCGCTCTGGGTCCTTTGGGTTTCAAACTTTTCAGATCAGTTGTATTATGTTGGGGCATGGAAGAGTTAGACACAGTGGTGCTGCCATCTCTAGCCCCTGCTGACCTCAGCGGTGCTGTTGCAGTTCCCAGGGATGGGGTGTTTCCATTGGAGACTGGTCTTAAGTGGGGTTTGCTGTCATCTCCAAGCACAAGAGCAGTACAAAATATAAAGATCATTGGAGCAAGGTGTGTGCTCAGTCTCTCCATCATGGCAAGTCCTCTTTGGAACAAGTAAATTTTGACAAAAACCAAACCTGAGATAATTCCACTTTTTTTTTTTTTTTTTGCCTCTATCCAGACTGTGCCTAAACAAAGACAGAGAATCAAAATAGAAGGGGATAAAATTGTAATGCCTGCTTCAGAGTAATAGAAATTATATAATTTTAAGGAAAGAAGAGTAGAAGAATGACCTAGAGGTCATAGTATCAGACTGACAATCAGGAAAGTCCAGTTCAAACCCTTCCGCTCTGCCTTGTTATCTTGGACAAGTCACATAGGAGGTCCTTTTATTAAGATAAAAAGTAGTTTAGCATGCCCTTATGTGGGTTTTTCCCACTTGCTATGGCCATTTCTACTGCAGCTGTAAAAATGTCCTTTTTTTCTATTTTTAGTTTTAATGGTCATGTGCTAATGTTTTTATTAGTACACAGCCATTAAAAAAAAAATAGTGTGTGTGCTCTTACTGCCATCCTTTTTGTAGGCAGTAAGGGCTTGATTTTATAAATGACATCTAGCTCCTAGGCGCCATTGAGCATCATTGTCAATCATCCACTAAGCACCATTTATAGACTTGCACCTAGCATTTTTAGGCATCAGTAGGCATTAAAACCTTAGGTACACTGGCATTTAGGCCAGGGTTTTCTTGGCCTAAATGAGTGCACCTAAGGTAGGTGCCTACCAGTGCCTAAAGTGAAACCACACTACTTGCTGGTAGGTGTCTTAGTGTAGACGTCTACCTCGAAGTGGTAGGTGCCTTCTGAGTTAGGTGTCTACCAGCTAATTAATTTTTTTAAATGTTTTATTAATTGGCTTTTAATGGCACTTTCAATTATCAGCACTGATTAAGTCAATTAAAAAAAAACCTTAAGATCCCCTTTCACTAAGCTGCAGTAGAGGTTTCTACCACAATCCAGAGCACTACAAGTTCTGACGTTGCACTAACACTCACAGGGATTCTATGAGTGTCAGAGCAGTGTCGGAGTGGACTGCGGTAGAAACCTCTATCGTGGCTTAGTATAAGCAGGGGAGGTTAGGCACCCAGATTGACCAGGCACACCATTCTAGGCGCCTAATGTCCAACACCATTTAAAGAATCTGGGACTAAGGACTCATGTGCTATACCAGTGCTAACCAGTTAGCACATGGTAATGTAGCTGCGCCAATGGATTCAGTGGTGTAGCAAGGGTAGGAGGTGCCCTGGGTAGTGGCACCCCTTATACCCTCCTCTCCACCCTACCTCGATCTTTCCATGCCCCCCACATCATACTAACGCCCTCCCTTCCCCATACCTCTTTAAATCTTCGCCAGTCTGAGCAGCTTCTCTGGCCTGCTGCTCATGCTGGAGTTGACTTTTCCTCTGATGTCACGTCCTAGCCCACAATCCAGAAGTGATTTCAGAGGGGAGCCAGGGTGGTGCAAGCAGTAGACCGTACTTACTTGCACTGGAAAAGATTTAAAGAAGAACAAGGGGGGGGGAAGGGAGGGCGTGAGCATGGCATTGAGGGGTGGAGGGGTGCCAGTGCCTCCCCCCAAAATGACACTTGGGGCGGTCTGCCCCCAACCCCTTATGATGCCACTGAACGGATTAGTAGAAGAACACCCATTATCTACTTCCAGATACACCCCCTGAAATAAATTGTAAATATTTTTTAGTGTGAGGTAAGCACATGTATATTTGGCAGTTACCACCAGGGCCAGATTAACCAATAGGCCTATGAGGCACGTGCCTAGGGCTCGACATTGTCAGGGGGGCCCCAGGGCTGGCATTATAGGGAGCAAACAGGGCAGCTGCCCTGGGTCCCACAGATCTAGGGGGCCCCGTGGTCCAAGTGCTTTATTGAAAAGCTAAATTTTCCTTTTCAGAAGGGCCCAACATGGCAGCCATTCTCACAAACTGCCAGCAGCTGCCCCAAAGCTTTCCCTCTCTGCAGCGATCTGCCCTGTAGGAAACAGGAAGTTGCGGCAGAGAGAAAACTTCAGAGCAGCTGCCAGCAGCTAGTGAGAAATGCTGCCATGTCGGACCATCCTGAAAACGAACCTCCCGGACGACACTGCCCTCAAGTCTCGTGGCCGCCACGACTACACTGTCTACTGCCGATGCATCAGCTGATTCACGTGCCTCAAGTCATGCGGCCGCCATGCTTTAATACGCTGTGCTTCCCACTTTCTCTGCCTTCACCGCTCATGGTCACCTGCACCCTCCGGACTGCTTTCACGGCTTGGGTCCGCCTCGTCCTCCCGGCTGCCTGCACCCTGGTCCTCCCGGCTGCCTGCACTTAAGGTAACTTGATTGTTTCTATCAAGTATTTCCTTTGTGAACAGTTTTGGTTGATTTATAGTTTTATTATCCTTATGTAAAAAATTAGAAAAACTAGCTTGAATAACAACAAAACAATTTTAACAGCATTTCCCTGGTTGTATGTGGCTCTGGTTTGTTTTTGCCCCCCTGCCTTTATTAGTTTTATTGATATGTATTTTCTATTTAATGTGTTTTACATACCATGTTACCCCGAAAATAAGACAGTGTCTTATATTTACTTGGGGCCCAAAAAGGCATTAGGTCTTATTTTCGGGGTATGCACATGACTATCTCTCCCTTCCTCTCCTTCACCCTAATTCTTCTTCTTTTCTTTCTCTCCCCCACATGTGCAGCATCTTTCCTCCCCTCCCTCCCATCCCTTGTGCAGCAGAACATTTGAGCACCCTCCGACCCCCCACTGCGCAGCCGAACCCCCACTGACCCTCCATTCTTCCCTCCCCGCTGACCACGAACGAGCCCTACCTTCATGCGAAGCAGCGTTGGGCCGACAGCACTCTGAACAGGCTGCTTGGCCTTGACCGTCGGGGATTTCACTCAGTAATGCGGCAGAGTGAAATCTCCGATGGACAAGGCCAAGCAGCCTGTTTAGAGTGCTGCTGGCCCGACACTGCTTCGCATGAAGATAGAGCTCCCTTCATACTGGGTGAGGGTGTATGAAAGACATGGTTTTCTGTTAGCATTGACTAGCCTTATTTGGCGAAATGCATTAGGCATGGTTCTTGGGAGCACCTTGAATAAACCTGATTTGACTTTCCTTATTGTCTGTCGATCTTCTTTTGTTTCATGTTGGATTATTTGGACTGCTTGCCTTGTTGTTTCGTTACAAATTAACATACATGGAGTGGAACGTACTAGAGGAGTTATAGATTTGGTTGTTTATACATATGGGTTACAGTTGGTTGATGTAGAGTGAGGCAGTTGAGAGGCGTTGTAAACTTGGTTATTAATATAGACTTATATTTCAGATAGTATTACTGTTTTACAATATATTTGAACACTTTTATATATGTATGGAAAGAGTTCAGAGTTAAAGTCCTGGGTAAGTAGGTGGGAAGGGAAGGAAGGGGGATTTGTTCAGAGATGTTTGGGGTTGCATAGAAGAAAAACTGTCCACTGGTATGCTAATCTTTGTTTTGAATTAAAAAAAAAAAAGAAAGAAATACAGGTGGAAATAAAGAAGTAAATAAGAAAACAGATAAATGGGGTGGGGTACGGGCGGGGCCGGGCCGGGGGGGGGGGCCTAGTGTACTTGTGTGCCTAGGGGCCCTCGAAGAATTAATCCTGCCCTGGTTACCACAGAACTTTTAAGGGTGTCCCATGGTATACCATTTTAAATTGCATTAGGCACACATCACCTAATGCTGCTTAGTAAATAGGCCCTTTTATATCTCTATTGATTTGGTACAAAATCGAATTGGAAGCCCTCTAGGGAAAGGGAAATACCTTGTATATCTGAATTACCTTGAGCTACAACTGAAAAAGGTATGAGCTAAATTCAAAATATAACTTATCTCAAAATGTTTGCATCACAGTGCAATATATCAGGAGAGAATAAATAGAAATTGTATTAAAAAATTATGCAAACACCTACATTTGAGCTAATTAACCCCTCATTTACAAAACTGTAATAGCATTTTATAGCACAGGCCGGCACGCTGAATGCTCTGCGCGGCTCCCGGCGCTGACCTGTGCTAAAAACCACTATTGCAATTTTGTAAAAGGGTGTGTGTGTGTTAAGTGTCTGTTATAATTATAAATTATTTTATATTTATAGATTCAGGGCTCCTTTTATGAAACCGCGTTAGCGGCTTTATTGCACGCACCTTTTTAGCGTGCGCTACCCCCCACCCCGCGCTAGCCGAAAAACTACCACCAGCTCAAGAGGAGGCGGTAGCGGCTAGCGCGGCCAGAAAATTAGTGCACGGTATTACTTGTATTAAACCGCTAATGCGGCTTCATAAAAGGAGCCCTCAGAGCCTTTCCTTGCAAAATACATGTGATTTTTATTTTTAACATTTTTATTATTTTATTAACTACAATAGTGTAATACATTTGGTTGAAAATAGCAAAATATTACAGAGAATACACTATTTCAAACTAATATTATAGAATCATAACCATACCCAACCCCCTTCCATCAATTATTAATATTAACAATACTAAACATCTTTAATGTGATTTTAAAATTAAAAAGTAATATATCTGAGACCAATATTGTGTGGTGAATTTTCTGCTTATCCAGAGATCTTTCTATAATAGATTCATTCATTGAATGGAAACAAAGTGCAGCCCATGTTCACATCTTAGAAAATCCTGCTGCTGGGCTGCAGATCATGGGGTGCTGAAAAGTTCCCAGCCCAACCGATAAGAGAATGACATAGATATGGGTCAATCAATAATCTGAAACAGTCAAAAAAAACAAAGCCGCGTTAGTGATTTTAGCGCATGCACCTTTTTAGCGCGGGCTGAAAAACTACTGCCTGCTTAAGAGGAGGTGGTAGCGGCTAGCGCGGCCGGAAAATTAGCACGCGCTATTACGCGCGTTAAACCGCTAACGCGGCGTCGTAAAAGGAGCCCAAAATTTTGTTTCTGCAAATTGGCACGTAACAAAATAAGTTAACATTCTTTTCAGCGACAGTGGCAAAATAATGCTCAGAATTTAGGAAGATGGTCGGTTGGGCTGAGAACTTTTCAGCACCCCCCTCATACTATCCTCGTCTTCTTTTTTTCCATTTGTATTTGCAACCAATTTCAATAGTTTGGTTCTGCCCAAGATTAACCCTGCATACTTTTGTCCTCCTGAAGACACCATACAAAATGTTAATACAACTAAAGTCTACAATCCCTATACAGTATATCTGTTGAGGAGGAAAGTAAATCACCTTGGAACTACGCAATCATTATCACATGTCAAAATAAAACCCAATAAAAATGAAAACTGTTCAAACCTAACAGCTTCCATAGCATCTATATAAGATTGCTGTAAACTCGTGAATGTCCATAACTAAAGGAAAGGATTTGGGACTCAATTCGATTTTAGTCACATTAAGAGGCGTGGCTATCAAAAAGAGTTACAGTTAAGATGTTATTTTATCACTAATTCATACTATTTTAGGACAAGTCCTAGTGTAGGCAATGAGACCTAGTTATTAATAATAGTATAATAACATGTATTAACAATAGCTCACAATGACAACGTCCTCCTTAAAAGAAGTTACAGGATACCTGGTTGACCATCTACACTTGTCACGATAAAATTTGGAGCTTCTTAAACTGTACTTCTCAAGAGATTTTAGACACCGGCCCAGTATAACATATTGTACAATTTTCCTCCTAACTACCATGAAAGAAGACAGATGAAAAATAATTATATCTGTATTTGAAACATATCCCACTTCCAATTTTCTAAACATTATATAATAACTAGTAGAAGTAGTGATATGGATAAATCCACTATACCAACATTTAACATACAATTTCTTCACAGTGTCTATATTCTACAGTTATATTTTATTCATTATTTAAAAGAATTTATGATCCACTCATCACCACAACTGAGTGGCTTGCAACCTATATATGCAATAAAATCATAAATTCTTCTTCTGACTGATTTTTTTAAAAATTACATTGCTTTATCTAGTAAAACTAGCAGAATGCTTTACTCTCTAAATACATTAATGTATAAAACTATTTACCTTAGGAATTGCTCCCTCTAAAGCATATATTCTCAGGCACTCCTGGTAAAACACAAGTGACCAAAGCACTGCTGACTGCTAGCAAGTGACCCTGGAAATGTGCTGAAGTACTCCAGCAGGAATTGCCTCTTTCTGAATGAGTCAGAGGATGTGAGTGAGGAACCAGCCAGACCTTGCTTGTGCAAGGAAGCGTTTGAATCCCTTGGCTTAGTGACATATTTCTCCATCAGTCGCCCACAAACTCCGCCTGCTCTCTCCTGCAGAATCGCCTTATTTCATCTCTTTTGGCCTATCTTTAAGCTGCCTGCCCCGCAGCATCAGCTGAACCTGGAGAGGCTGATCAAAAGCTACAGCTTGAAGGGGTTTTTGGAAAAGTCTGACTTCCCCTTTCTGAAATATTTGTTGAACTTTTCAGATGAGAGCGGCATGCCAGATTTTATCGTTTCTTTTTTAAGTTCAAAAGTTTTTCTTGATTTTAGCATATAAAAGTACAATAAATGTTAAAAAGGCAAGATACATACAAGCTGTATCAATGCAAGGAGTCACAAAATATTAGTATTTGCGGGATGTTTTCCCTGCTTGGGGAGTGTTAGCATGACCGCAGCCCTATTTTGCTGTTCCTACATGGAGTTGACACCGGAGATTTTATCATTTCTGACCAAAATCTGGATCCAGATGACCTTATTATACATTTGTAAATGTTATGAGATTGTCAATTGGTTAGCATATACACCGTGGGTGTTTCAAAATAGGTGTACCAGGGACTGGGACTCGTATACTACTGCCTTTTTGTAGTTTTTACAGCCACAGTCAAAGTGGTTCACATGCAAGTACTTCAAGCATTTTCCCTGTTTGTCCTGGTGGGCTTACAATCTATCTAATTTATTTATTTAAAAATTTATATACCGTATATTACCTATACGGTTTACATAGCTACAGTCATAAATAATGGACAGCACATACAAATTAAATGGTTACAAAAAACTTTGCTATAAGATTCAAATCATCAATCTAATAAAAAAACAGCAGGCACTTATATTACATAAAGGGCTCCTTTTACTAAGGTGCGCTAGCGTTTTTAGCGCGCGCGCAAACCACGCGCTAAATGAAAAATACTAACACAAGCTTTATGGAGGCGTTAGCGTTTAGCGCACGTGGCATTGTAGCGCGTGCTAAAACCGCTAGTACAGCTTAGTAAAAGGAGCCCAAAGTCTCAACATAAGAAGGCATTTGCGAACAATTGCATCCTCAACATTTTCTTAAAACCCAATCGAACAGAGCATAATCGCAGAACTCCTGGCAAAGCATTTCAAAGCTTTCCACCCCTCCCACCGACAACATAGCCTCACCAATCCTGGAATGAGAAATTGTCATCCTACCACTCAAACATAATTTCATACTGTCTTCCGATCTCAAACTCCATCTGAGCTGATAGATTTTTTTTTTTTTTTTTTTAAATCTGCAGAACAATAGGAGATGCATTGTACAATATCGGATATATTATTGACAAAATTTTAAAGTGCCCTCTTTGTTACATTGGCAGCCAGTGTAGCTGTTTTAGAACCGGTGTTATATGGGTCATTCTAATATACCTGGGGCAGTAGAGGATTGAGTGACTTGCGTAGGAGCACAGGGAGCAGTGCCAAGGTTTGAACCCGCAGCCTCAGGGTGCTGAGCAGTGGCATAGTAAGGGGGGTGGTGGTCCGCTCTGGGTGCCATGTTGGTGGGGGTGCCAGCATCCCTCCTCCCACTCCTCTCCTCACCACGTGCGCGCTGCCTTCCCTTCTCCGTACCTCTAGCTGTTTCCCGCCGTGAGCAATAACTTTAACATGCTCCTCGTGATCGTGTCGATTCTCCCAGTGATGTCACTTCCGGGTGCCACGCATAGGAAGTGACATCCGCGGGAGAAACAACGGGGTTGTGAGGAGCACGTTGAAGTTCTCGTTGCTCAGAGCAGTAAACAACTAGGGGAATGTGGGAAGGGAAGGGGTTGGGTGTGCGGCAGGGGGATTGGGGAAGGAGGGGGAGTAGGTGAGGGCAGGGTAGGGATGCCACTGCCCCAGGTGCCTCTCACCCTCGCTAAGCCACTAGTGCAGAGGCTATAATTCTAACCACTTTACTACAATCTCTTCCAATCAAGTGTTGTACGCCAATTCTATAACTACATCTGTGCACCAAGGTGTTATAGAATACTAGTGTAAGTTGGCATTGATGTACCTGTTAGGCACAAAACTAGCAGATTCTATAAAACTGTAATGAAAAAGAACCAAAAAATATTGCTAGAAATAACTGGCAAAAAATAATGATTGTCTGAGGAGAATAATCCAAGGAAAAGGTTAATAAACAATCAAGTACCATATGAGAGTGTGGCACAGTGGTAAAAGCTACAGCCTCAGCACCATGAAGTTGTGGGTTCAAACCCACGCTTCTCCGTATGACCCTGGGCAAGTCACTTAATCCTCCCCCCCATTGCCCCAGGTACATTAGATAGATTGTGAGCCCGCAGGGACAGACAGGGAAAAATGCTCGAGTACCTGAATAAATTCATGCAAACCATTCTGAGCTCCCCTGGGAGAAAGATATATAGAAATAAATAAATAATTTTTTGAGAGAAATCAATAATGGGAGCCAACCCGCATACCAGTGAATGCTCCCTTAATGGTATCTTAAATTAAGAGCTCATAACTGTAGCACCTTATGTACATGGTGCTCAAAGTCTCTACAATGTTATTTTGTAGCAAAATTATTTTATTTTTTTAGTTATTTATATCTCCGGATTAATCCACTCTTATATCACACTCAAAAAACAATCCATAATACCGGCCCAAGATCTGGTACAAAACATAAATGACATAAGACCAAAAAAAGTGAAACAACAGACATTCAAAAAATTAAACTTGCCAAAGATATGGGAAATGCCAACTTAGCTGTGAGTGTCTGACAGAGCCCTGTTTTGGTCTTTCTTCAGGGGCAGGAACAATTTCACAGTTTGTTTCAGCTTAACATAATGACGTCCACTGAGCCCCGAATGATCTGGCATCCTGCACTGAACCGCGTGCATCTTAAATGCGTTTTGACATCATCAGTGAAAGAACTTTCTTGAATCAAACAAGAATAAACTGATTATTTATTTATTTATAAAGCTTAATCGGTGCCAATAACAAGCAATTATGTGCTAATTATTTTTGCACTCATATGTATGACCTGCATAACTATGTGCACAGTTATAGAACTGACCTTCAAAACTTCCAATCTGTAAAATTTGTGGCTCTTATATAAGTTTTAAGGTACTGTATATTAAAATTTGATTAACTGCCCTCCGACAGAAACAGCAATAAAAAGCAATACAAAGTTTGAGGTAAGAAATGAATAAAAACAAACACCCATAAAAAACAAATTCAAGAACCAAAAAAGAATAGAACATATGGATATCTAATCCATTATTCCCTAATTCTATAACTTGTACACCCATTTTTATGATTAATACATAAATACAGTTGTGTGTGTAACTTATAGAAATTGGCAGTTACAGGTATAACTTAATTTAATATTAATCAATGTTAAGCAGCAATTGGTTATAATTGCTCTTAATTAGTGCTAACTGACACTAATTAGTAGCTACAATGTAACTGTCATTAGTAGATAAGTGTCATCAGTAGGTATTGTGTGCAAAATCCGAGACAGCACATTTGATAGTGTGTCTAAGTCTGACTTTGGACATTTCCCGCAAGACATTCAAAAGTCAGGGTGGGGAAATGTCCATTTTCAAAACCATTAGACATCCAAATTAATTTTTTTTTTTTGAAAATGACCTAGGATGTCCCCTAGGATCTGCAGCTGTCATAGAGGCTGATACTTATTGTTTCTTTCACACCTGGGGGGGAGGGGTAGGAAAGGATCAGTGACCATTGGGGGAGTGTGTGGGGCTTTGCATTCATCCCTCTAGTGGTCATCTGGTAAGTTTGAATAACATTTTGGCACTTACAGTAGATGCTTTGAAAACGGGTCTAACCCTGCACATCTAAATGGACATCTTGAAAAAAATGTTTGATTATTCTTGCAAGATGTGCAAGTGCTAAGCCCACCCAAATCCCACCCAAAACATGCCTCTTACATGCCCCCTTAATATTTAGATGTTCTGGAGCAGTGGTCTCAAACTCAAACCCTTTGCAGGGCCACATTTTGGATTTGTAGGTACTTGGAGGGCCGCAGAAAAAAATAGTTAATGTCTTATTAAGGAAATTACAATTTTGCATGAGGTAAAACTCTTTATAGTTTATAAATCTTCCCCCCACCCCCAAAGACCTGCATGTTCCCCTCCTTCTTTGCAGCATCCTCTAGCTTCCCCCCTAGCCTCCTGGTCTTAGTTTCAGCTAATTACCATAGCCTGCAGAGAGGATCGCCAGTGCTGTAGCGCTCCTTGCAGGCTGCCATCGGCCTATGCAGCACGTTCCCTCTGCTACGGTCCCGCCCCTCCTCTGACATCAGGGGCAGGATCACGGCAAAGGGAGTGTGCTGCTGAGGACGACAGCAGCCTGCAAGGAGCGCTATAGCACAGGCAATCCTCTCTGCAGGCTGCAGTAATTATCTGAAGGTAAGAGCGGGAGGCCAGGGCGGAAGCCATAGGATGCTGCAAAGAGTGGACAGCACTAGTACAGACTGCGGGCCGCAAAATAGTACCTGGCGGGCCGCATGTGGTCCCCGGGTCGCGAGTTTGAGACCACTGTTCTGGAGGGTGAAAACCCTGCAAGACTTCTTACAACAGTTTTGAAAATAGACAATTGGACGTTTTGGCGATTTAAAAGTCCAAGTGCTGATTTATGTATTTTGGATGTCTTCATTTTTTGAAAATGAATCCCATAGCATGCAATTGCAAGTGGGCATGGAAGCTTAGGGACATCCCTAGCACTTAAACATGCGGGCTATGGAGTTCTAGGAATTACATCCCTAACTTGCCTAGCAGAGGCAAGGAAACTATGGAAAGGCATATTCAAAGTGTTTTTGAACTTTAGATACTTAACCTTAGCTCTAATTTCCACTGCCAGTTATTCCGTAAACGTAGTGTTAAATATGGAAATGATGAATGGCAAGTAATATGGCTAAATGATCCTTATTTATGGCTATTCTGAAAAATGTGTACCTGGGTCAGTTCAGGTGATAGTCAACTTTTTCCCATGGAAATTTATTTCTGTGTAAAAAAGAGGTCACCTTAGAAATGACAAATCACTACTCCTTGGAAGTTATGATTTAATTAAGACAGACTGACAAAGACAGAAACAAGAAGCTAAGAGTTATAGCAATGAAATATGAAGGTGAAGAACTCAACCATGTGGATTATAGGTGGGAATTGATTGAGGTAGGGGCAACACAAATGGAGAAAAATTAAAAGCAACGAGGCCTCTTGGGAGGCTGCACGAAACTACCAGTGATGCAGGTGAAACTGTAGAAAAATGCGGTTCCTACCCTCAAGTAAACTCCACCTAGTGTAGTGATTGGAACTTTGTCCCTCAGCCAGTCAATAAGAGATTAGCAGAGGGACGTGTTTATTCGCCTTGACACAGGGAACTCACCCAAGTCCTCTCCCTGTCACTATCACTCTCTGTCACTCTCTCTCTCTCTCTCCCCTCCTCCCCTTTATGACCCCAGAATTCATACACCCTGTCTCTAATTTGTCTCTCCTTGGCCCTGATATTCACTCTCTTTTAATCTCATGTCACTATCTGCAGCACTCACTCAGCTATTTCAATTCAACTTTCAATCAGTTTCTCCTTCCTGTTCCCAGCTCTCATTCAGGCTTTTATTTGTTCTAGTGCCGCTTCTTTTGCCCGACTAAGGGCTCCTTTTACGAAGCCGCGGTAGCAGCTTCGGCGTGCATGACTTTTCATCACGTGCTAATCCCCCGCGCTAGCCAAAAAACTACCGACTGCTCAAGAGCTTACGCGCCATCGTAAAAGGAGCCCTAAATGTTGTGTGGGCAAGTTTCCCAAATAAAATTTAGGTGGAGAATGTATGAAAAACAATTCAGATCTTATATTTGAAAGGACAACTTCAAAAGCGTGTTCTCTTTATATTAATTGGCTCATTAAATAGGAGCCTAACCTGCCACATTCTTTCCCTGGTTCTTATCTTTTTTCACTTTGTCCTATAACAGTGCATGATGAAAACTGTCAAATGCGGCTGATTGACTGAGATCCAGATGCCACCTAATCTAAATGCAGATGACTATCCAACAGGGAAAGTAAACCAGACAGAAATGGAAGCAAACCAACCCCAATGCCCCTCCCTCATTCTCCCCCTCCACAAAAGCACAGAAACAGCAAGAAAGGGAAAGGATTATGCTGTTTTGTTTTATTTTTATTATTATGTTTAAATCATTTTTATTGAGGAACCGAAAGCAATCAAAACTAACACAGATATCTATAGTTCAGTGAAAAGTATATCAAAAACAGCAAAGAGCAAGCTCAAACAATTTTCAATTTCAACCTCCCACCCAAACCACCCCCTCCCACCCACTCAACCACCTAACTAAAGTCAAGGGAGCAAAGGAAAATAAAGAGAAAGAAAGAAAAGAGAGGACAAGAGAAGTAACATAAACAAGAGATATACAGCTATGCCCACCACCCACTATTATGTCTTGTGCTGACCCTTTATGAGATATCCTGGAAGCTTCGGGCTATGGCAGCTCAATGCTTCCGAATGTAAAATAAAAGCTGGAGTAATTTTACTTGCAATTCTGCAATTCTACTTTTACATAGTAATGAGCTGTTTTACATAGATTTGCATGTTGTGCATCTCAGTACTATGTAATGTGTAGTAACTTAGGCCTTGATTCACTAAGCTTACCAATCATGTCCTGACCAGTTTGCGACCCCGACCCAATTCACTAACCTTCTCCCGATCCGATCTGCACCCGATCCGCACATGCAAATGAGGGGCAATGGCATGCAAAGTAAGAAGGCAGCGATTCACTAAAGAGAAGAAGGAACACCAACTGGGCTGGCTGATCATAAAAGAAGCAACTGTTGAGGACCAATCGCTCACGTCCGTTCCGACTGTCCTGCTCTCTGCTGCCCTCAAATCCCAGGCCTGCAACCCTGAAATAAAATTTCTCCCTTGTGCAAAAGTGCCCTGCTCCCTGATCTCTGCTGCCCTGTTGCTCTACTCTCTGCCGCCCTTCAAGCCTGTGATTTTAACCCGTGGGTTAAAAGCGTGTTCTAATCTGGCTGCAGCATGTTCTGTTCCATATCTGGCTGCCAATCCACCCCCCCCCCCCTTTTATTTTTACCTCACTTGTGCGGTCTGCGCATGCGTCCGAATCATTCTGCAGTGCTCTGTGGGGTCGCTGTGGGGCATGCCTCCGATCGCATTAATTTGCATGAAGATGCGTTATGAATCGGTCGCCCGAGAAGACTCGGTCATGGACCGCCCACGGATCATCCAACAAGGTGAGATTTAGTGAATCTAGCCCTTATTTAATGGTATTTTAAAGCACCACACCCTGCATTAGAGCTCTTTAACATTCTTTAAGGGGCAAATAACCTGACTTTGGACTAGATTCACAAACCTGCCCAATCGGGCCCGATCTGGGCAGGTCCGACGAATTCTACAAAGAAAAATATGCAGATGTTGGCGATCGGAGGAACGCCCCCCATCTGCCTGCCCGGATCGCTCGATAGCAATCCCAGCACATGCGCAGACCATCTGTAAATGGTCTGCACATACGCTGGACCTCTGGGCCCAGCATAGATTTTTTTTTTTCTTCTAGAAAGCTCTCTGATTCAGGAACTGGGAATGTGGACGCACGCCGACTCTCCTGCTCTCCCCTTCCAATCTTGCCGCCCAGACTCTCCTGCTCTCGGCTGCCTTCCCTGCAGTGCGAGCCCGTGGGTTTAAAGCGGGACTGCACTGCAGGAAAGGTGGCAGAGAGAGTCACACTTCCTGCCTTCTCTTTAATCTGAACATTTGTGCTGGGCACAGAGGGTTTCATAGAGAGAGAACTTTTGAGCTAAGGTCTAATCTTTCTCTGCACCCTTTTATTTGTTAGAAATCAGCTCAAAAGCAGTTCTCAGGGCAGAGAGAAGAGCAGGGACAGGAGCCGCATGATTTTCCCGGTGCCTGAAACCTCTTCCTACACAGTAAGATTGGGGCAGAGAGCAAGGCAATGGAGTAGGAGAGTTAGCAGAAATCTGTGCGACTGATCCCAAGCAGTTGCTTCTATGCTTGATCGGCCAGCACAATCGGTGTCCCAAATTTGTGTTGTGAATCGCGTTCCTGCCTACTAGGATGCGTTTTTTCTCATTTTCACGGATTTGAAGTGGATCGCTGGAGAGGTTAGTGAATGGGGCCCGAGGGAAATCTGGTCGCAAAGGGATCGCAAACCGATTGGTATACGATTGATTTGCTTTGTGAATCTAGCCCTTGTGACCTAATGTAGCTTGATAAAATCCCAAGTGCTTTATATGCAAAGTTTTGGCTGCACCATACAAAGGGCAAGTCTATAATTTAGATGCCCACAATTATGCAACCCTTGTGCACAAAAATGATCTGTAATAGTAGCATGTAAGTGTGCATGTGTATAAATAACTGTGTAAATACTAGCGGGTAGCATAAATACTATTTTACAAATATCCATTTAACTTAGCTTACATTTGTAGGGGCTATACACAGGAAAGCATATGTGTAGGAGCTATACACAGGAAAGCACCATGCCCCTACCATGCTTCACCTCTATGTATGCCAACTGCATAGCATAGAATTTGCTCAGAATTCCCCCTCTGCACAGAATTCTGCACCCACTATGCAGTTCTTCCATTCTGTTCCTGATCTGACAACTGCCCCTCCCCCATTGGGCCTGGCCTCTCTCCGACCGATCACCCCGTCCATGTGATCTGACATACTTGCGGGCCTCCAAAAGCAGCAGTGGTGGCCGGCTGGCAGAGGCAGCTCTGTAAATAGGCTGCTTGCGGTCAGCCCCATCAGGGCCTGCCCTCTGCTGCATCACTTCCTGTAGATAGATGATGTAGCAAAGGGAAGACCCTGGCGGGGCCATTCACAAGTAGTCTCTTCATAGTGCTGCCTCTGACAGCTAGCCACTGCCACTGCTGGTGCTTTGGGAGTCCCACAGATAGGTTGGATCTGACATGGGGGTCAGTTGGTCAGTTGGACAGAGGCCAGACCTATGTGGGGGTGGGGAGGGAATGGGGCATGACATGGATGTTCGACCTCAGTTTAGGATACTAAATATATGGTAGCGAATGAATATTGCCATCATACATATAGATGTACATTTGGCTTTACTGACAATGGGCTCCTTTTACTAAACCACAAAAGAGATTCTTACCATGGGTCGATGAGGTAATTGCTCCGACACTCATTCAGTTCCTATGAGCGTTGGAGAATTTACCTCACTAGTAGTAAAACCAACTTCCTTGGTTTAATAAAACCCAATGCATATAAATATAGGGCAATGCTTAATATAGTTACATTTTTTAAAAATATTATGGCTAGAATTTTAAAAAGCATTGACTGTAAGGTTTTATTATTGCCCCAGTTATTTCTGTATACTAGTGTTTGTATACCCCATAAGAACACATAGGGCTCCTTTTACAAAGATGCTCTAGCGGTTTTAGCACGTGCTTAGCGCACGCTAAAATGCCGCGCGCTAGCCGCTACCGCCTCCTTTTAAGCAGGTGGTAGTTTTTCAGCTAGCGTGCACTATAGCGTGCACTAATCTTGTGCATGCGCTAAAAACGCTAGCGCACCTTCGTAAAAGGAACCCATTGGCTAATGTTTCATCTATGCATCCCATATGTGTTTTCCCCTACTGGAACAGTATCTATCAGTGACCTGATGATTTGTGACCTGATTTTATTCACTGCCCCACAATGTAAATTGCTGCTCATTACATGGATCTGGGCTCAAGCTGTCTTTCCAGCCATAATTCACAGCTGCTGTTACACTTTTCTCCCCATTATGTCTCTCATTCTCTATCCTTCCTGCATGGTCCCTACTGCATTGATTCTTATCCAAACGACACAGGCTGTGACTCCCTTCTACACCCAGTACAAGCATACACTATACCAGCCAGTAGATATCAGATAGAGCTACGTTCATATGGGAAAAAAATTCAGAAGGAAGCATTTAACTAATCCCAACAGTTGAGTAAACTCCAGTTCATACCACAACAGAAAGGTACAACTGAATGGAATACAGAATAAAACATTTTATGGTTCAACCCTATAGAATAAAACTGAAAATGCAATAGAGGATGGAAGAGAAATAAATATAACAACACAATAACCTTCTTCCTTTAAACAGATCAAACAAATGATTAAGAAAGCAACATCCTAAAAAAAAATAATTGCACAGGCATTGGCAATTATGAAAAATAAAAGGAGAGGAAAAAGCCTCAGAACCAACCTCCACTATCAATTCTCAAGATAGGAGGATTTACAGGTGATAATCTCACAGGCATTAAAAATAACCCTCTCCTTTGTTTAAAAGTCAAATTTAAGCCAATAGACTCTGTGCAATGCTAATCTATAAACTTAGGGCTCCTTTTACGAAGCCACATTAGCGGCTTTAGCGCACACACCTTTTTAGCGTGCGCTAACTCCCCCGGGCTAGCCGAAAAACTACCGCCTGCTCAAGAGGAGGTGGTAGCGGCTAGCGCGGCCGGCAAATTAGCGTGCGCTATTACGCATGTTAAACCGCTAATGCAGCTTTGTAAAAGCAGCCCTTAATCGTGCAAAAATATGTCTGAGCCTGGTTTTACCCTCTTTTTGAGTCTAGACAATAACAGTGAACAACACATTCAAATAGTTTGAATAAGAAAGAGAGGAAAGAGATGGCGCAGGAGATGGGGCAATAGATGGAAGGGCAGGTAGGGTACAATGAGGGATTTTTGAGAAGTGATGTAAGTAACTGGCATGTTTGAAGGCATTGGGAATAATTGAAGTGGAAAGTGAAAGATAGGATATGACAGATAGAAGGGATGAAAGTAGGAGAGATATGTCTGACTCAGTTGTGGGAAAACCAGATGTAACTTGGGCTGTCTGAACCAAATATATTAACTTATAGTATCACTATTCGGGAGCTTATATGTATAGTTATTATTTAGAAGCCCTGATATTTAGATATTCTATATTTGCATATATATTTACGTATCATTTATATCTATTTGGCAAAACTAACTATATATAGCATGTCACAGAATATAAGAATAATTTTTAGGTTAGATATTTGCAATTATTCTCAAAATGAAATCATTGGGTCAATTTTCAGCATAACAAAGTCTGTTTTTTATAAGATTATTCAAAGAGAGAAGAACTATACTGGTGCAGTGGTTAAAGCTACAGCCTCAGCACCCTGAGGTTGTGGGTTCAAACCCACGCTGCTCCTTGTAACCCTGGGCAAGTCACTTAATCCCCCCTTTGCCCCAAGTATGTTAGATAGATTGTGAGCTCTCCGGGACAGAGAGGGAAAACTGCTTGAGTACCTGATTAAAGCATGTAAACCATTCTGAGCTCTCCTGGGAGAACGGTATAGAAAATTGAATAAATAAATAATTGAGTTCAATGATCAGAATCTTAAGGAGAAGGGATACTAGGGGCCTGAGTTTACTAATGGGAGGCGCAATGCTGGTAATCTACCAAGATCTCCATCACTTGGCTATGATGTAAAAGGGGTTCCAATTTCACAATATAACACTTTTCCCCTTATGACAAGTGCATAACTTGAATTAATAATGTAGATATTTCATAGATCCTCAGCTGGCTCCTTCATAATTTTCATGCATCTGTTGTATGAGCCTCTATCGTCATTGGATCTTCCCTTCTTTAATATTTTCTTTTTGTCTATTTAATACTATATATTCATATTCAAATAATATAACATCTGTTTGCCTGTAACTACTACAGAGGTTGAGGTTGAGTGAAAATAGAAGGTTTTTTTTGCCTGACTTGAAGTTTATTGAATAATTGTTTTCCTGTTATTTTCCTTAACTCCTTGGTGACTCCATCAGGATAATCAGCCCTCATATAATGTGTACTTGATAAAGATTTTGTTTTAGTTTGACGTATTTTCCTTGAATTGTTTTTTATTTCATGAAATTGTTATATTTTGTAACAAATGAATAAATTTATTTAAAAAAATAATAATATAACATCTGCATTTGAATCATTTTATGGAGTGCCTCTCCCAACATGTCCATGTTTCAATTATACTTCATCAGGGTCGAGGCTCCTCCAGCATCTATAACTAAAAGGGATATACTTCCATCAAAAACTGCAGTAAAACACACTGCAAGCAAAAAAAGTTATACTCTGAACCATTTCCGGTTACTTGACTCATATTAGCAAACTTATGGCAATCAAATATATTTTCATTTAGACTGGAATAATTCTGTTTTGCTCATTTTGCTTCTCTTAGAGTATAAGATTCTTCTGTGGGATCCAAGTAAGCTCTACTAATATATTTAACAGTGGAACAAATACACCCTCTATTAAATGCTTTCTTGGGAGAAGGAAACATAAATAAATAAAAGCTTTTAAAATCTTTCAGTAAAGGTAAGGCATTGGATCCCTTATATTAGATTAATGACCTTTTTATTGGTTCCCCCCTCCCCCCCACACACATTTAGATATAACTTTTGCAGGTGATTTATCATAACTGAACTTCATACTACAAACATTGTCTAACAAGGGCCTTATTCAGAGGGACGAATGACATCTTTATTCCTTACTTCTATCTCTGGTTAGCAAACATTAACATATTGCTGCCGCTTGACTATAGGTTTCTTGCCAAGGTCATCATCAACTTATGCTCTATGAGTATGTTGAATTCCTTTTTCTGCTTTTTGTTAACTAATACATTCCATTGAAACTATCTTCTATCTGCTGCATAATAACTTACATATATTTTTTTTTAACTCTTTATTTCAAGATTTTACAATTACTATAAATACTATGAGAGTGTTAGAAAACTTATTATGAGACTTTCATACTTGCAACAATTTCGTTAAGCCCTGAAAACTCTGCTGTTCACACAATATTTAAACAGCTTAACTATAGTATCAACGAAATGATAATAATACTTCTTTCATGCTCTTCTTATGTACTCTAGTCTTAATTACATGTGAACCGAGTCGAGCTCTGTTGGGAGATGACCCGGTATATAAATCGAAAACTAGATTAGATTAGATAACTAAGGACAGAAATATCTTAGTACTTAAAAATCCCTTTATTTTTTCCAGTCTCAATAAGAATATTTTTGAATTTTTTTTTAATGCATCTAATATCACATGACTTGCGCTGCTGACCTTTGGTCACTGAATCCCAGCTTGAGCAATGTTCACTTAAATAATGTTCAAAATCCATCAAGAATGTGGATGGAAAATATTTTTTGGTTCAGTTCATTTTCAGATCACTCACGCTCAATGGCATTTTATTTTATCTGGTTCTATTAAAGTCAATGGGAAAGAAATTTCATAGTCAAACAATGGAGGGTTTTAATGAGGCAACTGTATTCCAATACATCAAAAGTGGGATAAAGACCCCAAGCCACCATAATAGTAGAAAAGCAGCACTTGAGCACTAAAAGCAGAATGATGGCCCAAGAGACAGTAAGAGTGATACAGTAGCACCAACATTGTCAAGAAGATACCGAAACCTCTTGGTGTGGGACAAAGAAGCACTCACTTTGGCAGAAAGACTTTAAGATACCAAATGAAAGATAAAGCAACGCTACCATATGAGGAGCTGCTGAAAAGTTCTCAGCCCAATCAACAAAGTTGGGGCAGTCTTCTTCGAGGGCTATACACGTGGAAGGGCATAATCAAAAGAAAAATCCAAGTCTGATTTGGGTGTAGGGCGCTAGTTGCCCAAAGTTGGCAATGGTAAAATGTCCATTCTCAAAGTATGTCGGAAATATTTTTTTCCCAAAAATCATCTACTTCTACTTCCATCCATTTGATTGTCCAGACCGCCAATATGTCTGTCATTATACCACATTCTATTTAAAAAATTGTCCAAGTCCCAAACACCTAGAACAAGACCTTTTGGACATGGGAAGGGCCAGACATGGCAACACAGCAATGGAGCACCTTACAAGGCACTGCTGTGTACGTCACAAAAAGTGTGCCAGATAAACATCTCACCAGAACTCCCCTGCAGGTCATGGTGAGCCCCCCCAAAGCACTCCCAAAACCTACTATACCCACCTGTCAACAACCCCAATAGCCCTTATGGCTGCAGACGCCACTTACATGGCAGTACAGTAGGGTTTTGGTGGGTACACATTTTCCACCATGAAGGCAGTGGTTAGACTTATGGGCCTAGATCCCACCCCCCAGACTACTTAAGCCACTTCTGTGCAGCTCTACTAGGTTTTCCTATGCCAAGTGCTGATGTTTCAGAGGCAGGTATGTACATTTTTATTCTGAAATTTGTGGGGGTTGCGACGGGATCAGCAAGCACATGGGGTGTGTGTGTCGGTTTTTACTTTGTCTCTGCAGTGGTTAATTGGACACTTTGGATACCTTTTGAGCACTTATACCTGGTTATAGATCACCTAAGTCACAACATATAAGTTCTGTCTAGGCAGCTTCGTCAAACTTTCGATTATCCCTGTAGTACAACTAAGTCTAGGTTGGCCCACGTCCCGTCCACATCCTGCCCTAACCACTCCTCCAAAAACGCCCCTATTAGCTCTGGGCACACAGCGGGATTCAGAGGCCTAAAAAATCTCGATACATCTAAAAACCCTTTTTGATTATCGCCATTTGGACTACCTGTCTTTTAGATTGTCCAAGTGCCCACTTGGGTGGGTTTTTAGACGTATTTTTGTTTTGATTATGAGCCCTCTTAGTTCAGCAATTTCCCACATTTTCATTCTATATTTTTCCAATAGAACAAAAAAAGTGGAAAATCACTGGTCTAACTGGAGAACTCTATAAATAGCGCCTAAAGTTAGACACCTAAATAGATAGGCACTTAACTTACCCTCCTCCCCCCCCCCCCTTTTTATGAAGCCACATTAGGGTTTTTATCACAGGCCATGGTTCATATGAGCATTGGAACTTTTACCACCACAGCCTGTCATAAAAGGGGTGGGGGTGGAGTTAATTAGTAAATTGACTTAAAAATGAGCTTTAACAAGTTCAGAATTGAAAAAAAATTTAATTTAATTGGGAGGTAGGTACCTATCTTCTTAGGTATGATTCTACAAAAGATATGTTCCTATCGCATAGTGCCTATCAGCATCTAACTCCAAAGTAGACATGTTTAGGGATGAAGAAAGACTTAGGTACAGCTAGGCATGATTCTCTAAAGGACTTAGGCACCAATAATGTAGGCCTTTAAAACCCTGGTCTACATTACAGGTGCTTAAGTTTTAAGTTAATCGTGATTCTGTAACAGGCGCCTTTGTGTGACTGACTTGTAATAGATACCTAGCTTTAGGTGCCTATCATTTTTAGGCACCAATTACGGAATCAGGCCCTAAGTGTATAGCCCTCAATGGAGACTGCCCCAACATTGTGGGTTGGGCTGAGAACTTTTCAGCGGCCCCTTGTAGCAGTATAGATTCTAAATCCTCAGGAATGAGGCAAAGAAGAACCTATAAAGTTAAGTTAAGCTCAGAGGTTTGTGAGGAAATGAGCCAGTTTGAGGTGTGTATTAAGAAGTATTAGAGTATCTCCATTATAGACAGGATTTCCTGGCAAATGCCCCTATTTTGAAAGGAAGATTGAAAGGTGTCACAGGGAGATCCCTGTGAGCGCCAATCTAAGTTCAGAAACTCAGAAACCCAGGTTTCTGACAAGCCTATTCCAAAGCCAAGGCAAAAGCAGAACAGGAATACACATGATAAAGGACATACACTATCACACACCTATTTAGCTTTTTCTAATCATTTGTCACACACAACCAAGTCAGTACAGGGAGTTACATCTATGAAGGAAAAGATAAAACAGGAGTTAAAATGCCCCAGTATGCAAGGTAGAACACTGGGGTTAGGCAGAGTCATTTCTTCTCAGAAGATTAAGCCAACCAGGAGGCCAGGCCGCTGAATGCTATAGTATGCCTGGCCAATGCCAGAAGTGGCATTAGGTGGCCTAAAACGTCTATGTAGGCATGATTCACATGAAGATAGGTGCTCAAAATGTAGGCCCAGAAAACCCTGGCCTACGTTTCCAGTGCCTATCTTTCATGTCAGCGCAATTCTGAAACAGGTGCTGATGCATGATTGACCCACAATCGGCAGCACCTATAAGGCGGATGCCTATATTGGTACTGGTTCAAGAATCCGGGCCAAACTGCCTACACTAAAAATGGGCATAGTTAGGGGTAGATCATGGGGGTGTTATTGAGGTAGGCTCCTCTTTATGAATTAGGTGTCCTTAGGCTCTGATCTACCCACTGATTTTCCCATTCGCCATACAGAAGGGTAATTTCTTTGTTCCTCCACTCCTGTCACCTCTCTGCTGCTTGGATTACTTTATCTAGTGATAGTATGTAATGTGCTATTCACATTTCCCTTCCTTTAGTTCTCAGTTTTTATTTATGATCTCTTGTCCCTGTTTGATCTTCTTGTCCTTATAATTTAACATATTGCTTTCTATATTTAATTAAAACCAATAAGGTTCTGCGTGAATAACATTAGAAGAAGCTAGGAAATTCCAATTAACATTAAATATAATAATACTTAAAATCACAGCTCTCTTACAGTTTTAATTATAAAGTACATATTTGCAAAACAAGTTTCTTAGACATCTTTCCCTTCAGATTTGGAAAGTACAACATTAAGTTATTGTGCACATTCAGATGAGAAATGAACCAAATTATAAATAAAAAAAGGTGCAACATCATGAACAATCATAAAATCAATACAATAATGCAACATAATTTAAATAAACCTTTGCCCTATTAGTAGGTAGTGCAAATGACACTACGTACCGCTCAAAACATTCTCATAGTAGTACACTTTACGTGTCTTTTCGTCATTGGTCCTTTAGATTTATATGCTATTATATTTATAAATTTTGCTTTTTATTTTCAACATTTAAATAAATAATTCACTTAACTTAAGACCTTTCAATGTTCCAGCTCTCTGGAAATGTAGTATCCAACATGCTTCATCATCTGACTTCATTATTTTACTTCAAAGTCCTCAAGTCTTCTAAGTCCTTCAAAGACCTTGTTGGAATTATATTAAAGAGGAGGCTATTGAAAAAGCAGCTTTAAGGGCTCCTTTTACAAAGGTGTGCTAGTGGTCTTAGTGCACGCTAAAATGCCCCGCATGCTAGCCGCTACTGCCTCCTTTTAAGCAGATGGTAATTTTTCAGCTAGTGCGCGCTAATCTTGTGCATGCGCTAAAAACGCTAGTGTACCTTTGTAAAAGAAGCCCTAAGTGGTAGCATTTACGGGACACCAATCAAATGGGCAGTGTACATTCTTGCACCTAACTGCTAGCATTCTAAATGCTAGTATCATGTAATTGCCTGACATGCACCTGACCTGTCCATGCCCCTCCCAGGTCCACCTTCTAGAATTCCCAGTGCCTTTTAGTGTAGGGTCAAGAATTTGACCATGCAACTTAAAGAATTCTGATTAATGGCAACTATGTAAATAACTACCAATTATAGCCAATAATTCTTTGTTAAGGTCAATTAATATCCAATTAATTCATTAAGTTGCACATTATATTGATCTTATTCTATAAGATGCATATACAGAATTGCATGCAAGTCACAAATTTGAGCATGCAAATATAAAACTTTATTTCTTGTATAGATATACAGTAGATATACATATAGACATATTGATATCTATTTCTGTATCATGCATGAAATACAGTTTCATATTTATTTATTAACGCTGGCATTTACAAAGCTATGGTAGAGGTTTCTATCGCAGGACAGCAAGGTAAATGCTCCAATGCTCATAGAATTCCTATGAGTGTCAAAGCATTTACCACACCAGCCTGCGGTAGAAACCTCTACCGCAGCTTTGTAAAAGGAGCCCTAAGTTTTTCAATTATTACAATCTTAAATAGATCAAGGATTTTAAAAATAACCTATCATATATAAGAACTCATGCTCCAAAGGCCACATTATAGAAAGTGAGAGAGAGAAACAATAAAACCCATATTAAGAAAAATCAGAAAACCCCCAAATATCTGACCCTATCTCCTTTTATTAGACTCCTTTTACTTTTCAATTCTTCTTCTGATTCTTCAAAAAAAGTATGTAAAACTGTAAAAAAAAAGGTAGCCCCAATTCCCAGTGGGTATGGTTTCAAGGCAAGAAATTGCTTCCTTCTTGCCTGTGTTGCAGACATCTGGAAACATCAGTAAACTTTGCCCACAAAACAATTATTCCTTAACCTTATAGTAAGCCATTATCGATGACATTTTGTTAAAGATGGAAAAAGGGTTGGATGTTTTCTGGATCCAACTCGACTTAACAGCTGCTTTTGATACTGTTTCTCACTCTTAAGTTGTTGGTCAGACTCAGAGAAGTGGGTGTAAAATCAACAGTATTAAAATGGTTCATGTCCTATTTTTCTAATCAATCTTGTTCTGCATATTGTTTAAAATCAATCATTGTCATTGGGCACATTGAAGTGTGTGAGCTCCTCAGGGATCCTTGTTATCTCCAGTTCTTTTCAATTAGTCCCTTGTGCTTCTGGCAAAACTATTCAATACTTGGGGGATCAATTTCCATTTGTCTTGCTGATGACATCCAGCTACATTTTTTCTTGAATGATGATCAAGAATTGTCTATAAGGGATCTTAATGGTAAATTAAGTCAACTAAGTAATTGGCTTTTTGAACAAAACTTGATACTCAATATTGATAAAACATCAGCAATGTGGATCTCACATGGTCACAAAAACTTGAGAGTTTTTCCAGAAATACAAGGGTACAGCTTTCTTCTAATATAACTGTTTTGGGCATTTGTTATTAATTCCAACAAGTTTTAGTCCTCAAATCAATCATGTTGTAAAGTCGAGTTTCTACCAACTTCATTTGTTGTGCCAATTAAAACCAATCCTAGAACTGGAAATTCTCACAAAGTATATACATGACTTTATAACATGTAGGTTGGACTACTGTAATACCCTTTTTCTTGGTTTAAGTCGGGCCAATGTACATTATTTATAGTTGGCCAGATTTCAGACTGGCAGTAAAAGAACAGATCTTGTCACTCCAGTGTTGTATAAACTTCACTGGTTGCCTGTGGACCAGTAAATTAAGTTTAAGTTGCTGTGCATAATGTTTAAAGCTTGGCATGTAAAATCTCCAATGTATTTGACAAATAAGTTAATGCAATACTGCCCACAAGGATCTTTGCAACCCTCACAAAAGGAGCAGTTTCCAATTGCCTGGTATTGGTCAAGTTAAATGAGCCTTGACTAGAAGTTGAGCTTTTTCATATGTGGGCCTTTCATTGTGGAATTCCCAGTTTGTAAGTTTTTTGATAGCATGTCATATGTTTTCTTTTAGGAAACACCTGAAAACAGTATTGTTCCAACAACGCTACGGAACTGTAATGTCTGATTAGTGTATCATAATGAAAAAAGGGTATTACAGGTCAAAGATTGGCTCTCTGCTGTTTTATAGGGTTATAAGTTGGTATTGTAGCAATATGCTGATGTAATTGGTATCATAGTGAATGAAGATGTCTCTTGTATTTAAGAACATAAGAATAAGAATAGCTTTATTGGGTCAGACCAATGGTCCATCAAGCCCAGCAGCCCGTTCGCACAGTGGCCAATCCAGGACTCTAGTACCTGTGCCAAAACCAAGGAGTAGCAACATTCCATGCTACCGATCCAGGCAAAGCAGTGGCTTCCCCCATATCTTTCTCAAAAACAGACTATGGACTTTGTCCAGGAAATTGTTCAAAACTTTCTTAAAACCAGCTATGCTGTCCACTCTTACCACAACCTCTGGCAATGCGTTCCAGAGCTTAACTGTTCTCTGAGTGAAAATATATTTCCTCCAATTGGTTTTAAAAGTATTTCCTTGTAATTTCGAGTGTCCTCTAGTCTTTGTAATTTTTGACAGAGTGAAAAATCAATCTACTTGTACCTGTTCTACTCCACTCAGGATTTTGTAGACTTCAATCATATTTCCCCTCAGCCTTCTCTTTTCCTAGCTGAAGATCCCTAACCTTTTTTGTCTTTCCTCATATGAGAGGAATTCCATTCCTTTTATCATCTTGGTTACTCTTCTTTGAACCTTTTCTAGTACTGTTATATCTTTCTTGAGATAAGAAGACCAGAATTGAACACAATACTTCAGGTGATGTTGCACCATAGAGCGTACAGGGGAATTATAACATTCTTAGTCTTGTTACCATCCCTTTTTAAATAATTCCTAGCATCCTGTTTACTTTTTTGGCTGCCGCAGCACTTTGGGTAGAAGGTTTCATTGTATTGTCAATGATGACACCCAGATCCTTTTCTTGGGTGTTTCAAGTTGAACCCTAGCATCTAGTAACTGTGATTTGGGTTATTTTTCCCAATGTGCATCACTTTGCATTTGTCCACATTAAATTTCATCTGCCACTTGGATGCCCAGTCTTCCAATTTCCTAAGATCTGCCTGTAATTTTTCACAATCTGCATGCGTTTTAACAACTTTGAAGTTTAGTGTCATCTGCAAATTTGATCACCTCATTCATCATTCCAATTTCCAGATCATTTATAAATAAGTTAAATAGCACCAGTCCCAGTACAGATCCTTATGGCACTCCATTGTTTATTCTCCTCCATTGAGCAAAATGACCATTTAACCCTACCCTCTGTTTTCTATCCAATAACCAATTCCTAATCTACAACTGAACTTTGCCTCTTTAATTTTCTCAGGACCCTCTCATGAAGAATTTTGTCAGAAGCTTTCTGAAAATCTAGATACACTACATCAACTGGCTCACCTTTATCCACATGTTTATTCATACCTTCAAAGAAGTCAACAAATTGGTGAGGTAAGATCTCCCTCATCTGAACCCATGTTGACTCTGTCTTATTAAATCACTTTTGTCTCTGTGTTCCACAATTTTATTTTTTATAATTGTTTCTACCATTTTACCTGGCACTGAAGTCAGGCTTACCGGTCTGTAATTTCCGTGATCTCCCCCGGAACCCCTTTTAAAAATCAGTGTAACATTACCCTCCATTCTTCAGGTACTACATACAATTTTAGCATTCAAACATTCAAGATAATGAAGGGATTAGATTTAGTAGATAAAGACAGATTGTTCACCCTCTCCAAGGTAGAGAGGACGAGAGGGCACTCTCTAAAGTTAAAAGGGGATAGATTCCGTACAAACGTAAGGAAGTTCTTCTTCACCCAGAGAGTGGTGGAGAGCTGGAATGCTCTTCCAGAGGCTGTTATAGGGGAAAACACCCTCCAGGGATTCAAGACAAGGTTGGACAAGTTCTTGCTGAACCAGAACGAACGCAGGTAGGGTTGATCTCGGTTAGGGCACAGGCCTTTGACCTGGGGGCCGCCGCGTGAGCAGACTGCTGGGCGCGATGGACCGCTGGTTTGACCCAGCAGCGGCAATTCTTATGTTCTTATGTCCTTAACTGATTACACATTACTAACAGCAGATCAGCAATTTCATGTTTGAGTTCCTTTAGTCCCTGGGATGTATACCATCTGGTCCAGGTGATTTATCACTTTTTAACATGTCGATGTGGCTTAGTACATCTTCCAGATTCACCAAGATTTCTTTCAGGTAGATCTCTCACATCTTCTTCGATAAAGAACAAAGCAAAGAACTCATTCAGTCTCTCCGCTATGGCCTTATCCTCCCTGAGCATCCCTTTTGCTTCTTGATCATCCAACGGTCCCACAGATTCCCTCACAGGTTTTCTGCTTCTGATGTACCTAAAAAAATTAAGAGTTTTTGCCTCTTTTGTAAGTTTCTATTCATATTCTCTCTTAGCTTCCTTTATCAATGCTTTGCTTCTAACTTGCCAGTACTTGTGTCTCTTATTTTCTTCAACTGGATCCTTTTTCCATTCTTTAAAGGATGTATTTTTGGCTCTAACAGCCTCTTTCACTTCATCTTTTAACCACGCCGGTTCTTGTTTCCTCTTCTTTACACCTTTGCTGATATGTGGAATACATCTGGTCTGGGCTTCTATGATGTTATTTTTTAAATAACATCCACAGCTGGTTTAGAGGCCTAACCCTTGCAACTGATCCTTTTAGATTCTTTTTAACCATTTTCCTTGCTTTAAAGGTACACCAAATGGAATGTTGCTACTATTTGGGTTTTTGCCAGTATTTATGACCTGTATTGGCTACTCTGAAGATAGGATACTGGGCTAAATGGACCATTGGTATGATCCAGTAAGCCTGTTCTTATGTCAACAGCAGTTAATCAAGAATAATAAAGTTAATCCAATCCATAAGAATTGTCAATGTTATCTTGCTCTGA
Organism: Geotrypetes seraphini; assembly: GCF_902459505.1. Lineage (NCBI taxonomy): Eukaryota > Metazoa > Chordata > Amphibia > Gymnophiona > Dermophiidae > Geotrypetes > Geotrypetes seraphini. The sequence continues at coordinate 85,931,447 of NC_047089.1, read as the reverse complement.
CACAAAAATAACTAACAAGGTATCTCTAGAAGAAATAACACTTTGTGAGTCTTCAAGAAATGCAGTAAGCTCCATGCTTTCTTGTATATTAGGCTTACCAGCATCTCCCAAACAACTGGAGTCAGAAGAGATCCTAGATACAAAGAAACATATAACAAAGGAAATAACATCTGGGCCTGGAAGGTCATATCTCCTTAAAATATTTTCTCAACAAAATATCTGGAGATAACACATAGATTCTGGGGAAATCAAGAAACCTAAGATTATTTGATCAAACCAATTATCTATGAATTCCATTTTATGGTGGAGACATAACACTTTCTTTAATTACAGACCCACCAGTTGACTACAATGATTGCATTTGTGGCTCCATCATTTGCAATTGTCCCTCAATAGATTTGATCCTAGATTCCAACTATGTAAACTTAGTGGAAGTACTTTGTAGGTATCATACCCTTATTGTTAGTAAAAGACCCTCTTAATTTAAAAATATTGTTGGGGAGGAGGCCTTTAGAGCTGAAGATTAATTCAGGAAGGCACAAGACTGGAGGTTTGCTTGGGGTACTTTGCATCAACCTTGATTGATAGGAGTCAAGCAAGACAGAAGGGTAGAGGGTGAACACCCAGCATAGTGGTTCACAAGTTTGTTTACCAACCAATCAGGATTTTAAAATATCAGCAATGAATATGCATGAAATAGATCTGCATTCAATGAAGGGAGTATATGCACATTTAGGACATACATATTTGGATTTATTGAAGCGAATATGAAAACTAAGTAAAGTTTAATGGAAATGTATATGAATACAAAGTTGTTTAACGTAAGAAGAGATATTAATGAAACTTGAAGGGAAGATAAAGATGATATTTTGGGGGCTAACGATGATCTGATGGGGGCCAATGATGATCTGATGTGTAAATCCCGAACAGCAATGAAATGTTGACTGCTTGTGGTGACATTACTGAGGTTCCATTAATATTCTGAAGACTTTATTGAATTTATATGAAATACAGAACACACATCTGATGGTGATATTTGTAATATTGATACTATCTCAAATGAATTGATGATAACTGATATATATATATATATTTTTTACCAAATATTTGTATATGCACACAATTGCTCTTACTTGTCTCGTAAAAATTAACTCAAAGTTTGTGGCTGTGTCTCTTCAGGCCTGATTTGCTAGGGTTTCCCCCTATTTCTGTGTCTATGGGAATAACAGCTTAGTAAATCAGGTCCTCAGCATCCCAAACTCAGACTTGAAGCAAAACTAGCACTCCCAATGGAAGCAGAATATGAAGAACAATCTGGCACTGGAGGATATAACAGGGTTTACAAAATACTTAATAGAAATATTTTTTTATAACTTGTCAAATAGTAGATAGATTGCATGTAGGCAAAGAAGTCTTTGCAAAGTCATGAAGAACATGTTGGTTCTTTTATTGGACTCTTTGCAGTCATCTCATTCTCAAAACCTTTTTGCCCCTGGCTGGTTATAGCATTGCTGAAGAGCAAGATACTATATTTTACAGCAGAGAGATAATATTCTAACGTATTTTATGCATAAAAGCATTTTTTTTAACATGTAGAAAACCACTCATATAATCTTGCAGGGGTATATGCTTACACAAGTGCACATGCTAACAAATACATGCATAAATTGATGTGAGCTGAGTGTAATTGTTCCTCATGCAGATGCGATGTACACATGTAGGCCTGGATTCTGAAAAAATTGGCCCAGAGCGTTATTCTAAATATAAAGAGCACTCTAAGTTGAGCACTCTTTATAGAATAGCACTTAAGCCCTGAGGCCCAGATTCTGTAACCAGCATTGTTGTTGGCAGCCACCTTAAAAGCCGCTGATCACTTGTGAATCACACAACGGTGCCAGGTACAGAATCTGCCACCGGCAAAGGTAGGTGCCAGAAATGTAGACCAGGGTTTTCCTGTCCTACATTTCCTATGCCTGCCTATGATGTGAATTGTGCCTCCGTAGGTGCTTTAGTCTGCCTTATGTCACGTCCAGAATTAGCCATGCTCATAGTGGCATTAGGAGGCCTAAAGTGCCTACAGAGGTACGATTCCAGTGCCGATTTTGTAGACACCAGTAGGCGCCTTGAAACTCAGTTAAAAATATCAATTCAACAGTGTTTTTTAATGAGTTTGGGTGCCTACTGGTGCCTAAAAAAGGCCTAAAAAACCGACCCCTGACCCCTTCCCTATTTTAGACTAAACTAAACTAAACCTTAAGTTTGTATACCGCATCATCTCCATAAAGATAGAGCTCGGCACGGTTTACAGGTAATTCAATAAATGAGGGAAGGACATAATAAGAAATTAGAGGTTATGAAGAGGATAGCTAGCTTTACATTTTAAATGGATAGCTTTATGTTATGGAGAAAAGCCAGGTTTTCAGATGCTTTCGGAATAATTGGAATGAGCCTAGGTTCCGCAGCGGGGCAGGGAGGTTATTCCAAAGCTCAGTAAATTTGAAGAAAAGGGATTTCCCTAATTTACTTGCATACATGACGCCTTTTAACGAGGGGAAAGATAGTTTGAGTATGTGGGCGGATCTGGTAGTGACAGGTCTCGAAGAATTCCAGGATAGTGGGATTAGGGTATGAAGAATGCCATATAGGATATTAAATAATAGGCAGGTACATTTAAAGTAAATCCTAGAAATCACCGGAAGCCAGTGAAATTTTGACAGAAGCAGGGAAACATGATTGAATTTGTTTTTTGCAAAGTTCAATCTAGCCGCAGTGTTCTTGATCCGCTGAAGTCTTTGAAGATTTTTTTTTGGTTAGACTTAGATAGATGGAATTACAATAGTCCAGTCTGGAAAGAATGATTGTACAAGGACAGCAAAATGTTGTTGGCGGAAGTAGGATCTCACTTTCCTCAATATGTGAAGACTAAAAAAACATTTTTTTTACCAGAGAGTTGAGATGATCATTAAAGGAAAGTGTAGAGTCAATAATGATGCCCAAAACTTTGCTTGAGAATTCGATCTGCAGTGTGGGATCAGAAGGTAGTGGAATGAGCGTGGGTAACTGATCTAATTTTGGGCCAAGCCAGAGTAGTTTTGTTTTGGACTCATTCAGCTTCATTTTTACAGAGAGGGCCCAGGATTGGAGTTTTGTTGTGCAAGCTGTTATATTTTTGGTGAGGTTAGTGAGGTTATTCATTCTCTCCCTTCCCATTCCTACCTTTTATTTTCATTTTGACTTCGATGTAATTTTGAATCTTCCCCTCCCCCCATGTCTATTTGTCCATATCTTTGTCTTTGTCCGGTCTTTATGTTGCCCTGTTTTACTTTATTATTATTATTATTATTACTCTTTTTTAAACTCCAATTTTAACAATTGTAAACTGTCCAGATATTTGTTTGATGGTCAGTATATCAAACTGTAAATAAACTTGGAAACTTGGCACCATTTAGAGAATTCGGGCATGATTTTATAAAGTCTGCCTAAAGTTAGGCACCAATGTGGGCACTAATTTTATAAAGCTTAGGCTCCCATTACAGAATCACACTTAGCGTGGCCTAGGTGTGCTTATATGGTGATTAGTGTTCTAACATTTAGGTGTCCCCCAATTTATGCCAGGGTTTTCTTTGCTGAAAGTTAGGCACCCCCAACTTTAGGTGGATTTTATAGAATCAGAACTTTAGTGCCCGGATATAAATGCTGGCACCCAACTCTTGGCATTTGGGTGCAGGAATGGCAGGACTTTGGAACCCCAATTATCTGAACTCCAATTATCTGGATTGCTTTAGGGGGTCTCAGTTTATATTTGAGTTCCCTCCGAAGTACTATTCCTATCACTCTCCCTCCCACTAGTGCTTCTTCTCTGCTTCTGCCACCACTGCCATAAGCCCAGCCCAGCGCCCCTCTACTTTTGAGCTGGGAGACTTTCTCCCACCAACAGCACGTCCCCTGCAATGACTGGATATTAATTTTTTTCTTTTGTTTTTAATAAAAAATAATAAAAAGTACACAGCCCCCCCCCCCCCCCCCCAATCTACTGGGGAGTGTGTGCCATAGTGAATAGAGCTATAGCCTCTGCAGCATGAGGTTGTGGGTTCAAGTTCCACACTGCTCCCTGAGACCCTGGACAAGTCACTCTTTTCCCCTTGCCCCAAGTACATTAGAGTGTGAGCCCACCAGGACAGATAGGGAAAAATGCTTGAGTACCTGAATGTAAACCACTTAGACAATAAGTGGATACTGTATACTGTAAATACTAAAAATAAATAAAAACTTTACCATCTGAACCCATATCATTTAATATAGACAGTTGGTGAACCCACACTGAAAATCCTGAATCACCCAACAGGGATTCCCCATTTCACTAATAGCTGTTTCAGGGGTACTTTATTCACCAACTGTCTATATTAAATTCTTCATTTACCAGTAAATTTGGTGTAACCATGCCTAAATTTTAGTCATGGGAATGAGTGCTACACATATTCCATAAAGCGTGTCTAACTTGAGATGCAGTTTATAGACTAGCACGGGGGTCGGCAACCTGCGGCTCCAGAGCCGCATGCGGCTCTTTTCCACCTTTGCTGCGGCTCCGGTAGTGTGTCACGCAGGCATGCAGCTTAAGTCCGGCGTCGCGGCGGGAAATAGCCATGCTGAGCAGTGAGCTCAGCACATACACAGATGAAAGCCTTGCTTGCTGATTGGTCCGGCGGCCCCGCCCCGCCGGACCAATCAGCAAGCAAGGCTTTCATCTGTGTAGTGCTGAGCTCACTGCTCAGCATGGCTATTTCCCCCGCGACGCTGGACTTGTAAGGTGCCTGAAAAAGAAGTCATCCTGGCCGGGGTCGGTGTCATGCTCCGGAGATCTACAGCCTTCCTATCTCCCTCTCCCTTCTACCTGCTTCCGGCCACATCCCCTGCTCCGCGGCTCTCTTCGGCAACTCAGCAGCAGCTTCTGACGTCGGGGCCTACCCTCTGCGAGTCCCGCTTGTTTCAACTTCCTTTTTCCACAAAGGCGGGACTCGTAGAGGGAAGGCCTCGATGTCGGCAGCTTGTCTTGATCACTGCTGCTGACGAGTTGCTGAAGAGAGCCGCGGAGCAGGGGGGTGTTGCCAGGTGCAGGTAGAAGGGAGAGGGCCAGATGCAGGACTCGTGGGTGAGGGAGGAGAAGAGAGAGAGAAAGAGAGAGGGGAGGGAAACAAAAGGAAATATTTCATACTGGGCTGGGCCGGAGTGGAGGGAGGGTGGAAAGATTCTAGCTACAGGGTGCATTAACAAAGGAAAAGGGGGGAAAGCTGAAAATGGAGATAGTGACACAAAGAAGAGAAAGAGTAAGCAAGACCTACTGACTAAGGATAGAGATACAGAGGGGACATGAAGAGGAGGTGAAATAGAGACATAGAAGTAATGCTGAAAAAGTGTGTGGGGGGAGATAAAGACATTGAAAGGGCAAATGGTGAACATGGCGTAAAGATAAGGACAGAGACAAATGAAGATTCTGAAAAAGTGGTGAGATAGGGATATAGGTGAGATGGACACAAAGAAGGGTGATGCTGGAAAATAGGTGGAATGGTAATTCTGACAGACACAGAAGGGAAATGCTGGATCAAGGAGAGATGGGGCTCAGGCTGGATGGAATGAGGAGAAATGCCTTGTTGGCCCGGAACTTCCTCTCCTACGTCAGAATTGACGTCAGGGAGCGGAATGCTGGTCAGCGCAACACTTCTGCAGGGAAAGCTTGGGACGGCGGTGGCTTGGGGGCTGTTCCCCGATTGCGGTGGCAGCAAACCGAGTGGCTTGGGGGACGGCACGGAGACAGAAAGAAGGGGGAACAGGGAGACAGAAAGAAAAAGTTGGGGGAGAGAATGAGGTCTGGAGGAGAGGAAACATACAGGAGGCTGAAAGAAAGGAAGAAAGATTGGATGCACAGTCAGAAGAAGAAAGTGCAACCAGAGACTCATGAAATCACCAAATAGCAAAGGTAGGAAAAATGATTTTATTTTCAATTTAGTGATCCTGTATATAGCATTAAGATAAGAAACAATATATGCAGTGTTAGATTTGTTTTATAATGGTTTTGCGGCTCCAAGTTTTTTTTTCTTTTCGAAAACGGGTCCAAGTGGCTCTTTATGTCTTAAAGGTTGCAGACCCCTGGACTAGCACTAAGCACTGTTTTTTTGCCGTGGATTTTTTTGGGCACCATATTTAGAATTTGATCTGTGGTATATAAATGGGGTACCCATTTACAGAACTGCCCTTTACATATCAAATTATAGCTTAACAAGGAACATACTGAAAATTGGACTTTCTAAAGAGAAATATGAATGACAGGTCACAGTTAGTTAAAAACAAAATCTAAGTTGTATTATATTCCATAGAAGTGTGGATTTAGGGCTCCTTTTACGAAGGTGCGCTAGGGCTTTAACACGCGGAATAGCACGTGCTACATTGCCGCGTGTGCTAGACCTTAACGCCAGCATTGAGCTGGTGTTAGTTCTAAAAGCTCAGCGCACGGTAATTTCCTGCGTGCGCTAAAAACACTAGCGCACCTTAGAAAAATGAAACACCTAAGTATCTACTTGACTGAAAGGTTAAAGAATTTACCTCCATACTTTTGTTGTTACCAACATTATTCATGAATATGAATTTGGCAATTCTGCAAAATATGTATTACACAATTCTAGTTATGAAAATATAAATGTGTCTGCTTATGAAAAGCTCATTAAGAAGTCTTCTTAAAAATATAGCACTTTCCCATGGGGATTTCTACTGATACTCAGCTTGCATAGCTTGGTTTGTTAAAAGATTTTTACAAATAAAACATTACTTTGAAATCTATGTTAATGTCTAAAAATGATAACCTCAGGCTGTTTGTTTTGCATTTAGAATAGGAGCAATTGATTTCCAAAGCACAATTCATGTCAAAGCACAATTGCAGGAATTCCAGTTAACAGCTAACAAGGTTTTCATTTCCCTGGAGATATTAATGAGGCAGTCAAGGGAAATAGAATGACGTTAATATTGTATTTATAAAGCTCCTGCTCACACCCACAGTTGCATTGTTTAAACTGCCTCCTATACTAAAAATAAATTTTTAAAAAGATAAACCATAGGCATATGCATGTTCATATATACACAGCATACCATATTTATAGGCATGTAGTTACTAAGGTGCATTAAGACAATAACGTACACTCTCCTGGATTCTATATACCTCCCATAAGCCTGGGCGCATGGTTGATTTGTGTGTGCAACTTACCCCCTCTTTTACTAAGGCCCTCTTTTACTAAGGTGCGCTAACTGATTAGAGCGTGCTAATCGATTTAGCATGCGCTAAACGCTAACGCATGCATGTTAGTCTATGGACGCGTTAGTGTTCAGCACGCGCTAATCGGTTAGCGCACCTTAGTAAAAGAGAGGGTAAGGTACGCTAAACACTAAAGCGTCCATAGACTAACATGCATGTGTTAGCGTTTAGCGCATGTGAAATCGTTTAGCGCGCACTAATCGGTTAGCACACCTTAGTAAAAGAGGGCCTTAGTTAAGCTAATCTGTGCCAATAATTGCCAATTAACAAGCAATTATTGTCAATAATTATTATTTATGTGCATAACTTTCTCATGTAAATTCTACTGATTAGATTTCAAAAAGGGGTGTGGCTGGAATGGAACAAGAGCGGGTCATGGGCATTCCTAACAGTTAGGTACACTGCTATAGAATATATCCAATCTGTACATAATTTAGGTGCAGGCATTTATGCCAGGATTTAGTTGGAAAATGGATGTACCTAAATTTTACATTGGATCACTATTGGGGGCTCAAATGACATATATAAACTCAAAAATCCCAATGCTAAAACAAATTGCAAATGTTTTTCGCGGCACATTATAATCGAAATTATAGAATTGCAAAACCAACAAAAAAATTAAATTGAAGAGTTTATAATTTAAATTTCTTTAAGCTACGTGTGGATAATTGTAACAACAATGAAACTAAAGTAGATAGAATAGAATTGCTAATCAATGCAACGGATGCAGTTGTTTTTGAGTGCAAATTAATGCAATACACGGCTTAATAGTCAACAAGCAAACATGCATTTCATCATCCATCATCTCCACTCGTTCTCTTTTTTTCAATTTAGGGCTCCTTTTACTAATGCGCGCTAGCGTTTATAGCGCACGCTACATTGCTGCGTGCGCAAACCCCCCGCTACGTGCCAAAAACTAACACCAGCTCAATGGTGGCGTTAGCGTCCAGGCGCACGCTAAAACTGCTAGCGCAGCTCAGTAAAAGGAGTCCTTAATTTCTGTCAGAGCTGAATATCCAAGTTAGCAAAGATAAGAAAATCCAAGCAGTAACAAAGCCTTGATTGCTTTGCTACTAAAGTTAGGATAACTACTGCATAGGATAATTACTTTATGTTAGTTTTCAAGGACCAATTATATGAAAGAATGATGCCTGTCTGGGTGGTTGTATCCGGTGGCATAACGAGGGTGAGTGGCACTCGGGGTGGTGGTGTCCCTCCCCTCCTGCCATGTGTACGTGCCTCTTTTCCATACCTTTTTAATGTCAGCGTGAGCAGCTACTGAAGGAGTCTGGGACTGGTTTTCCAAGTGTTGAACTGAGTTTTCTCTTTAATAAAATGCTGAATTACGTTTAGCTGCAGTCCTAACTTATCTGATGTTCTAGCCTGCCTGCACTGGGTGTTAGCTTGGGCATTTTAGCTTCTTATGCTTATCTCAGCAAACACAATATTGTATTACGCCCTCCTGGACATGTAACAGAAAGACTGCATAATTAGATAAGTGACCTGCTAGTGTGAGCTTAGAACCAATGAGTGTTAAGAAAAGTAACACGTGAAAAGCTTTTTCTAGAATTCAGTTGTATAGCCAGAAAAATGAATAAATATCTCTGTAACTTCCTTGTTTTCGGCACTTCTGAGCCAGCTTGGAGCTCAGGGGTCCGCATATGCTGAATAAACCATCTGTGCTTTCTTCAAGTCTCTAAGTTTTTTTCTGCCCAAACAGGGACTTGGAGGTCTTTTGACTGCTGGCTATTCGATTGGTCACTTGTGCTGGTCTGAGAATCAACCTGTCTGCCAGCCGGCTAATCTCCTCTTGAGAATGGTAGTGCTCGCATCTTGGACTGACTCAACTGATTCCTCGAATCCTGGCTTAACGTACAGGTATTTGTCTGGGGTTGGCCACCATACTGGTAAGGAACTGATCATTCCTCTTCCCTTGCCTTAGTAAATGACTTGATCCCTCATTGAAACCGCGGGGAGGGATTCTAGGACCTGTGTCTGTCTGGGAAACAAAACTGAACTAATCTGTTAGACAATAGATGTAAGCTGTTTGTATTTACAGCTCAGCATGAGCCCTGAGTAAAAATGTACTTCCGATGCATCCTGGAAAAAAATGGTGTAGGTTGAACATTTCAGGAGTCAGGGAATTGGTTAGAACTGGCTATATTTCTATTGTGCTGTATTTGTAAAGGAAGATGGAGGAGGGGTAATAAATATCTGTTGGATTTTTGCCTGCTAGGCTCGTTAATGACTGTTATGTGTTTCTAGCTGCTCAGAGCAGGCAGTGGAATCAAGAATGTACGCGTATGTTGAAAGTATTTTAGAGAAAGTATGTGCATGAATTCTGACCTGATTAAAAGGGCTCCTGTAGCTGGAAGCCTATCAGAAAGAGATATGAGATTAAACTTGTACAAAAGTACAGAGATTGTTTTTTTGCACGGACCGTTTATCTGCATGTATGTGTGGATTTTTTTTGTGTGTGCATGACATTCAAAATCCCCATCCTTTGTATGTCTATTCTTGGTTCTTTATGAGTTCTGTCTGTCTAGTATAAATTTTTGTTCTCCATGTTTGTTTTATAAAGTATTTTTAGAATTGTGTAATGCCCTGAATGTCTGATTAGGTGAATAATCAACTTTTAATTACACTTGACCTAACAAAGGTGGCGGTTAAGTGCCCATCTTTTCTGTAAATTGCAATACATGGTAATCAGGGTTTGCAGACCTGGTTCAGGGTAGAACCACATTTGTAATTTGATCACTTTGATCTTTAAGTCCTTCTCTCTCCTCTGTGAAATTCTGAAGGGAGGGGGAGTAGGTCTCTCCTGTTTTCTCAGAGGGCTATGAACTTTTCATCAGAGACCAAAGGATTTCAATATGCCTTTTTGAGTACATTTCAATATAGTATTTGTTTTTGTATTTCTTTTTATAAATCATGTAAGCTTAGTATAAGAATGTAACTTTTAGGTATAAGAATGTAATTTTTAGGAATGCTTTTGTATGGAAGTAAATATTCTTGCCTGTCAAGATGATAGTAAAGGGTCTGCCACTTTAGAGAGCACTTGTGTCAGACTACCCTGTTTAGTGGGTGGACCTGGAGCTGAATTTTAGCCTAATTTTACAAGTCAGCTCTTTGGGATAGGCACCTGATACAGAAAAGGGATTGAGAACAATTCTTATGTGTTAGAAGACATCTTAAGTTCAATTATTTTGTACCTTCTCTAATCTTTTGTAAACCGCATAGCACTTCACGGTATTGCGGTATATAAACTGTTATTATTATTATTTATCTGAGTCTTTCAGATAGTGGATCTGCCTTTTCAATTTTCCTGTGGCCATATTTACATTGATTTCAAGTATGCCTTCCTCGTATCACCTACCTTGGGTTTCATATTTCCCAGGGTTCCAGGTCCCTTCCCACACCCAGGTCCAGGCCGTCTGTAGTCTCCCTGTCCCTGATAACTGCAAGGCTCTGCGCACCTTTCTCAGCATTGCAGAATACGGTCCCATCTGGATCCCTGATTTCTCTACCATTGTCCGCCCTCTGTATGATTCCACTAGGGGCGCGGACTCAGCCCCTTTTGTCTGGACCCAACTCCAGGAGTGGTCTTTCCGCTGCTTCCAAAAACTTCTGACTCAGGCCCCTGCCCTCTGGCACTTCCGTCCAAGAAGCTGAGTTGTAGCCCTCACTTCTGCCTTGCGCCCTTCTGCCTCTCAGTCTTGCAACATCTACACTGACTCCAAATATGCTTTCCTTACCTTGCATCCCATAGGGCCATCTGGAAACATCGAAGGTTTCGTTACAGCCTCTGGCCGCCTGATCCATCATGCTCCCCTCATTCTTTTTTTTTTTTTTTTATATTTCAATTTTTATTTCAATTTTTCAAAATATACAATACACATTGAACAGCAATCTTCGAGCACAACAATAGTAGAAACAGCATCTGCAAAAATGCTCAAAAATGAAGAATGCACATACACCGCACAATTTACCCCCCAGTATCCCCCACCCCATTCCCCCCTCATTGCGCATCTCCCCAACTCCAAACCCCCAGCAAAACCCTCCCCTCAGAAACCCTCTCACCATCCAATGAGCAAACCAGGCAGAATTAACTAAGGAACCCTTACAGAGTGTCCAATAGGTCTCTTATTTTAACCCAGGTGTATGACCTGGTCAGGAACTTGTAACGACGAGTAGCCACCGCTATCTCCATTCTCCCAATGGACAAGAATCTAGTTGTCCAATCAGTTAGGGAAGGAGCCGCGGTGTTTTTCCAATGATTCGCTATGAGACATTTGGCTGGCTAGACCCCAACGAAACAATTTAGTCTGCCAGGGGTGTTCTCTTTCATTAGAGAGCCCCAGAATGCATGACTGAGGTGTCACTCCTACCAGATCTCCAAGCAGGGTAGACAAGGTAGTTGTTACACCTTTCCAAAAGGGACCAATAACCTCACAGTCCCACCAAATATGTAGAAAAGATCCCACTTGTGTCCCACAGCACCAACAGAGAGCAGATGCCCCAAGAAACATTTTGTGTAAACGCTCAGGAGTATAATACCATCTAGTGAGTACTTTGTAAGCATTCTCCTGGACCAAAGCACAAGTAGAAGCCCGGGAAACCTCCCCACAAATAATTTCCCAGTTCGTAGTAGTAAAGGAAAACTCCAAGTCCCGCTCCCATTGTTTCTGAAAGGAGAATTGTTTAGGTAAATGACCTCTCCAATATTGGTCCAACACCGATAAAGGCCGGGGCACCTGTCGAAGCAACAACCAGAGATTCTCAAAAGATTCCTGTTCAATGCTGAAAGACGTTTCCCAGCCCTGAGCCTGCATAAAATGCCTTATCTGAAAATAAGCCAAATAGTCCCGGTCTGGCAAGTCAAATTTCTTCTGGAGCATGGCAAAGGGCAAGATCCCAGTGGTCCCCAACAAATCTCTAAAGACCCTCAGACCTCTCTGGGCCCACCGATGAAAAACCCTATTATCGCTCCCAACCTGGAATTGGGGTTCAAATTGTATCGGTGCCAGAGAAGAGATCAATGCTCCATTACCCAACTGATCTCGAGCTCTGGTCCACACCGTGGCCAAATGTTGCACAAAGGGATTAGCTATATTTTGAATCCAAGAACGCCGGGATCCTGAGATCCAAAGCCTATGTGTCAACCTCAATCTGTCCCCCGGAGTCTGTTCTAACTGGACCCCACTTTTATGTTCTCCCAGGTCTCAATCCAGAATCAATTTTAACTGAGCTGACTGATAATACCATTCCAAATTTGGTAGTCCCCTCCCCCCAACAGTTCTAGCCGCCCACAACAGGGATTGAGATAACTTAGGGGACCTACGTTGCCAGATAAAATTACGTAATTCCTTCCCTATCCCCCGTAGCTCCTGAGCTGGGACCTGCACTGGTAATGTCTGAAATAGGAACAACAGCCTAGGAAGCACGTTCATTTTTACTAGAGTGATCCTGCCCCACCAGGATAACCAAAGCCATGCCACCTTTGCAAATCAGCTCTAATTCGACGGTAAAGGGGCTGATAATTCTTCTCGTAGAGCTGGGTTATATCTGTAGGAATATGTATACCTAGATATTTAATCCCGTGAAACGCACATCGAAAAGGAAAACTACCCCAAATTTTCTCCACTTCAGGAGGCGTAAGTGTCAAATTCAAAACTTCTGTTTTATCCAGATTAATTTGGAACCCAGAGATTCTGCCATACGACTCAAAGAGCTGCAAAATATGCGGAAAGGAGACATCAGGCCGTCCCACATACAGTAAAATGTCATCCGCGAACAGCGCTACCCGGTGTTCCACCCCATTCAACTCAAAACCACACAGATTTGGATGATTCCGAATGCTCAGCGCCAAAGGTTCTATTGAAAGGGCAAATAAGAGAGGGGAAAGCGGGCACCCCTGTCTGGTCCCTCTATAAATGGGAAAAAAATCAGTATAGGATTGATTAATACGTAAACAAGCCCTCGGATCAGTATAAAGAGCCCAAATCCATGCAGTGAAAGTCTGGCCCAATCCCATGTGGTCCAACACATCCCAAAGAAATCCCCAGAGGACCCTATCAAAGGCCTTGTCCGCGTCTACAGACATCAAAACCAATTTATCTGCTCGTAAACCTGCTCCCCATAGCAGATTAAGGGTCCTCCTAATATTATCGCTCACCTGTCTACGCTGTATGAATCCCGCTTGATCTTGGTGGATTATTGATGGCAGAACTTTACCTAGACGCATAGCAAGTACCTTAGCCAAAATTTTTGCATCTAAGTTCAGGAGTAAAATAGGGCGATATGACCCGCATGACAAGGGATCCCTCCCCGGTTTTAAAAGTACGGTAACTCCCGCTTCCCCCATAGTAGTTGGAAGGCGGGATCCCCGAGGAACCCCATTCGCCACTCGCGCCAATAGAGGTCCTAACTGCCCGGAAAATTGTTTATAGAAACGTCCAGTGTATCCGTCAAGTCCCGGTGATTTCCCATTCTTCAATTTCTTAATCACACCCAAAATTTCCGCCACTGTTACTGGCTCCTGTAAATAGGCTTGGTCAGAGTCTGATAATCTCGGCAAAGGAAGGGAGTTAAGAAAAGCAGCTTGAGCTTCCCGATCTGCTGGATCCGGAGCACTATATAGATTAGAATAAAATGTCAAGAACTCCCTTCTGATCTCCGAGGCCATCACCTTTAGGTCCCCCCTCTGTACTCCCCGTATCCGTGTTATTGTTGCCCTATTCTGCTTAATTTTAATATATCTAGCCAGTTGTGCACCGGCCTTATTGCTATGTTCATAAAACGTGTTCGTATCTTGTCAATATCGTCGACCTGGAGTTGGTATAATTCATCTCGTACCCTCTGTAATTGGGTCAAAACCTGTGCCCCCCGTGTTTCTTGATGAGTCCTTTCCAACACTAACAACCTCTGATGCAACTGGAGGAATCTCTGGGTTCTTTGCCGCTTGTATCTAGCCCCCCATTTAATAAGTTCACCATGAACCACTACTTTTAAAGCATCCCATAGTACAGCATCAGTGACCATTATCATTCTGATCTAGATATTCAGTAATTGTGCGTTCCACTGCTGCGTTTACTTCCATAGAGCCCAAGAGAGACTCATTGAGCCTCCAATAGTTACGTCCGCTTTGCTCCAACATACCAGTGCAGGCCACCCAGACGGGAGCATGATCAGAAATATGCATCGGTTCTATTTCAGCCCTGGAAATCCCACCCATCTGATTTCGGTGAGTCCACAACCCATCTAGTCTAGTATAGATATTTTGAGCATGAGAGTAAAATGGAATGATTTCTGGGTTCCATGAAGCAAGCGCCAACAGTCTACTAAGCCCAGTGAAGTCATTAAGTTGCCTAACGCCTTTGCCGGACTGTTTAGGGATCTACGCCCTCCCCCCGAATGGTCCAAGACTGGATCTGGGGGAACATTAAAATCCCCCCCAAGGTAGACAGCCCCTTTAACAAAAGATCTCAAGTTAGTTTGAAGACCCTTAAAAAAGGCAACCTGTGCAAAGCAGGGCCCATATATATTGATAATTGTCAACAAATGACCCCTGCAACACTCCTTGTAAAGCTAGGCATCGCCCTTCCTTGTCCCGATATATGTGATCCACCTGAAGGCCCAATCCTTTTTGCACCAAAATGGCTAGCCCACCCGCCCTTTTAGTGGCTCCCTCACCTTGATGTGTCCAGATCGAGTCGTATTGTGGTCTTTGGAGAAGACAAATATCTCAGAGTCTCAAATGTGTCTCTTGTAACAGACATATGTCCCATTTCAGACGTGTCAATTCTCGAAACACCAAGCTCCTTTTACCGGGACTATTTAGCCCATTAACATTCCAGGATCCGATGAGAATCTCCGGTTCCCCGTCCCCCCTTTCTGCCTGGTTTGCTCCCTCCTTCTAGCCAATCCCCTCCCACCCCCCACCCCCTCCGATTAGCCGATCTATCCAATTTGGAATCAGCCATATGAGAAATGTACGTCATAGCAAAGAGGCTCATCTTGATTGCGTTCACGGTCTCTGCAGTCACACCAATTATTCATGCATTCATCCCACTCCCCCCCTTCCCAGCGTATCTCTGCATTCAACAACCATACTTACTCCCTCCTTACAGAACTATTATAAAACATATCTAAAATGTAATTCAGGCTCCCTATGAAATAAAAACATTTGTGAGAGTCCTATAGATGGAAACATCACATTACGAAACAGACTAAGCAGTGACCAACTCCTAACAAAAGGAGCCAGTGTGGTACATGTGAGAATAGGATTCTGAACTTCTAAAGAAGCCTGCCAATTCAAATAGGTATAATCAAAAAATACAATACAAAGGAAAGGAGAGCCATCTAGGCGTCAAAGCCGGACAGATAAACACTGCCCAATTCTGAAACGTCTGTGACATGATATGTAAATCAAAACCATTACAAGTAGGCTCTCTCTAAAAAGCACCCATCACTCTCCAAACTTACAAGTCGCCCTTCCCTCCTCCCCTGCATTCTTTCAGCTCTCTCCATTCAGCTAACAAGCATACTTCTCTAACATTAAAACTATAAAAAGTAAGCAAGTCCAATTCAACAGGCTCTCATAAGGAAGTACTAGCATAGACATCCACCTGCCTCAAGCACCCCATAGGGAACCCAATTATCCATCAGATGGCACACACTTATAGAGTATCTTAGCGAAATATAGCATAAACCACAAAAGTCAGCTCCCCATTTACCACCAATAATATGAAAGCAAAACAAGAACAGGCAATTCCAAATGCAGTTAAACATTTCAAGTTCCAGATGTGGATGGCTGAGGAATCTCAGGGAGGACTCCCAGATTCCCGGTTCCTGAATCTTCCGCTTCCCCTGTCGAACTCCAATCGCGACTGTCCACCGGTAATCTGCATCCCAGATCTTTCAATGCAAGCCAAGCATCAACTAAAGAATCCACCCGGCGATGTTTCTCGTTCACTGTAAGTAATAATCCGAACGGAAAGAGCCAGCGGTAACGATAGCCCTCAGCCCGCATGAGTTGAGTCACTTCTTTAAAAGCGCAGTGTTTTTGAAGGGTCACAGCAGCCAGGTCCTGATATACCCCCACCGCCACTCCTTGCCATGTAAAATTAGGGTTACGCCTGGCCGCTTGAAGAATCCGTTCCTTAAGCGGGAAATCTCCAAAGCATGCGATGATGTCTCTATTACCCGTGCCTCGAGCTGGGCCCAGACTCCTGTGTGCGCGTTGCAAAACTATAAGGCTCATGTCCTCCCGATCTTCTTCCCTGAGCAGGTCAGTACAAAAGTCCTTAATCACCGTTCTTGCATCTTTGTATTGTTCCGTATCTGGGAATCCCTTAAAGCGCAAATTATGGCGCCGCGAGCGATTTTCTAAGTCCTCCACTTGGCTCCTCAATTCGTCTAGCTGGGACACCGCCACGTGCAGTTCCGAGGAACAGGCCTGTACAGTGGATTCCACCTGATTCAAACGGCCCTCAGTCGCCGACACCCGAGTGCCCAGCTCGCTCACCTCCGACCGTATCTCGGCTAGGACCACTCGAACATCTGAGCGGAGCCCCACCATTTCCTCCTTAAGTTCCCGGAACCACCTTTCCAAATTTCCTTCTAGCAATTTGTCTCCCGATTCGGCGCTGGCCATCGGCGCTCCTGCTGGTTTAGGCCCTAGCTGCTGCGCCATCTTAGCAGAAGCCGTCGGGGACTCCAGAGCGTGCGATCTCGTTTTCACACTCACCGCTCCCGAATATTGATATTTTGCCAGCTTTTTCCTGCTCGCCATCCATTCACGATTGCAATTCACCGACCACTGAGCTCCCACTGATCCGTAGAGATATTTTATTAAACTGACTATGTCGAGCCCCTCCGGAGCTCGAGAATTAAGCAGCCATACTTCTCGATGACGTCACTTCCTCCTCCATGCTCCCCTCATTCTTGACCTTCTTGAGACCGTACAACTACCCTCACTTGTTTCTGTTATGCACTGCCGTGCTCACAGACGCGTGACGGACCTTGTCTTTCGTGGCAATGCCCTTGTCGACCGCACAGCCCGAGCTTCCAGTCTCTGCCCCCTCTTTTGGCTCCTCTGTATACAATCATTCCTTTTCTGGACATCCATACACCCAAGACACTTCTCAGGAACAGACTTGGGCACGCACTCTTTCAGGCCAGTCTTTCCTGAAAGGGGGTGAATACAAAATGCGCCAATTCAAGTGCCAATCCAGACCCACACACTGATACTTCAAATGCAAGCACAGCGGGTACCCTCATATTCATTCCTCAACACCTGGCCCTCACGATTGTCAAAAGATGCCATGATCTGCCACACTCTGGAGAACCAACTATGAAAATAACTCTCAAGAGACATTTCTTTATCAATCACCTTGATCAGCTAGTCCAGAATATTGTCTGACAGTGTGTTGTCGGTTCTAGAACAAAATTCCCAACCAGACGACTCCCACCTCCTGGACACCAACCTATTGGAACATATTCAATGCAGGTTCTGTCTGTAGACTTCACCCACATGCCCACCTCTCGTTCCCTCAGTCACCTCCTAGTCATCACTGAATGCGCCAGGGACGTAACCAAACACCTCCTGAATAATTCCGTGCTTTGGTCTTCCTGTTTCCATAGGCAGTGACAACGGCCCCGCTTTCATTGCCGATGTCATCCAACAAACTGCTCAGGACCTCCAAATTGAATAGAAATTATATGCTGCTTACCACTCCCAGAGCTGAAAGGATGAACAGAACCCTTAAGACCCTTCTCACGAAACAAATTGAAAAAACTAATCTGCCCTGGCCTGTCCTGTTGCCTTCTGTTCTTTTTCAGATCAGGTGTACCTTGTCAAAACTCACTGGACTGTCCCCGTTTCAGCTCATATTTGGCCGCCCACCGCCCATCATGAACCCAGGCCCTGGTTCCTTTGCTACTCTGGGATCGGATATCCTCTAGAGTCAAGTCCAATCCTTAGCTAAAACCCTTCAAGAGCTCCACAAATGGGTCCTGGAAAGGGCCCCACTACCGATAGCCAAGTCCATGGGTATATCCCTGGAAATATGGTATGGCTAAAACTTGAAAGTCAGACCCCCCTGAAACCTAAGTGGATAGGTCCTTTTACTGTCCTAATTTCTTCTCTTACAGTTGTCAAGGTGTCCGGACACGAAACTTGGTTCCACTACAACATGGATCTTCAGCTGAAGCTTTCTAAGACCTCAAATGTTCTGAATATTTACCACTGTACTTAGCAGGTGTTCTGAATATAATTCTTTATAAGCGTTTGAGTTTAATTGACTGCCTGTGGTTCACCACTTCCTTTAGCAAGTGTCTTAAGTATAACTGTTTGAAGTTTTATAAGTTGTACCTGAAAGAAAAATGAGCTTCTTATGTTAGCATTGTAGGCGCCTTTTGTCTTATATATATCTGATATTTGTGTTGCCCTCACTGCCTTATGCTTCTTTCTTCTGTATTTCTGTCCTATTGTACTTAACAAGTGCTCCTAGCCCCTTTGCCTGATGTTTGTTTGCATGATGGAGTTAAGTACAGAAAGTGTCAAACATCAGAGGATATTATCTGTTTCCAACCTACTGGTGATGAAGTTTAAAAATGGGCGGAAATCTGCATTGATAAAGTTGAGGGTCCATTTATCAACCAGACTCTTATTGTAGACCCCACTTGCCCGGTGTTTGTATTTTGATACATATGTGTTATTTGATGTTTTTCAAGGTCATGGTACTACCCCTAATACAGTTTTATGTGGCTCCCTAGATTGACAGTGTTATTATATCAAATGCGCTAAGTATATATGTCTATATAACCTGATGCCTTTAAGAAATGCCCCTATGAGGAAACCTTCAGTAATGGTAGAGCCTGTCCTGAGTGGGAATGTGTCTCGTGTGTCACCTACAATAACCCACACAAATATCCCCAATACTCCCTCTGCCACTCTTGCAGTAGGCCCTAACCCCGGACAATGTGTACTGTAAGCCACTGCAATCCCATGGTTTTCACTGACCCACATAACTGGAATGCCAATGGCCAAGTCCAGAAGGCCAGAGGCTGCATGGCATTGTATATTGATGGTAAAGGACTAGACCCAGGTACTGTTGTATATGTCCATATTATATCCCGCTCACGTGCTCCTGTCCATCACTCTGTGGTGTTTCTCCAGTTTTATGAAATTATGAAAGTAGATACTGATATTCCTGTAATCACTAGAAATCTGTTTATACAGTTTGCTGAAATTATAGGCCAGACTCTTAATGTTAGCAATTGTTTTGTATGTGGAGGGACTGGTATGGGAGAACAGTGGCCATGGGAGGCAAAGCAGCTGGACATGTTAAACCTGACTTCACAGACCCTCACTTTTACGTCAGATCCAAGAACTTCACGATGGGCCTTGAGAACCTCCATTGTTGCTTCCCACTGTCTTCAGTGCCCTTCAGACACTGCTCAATGAAACTTCTTATGAATGATGGCCAGCTCTTGATGGTCGATACTGGCTCTGCAGCTTATTTGCATACTCCTGGTTGCCAGCAAATTGGACTGGTACATGTGTACTTGTCATGATCCGTCCCCGCTTCTTCCTGTTACCGCTGGCCGATGGTGAACACCTGGGAACCCCTGTATTCAACACCAGGGGTCGCCAAAAGCGGTCTACTTCCACTAATTCCCTTAAAATAGGTGAATAGGGTGATGATTGGCCTGCAGAATGGATCATTGCTGCTTATGAACCTGCTACTTGGGCCGAAGATGGCTACTATGGCTATCGGACCCCAATCTACATGCTGAACTGCATTATTCGTCTACAAGCTGTATTCGAACTGATAACTGAGACTACCCGAGCTTTGAGTACCATTGGCAGAGCGAATGCTAAAATGCGCACTACTATCTATCAGAACTGCCTAGCTTTAGACTACTTGCTGGCGGCAGAAGGTGGTACCTGTTGCAAATTCAACCTCTCCAACTGCTGCCTTGAACTTGATGACTATGGTAAAGTGATTGAGAAAGTTGTAGACTGCATCACCAAGTTGGCTCATGTTCCTGTCCAAACCTGGCATTGCCTCACTGCAGACTGGCTCTCTGGTACCTTCGGCTCCTGGTTACCCTCTGGTTCAGCAATGAAGACCATCTTGCTGGTTGCCGCCCTGTCTTCTCTGCTTCTTTGCTGCCTGCCCTGTGTGGTTCCCATAGCCATAAAGCTGCTCCACTGAACTGTTGACTCTGCTGTTGACCGTTCCACTGCTGCTATGGCCCTTGCGCTTCCCAAGTATCTACCAGTCCCTACAACTGATCCTGACCTTCCTCCTTCTTGAACTTATCAGGCTCGTCTCCTTCCTCCTTCATTCGACTAGCCTGAAAGGGGGGACTGAAGGAATCTGGGACTGGTTTACCAAGTGTTGAACTGAGTTTTCTCTTTAATAAAATTCTGAATTATGTTTAGCTGCAATCCTAACTTATCTGATATTCTAGCCTGCCTGCACTGGGTGTTAGCTTGGGCATTTTAGCTTCTTATGCTTATCTCAGCATACACAATATTGTATTACGCCCTACTGGACATGTAACAGAAAGACTGCAGAGTTAGATAAGTGGCCTGCTAGTGACCTGCTAGTGTGAGCTTAGAACCAATGAGTGTTAAGAAAAGTAACACGTGAAAAGCTTTTTCTAGAATTCAGTTGTATAGCCAGAAAAATGAATAAATATCTCTGTAACTTCCTGGTTTCGGCACTTCTGAGCCAGCTTGGAGCTCAGGGGTCTGCATATGCTGAATAAACCATCTGTGCTTTCTTCAAGTCTCTAAGTTTTTTTCTGCCCAAAGTGACCTTTCACTACC
Organism: Geotrypetes seraphini; assembly: GCF_902459505.1. Classification (NCBI taxonomy): domain Eukaryota; kingdom Metazoa; phylum Chordata; class Amphibia; order Gymnophiona; family Dermophiidae; genus Geotrypetes; species Geotrypetes seraphini. Next base: position 85,910,304 of record NC_047089.1, on the reverse strand, counting down.
AACTTATTGCCCACATCGGTTTTGGCGCTCTCTTCAACATCACTCCCTAGGCACAGGTCTCAGAAGTGATGAGAGAGCACCCAAGCTAATGCGGGCAGCAAGTTAAAAAGGCAAGGTCATGCTAAAGTTTAAAATGTATGGGGGAAAGGAAGGGGCAAGCGCACAGCAGGGGCAGGAGTGGGAAGGAGGGGGGGGGCAGAGAAGAGCTGGGGTGCCAGCGTCCCAAGCAAGATGGCGCCTGGGGCGGATTGCCTTCTTACCCCCCCCCCCTTACTATGCTATTGGTTGTATCCTTACGCACACAGACGCTCATAACATTGATCTTGAGTACATGACATACATGTCATCTATTCTAGTGTATACTTAAGAATGGAATTTTAAAAAATAAAGTCATATTCTAGAATCTCTTGTGGCACACTCGGAGTCTCTTTGGGGCACACCACTGTGCCGTGGCACACAATTTGAGAGACTAATTTAGCTTAATATTTCATGGCAACAGACTTCAACAACCTTAACTTAATTTTCCACTGAAAAAAGGCTAAGTGATTTATATAAATTTGCATACCCAAATTGATCATGTTTTTAAGTTTATCAAGTCCATTTCATTTGAAATACCTCCCATTGAAATACCTCCCATGGGCACTGATTCTATAAAGCTTAGGCTCCCGTTACAGAATCACACTTGGCGTGGCCTAGGTGTGCTTGTATGGTGATCAGTGTTCTAACATTTAGGTATCCCCCAATTTATGCCAGGGTTTTCTGTGCTGAAAGTTAGGCACCATTATTGACCCCCAACTTTAGGTAGATTTTATAGAATCAGCTCCTTAGAGCCCTGATATAAATGCTGGCACCCAACTCTTGGCATTTGGGTGCAGGAAAGGCAGGACAGTGGAACGCCGATTATCTGAACTCCAATTATCTGGATTGTTTTAGAGGGGTCTCAGTTTATATTTGAGTTCCCTCCGAAGTACTATTCCTATCACTTTCCCTCCCACTAGTAAGGACATCTATGTGGTTTACTATTCAAATTCTATATAGGTGAAAGGAATGCCAATGATAAAAAAGAAAAAGTAAGGGCTCCTTTTACGAAGCTGCGGTAGCGTTTTTCAGTGCGCGCTGCAGATTAGTGAGCCCTAACCCCTGCGCTATGTGGAAAAACTAACGCCTGCTCAGTGTCTAGCGCGCGTGGCATTGTAGCAGGTGCTAAAACCGCTAGCACAGCTTAGTAAAAGGAGCCCTAAGTGATTGCTCTGAGTTTCTGCACACCTGACCCCCTGTGCTGTTGCTCATCTGATTGACCCGGCAATAAAATTTCAAGTACCAAAAATCTACCTGTAAAGAAATGTTTTCAAGCCCTCCTTAAATTTTGATAAGAATTTTCAATTCGTAGAGGAAGTTTATTCCAGAGACTGGACCCTTCGACAGAGAACAAAGAAGATAGAATAGTTAAAGATCTAATCTGTCAAAAAGACGGAATCACTAGCAGACGTTACTGAGTTGATCATAAAGCTTGACCTGGGCTTTAAGGAGCAAGGACGTGAGACACGAACGAAGGAAGAGCTGAATGTTGAATGCTGTGCCGAGATAGGAAGACAGTGCTCTGATTTCATGAATGGAATTACATGATCATTATGCTTGGGAGTCGGGACCATAAATTAATTTGATGTCAGTGTTGTAAATAAATTGTAATCTCCTGGAGCCTATTTGGCAAATGCTGTGGAAAAGTACATTGCAATAATTAAGATAGTTCATCACCAGAGAATGTAAGAGTTTACAAAGAGGTTTAATATTTTAAAAAAAAGACCCACTGTAGAGTTTGAAGAAATATTATTACAACACAGTTGATAAATGCGGTTGAAAAATCTATTGATCATCGATGATAACATTGAGAATCTTCAGAGAATGCATTATCCCCCTCTTTTACTAAGGCGCGTTAGCCATTTTAGCCCATGCTAAATATTAGTGCACACTAAACGCTAATGCATCCATAGAATATAATGGGCACAATAGCGTTTCGTGCGTGCTAATATTTATCATGAGCTAAAACGGCTAGCACACCTTAGTAAAAGTACCTCTAACTAAATAAGAGTATCATCAATGTACAAATGGGTAGAGCCATCTCAGGTCTGTTCTCCCTGCTAATAATAATGCCTTAGATTCATCAGGATTAAGCTTCAGTTTGGGTGCCTGTAACCACATTGCAACTGTACCTACTTTCTTGTTCACATTCCGAATGGCAGAGGGTGTTAGCTGGATTGAAAGAGCAAAGAAGCTGTACGTCTTCGGCATAAATCAAAGATGTAAGCCTAAAGGAGTCCATGAAGGCCACTAGGGGAAAAAGAAATATATTAAAGTTAGAGCTAAAATGGATCCTTGAGAAACTCCACAGGTATGGCTGTCGATTATGAAGGTTTTGACATCACTGTAAGGTGACTCCATTGATATCAATCTCAGAAAAGCTGTCTAATAAGAGATTGTGATCTACAAGATCAAACACAGATGACAAATCCAAAGAAATCAACAGGACTGAGCCAGACTGTCTTGAAGAAATGTGGGGGTGGTTCTTACCACGGCCCAGCGCACTAAATGCTCCGACGCTGCTCTGACACATATATATGGGAGCAGAATCGGAGCATTTAGCAACTCAGGCTGTGGTAGACACCTCTACCACAGCTTAATAAAAGAGGGCCTATGTGTGCATTTGAGCTGATTTAAAACCCAAGATGCCTACAGCCTGACTGCCCTGAGAAGGCCCACTCTTACTATTGGCAGCTAAGTAACATCAGGCCTGGCTAGTATGTGGATGAGAGACCACCTGGGAATACCAGGTGCTATAGGCCCTTCCTTGGGCAACAGCAACATAGTTGAGCCACACACTGTGTAAGAGAAGGCAATGGCAAACCACTCCTGTACTCTGTTGTGAAACATCTACCCCTTTTGGTGAAACGGTTTCAAAACCTGTTCCTGAAGCTCATCACATGGCTGTTTTACCTTCCCTAAAGTCTCCTCTCAAAATATTCTTCTTATAAACTCTTCTGGTGTCATCCTCTGGCCCAGAGATAGCCACTTGTGAATGCTGGAAACATCACTTTTTCCAATTCCAATGCTGTAGATTCCAGTTATTTCCAGAACCAACTGAGCTACTAGGAAATTAAGATAATGTAAAATCTATGAATAGTTAATTCCCACTTAGAAAAACGAGTAAAAGGAAAGGCGGAAACTACCAGCCTTTAGTCCCCTGTTCCCCCATATAATGCACACAGAAAGATAGCATGCCAATGTTTGAGCCTTGTCTCTTGATTCTTTCCATTGCTAGGTATTCAAGTCAACACTCTTTTTTCTTTCTATGCAACATTTCTAACATCTGGTCTTCATGACTCTATGTACCAAATAATGTACAATAAAAGTTTCTAAAACATCTGTCCTATTTGTTTTTATCCTTTTTATAAGCCCTAGGCTTTTCCATTTCCATTATAAATTATGCAGTCTAAAACCAGTCATCAAATGACAGGGGAATATTCATCTTCTAATTTTTAATTAATGGTAGTCTGCATTATAGCAGCAGAGTTTGATCCATACAGCTGAATGTTTAGTTTCTTGTCTTAGGATATCCTTGCCCAGAAAAATAATTCCTACATCATCTGGTAATAATAATCTAGTCACATATTGTAATTAAGCTTCACTGGTACGTTATATATAAATGGTAAGCTAGGTATTCCACATTCTTTCTATTTCTTTGTGGGGTATGTAAACCACAGAAAGGTTGTATATTCTTAAGTATTATTATTTTTTATAAATAAAGGGCTTTGGACCCTTTATTAAGTCTATGCTCCACCCAGTAGAGAGCATATGGATAGTTGTGAGCACAGTGGATAGAATAATTTTGTGTTTCCTCCAGGAGTAAGCAAAATGATATAGACCCAGGAACTGGTCAATAAAGAGCTGAGTCATTATTCTTGGAACCTAGCTTGGAGTGAGAGAAGTTAAAGGTATGTCTTCTGTCTGTCTGAACAGAGCTTTGATTTGAAGAGAAATGCAGTCTCTCCTGTCCCCTGTGCCTTTCAGGGTGCAGGAAAGGAGAAGTTGGTCTTTTGTTCCTGTGGATCTTTGGAGCTGGAAAGACAGGAAGCCTGCCTATTTTCTTAGTGTCCTGTGGTGAGTGCAGGACTCTATTAAGTGAAGTAGTGTGGAATTTTGGAATGAGATAAGAAGAAAGCTTTCTAACTAATGCCTAATCCAAGAGCATGTAGGATTCCAGAGGTAGAAGAGTAAAAAGGATTTGTGGAACAGTGATTCACAGATTCATACATTTAGAGCAGTAATGTCAAACTAATTTCAGTAAAATCCAAAAACTCAAGAAAAGGATGTCCAAACAAATCACAAAATAACTACACCCTCAAAAGCTCAGGACTATCAATCACATCACATCCAAAAAGGAGAAAAGACCTCAGTGTCCAATAGGGGCTCTATAAGCTACCCACATAGACAAGCTAGTTTCAAACAGAATTTGATACCAGCAGACACATCCTTGGTCAAAAACTCCAAAACTGTGAAATTCTATTTTTTCTTTCTTTTTTCTTCTATTTTCAAAAACAGTCTCTTTCACTTATCAGTATAATTTATAATATTTTCAATGATTTTCAATAGAAGTCACTTATCTGAATATTGTTGTTAGAATGTAGTCCTGGGGTTTAGAAAGCAGGAAAAACTGCTCTGTGGAGAAAAAGCTGAAAGTCATACAAGCTGAACATTCTTCCACATAATCCAACAGGGCTCCCTGTTTCGCTAATATGCTTCTTCAGGGATTTGCTGTAAAAAACAAGAAAACAGATTGTAGAAAACTTCAAAAACAATGAAAATAAATTAAAAAAACGACAGCTTTACCCACAGCGATTATTCACCCGCTTCAACTCCTGTCATAAAATGGCCCCTCGGCGTTCTTACTGATAAGCAACTCAGCGCGTCATCACGCAAACGTGATGACGTCATATTCATTCAAATCCACTAGTCCCGTAGCAAAAAATACCAGAAAAGTACAGCAACCAAAAGAAATTCACCAAAACATTCAAAACCAAGGTTTCCAGTCCACACCACTATTCAAACCCATGGGAGCAAAAGATTGTAGAGAAAAAAATCCAGTGCTGTTCCCTTTTCAATAAAAGTTGCTTGAAGTCACCACCTCGTGCAGAAGGGGACACCCTCTCTAGGACCCAGCAGCGCAAGTCCTCAAAAATGTGGTTAAAGTCAATGCAATGTTGCACCATAGGAGCTTCAACTCGTTCTCGTGCAAGACAAGAGCGATGCTCAATGAGGCGTATCTTCAATGCTCTCGATGTCTGACCCACATATAGTTTCCGACAAGGACATCTGATGATATACACAATTCCACTGCTGGCACAATCTGTATGATGATGTAAATTATACAGTTTCTGATCAGTAGGATTCACAAAGGATGAACACACCTCCATAACACTACAAACAGAGCAATGTCCACACTTATCATGTCCACTTACAACGTTCCCACTCATTCGCTCATTTGCAACTTCAATTGCCACTTTACTCGTAGGACATAACTCATCTTGGAAAGATTTATTTTGTGAAAAAGAAAACATCATAGTGCAATCACGAAAACAGGGGTGCATTGACAAGCACTCCCAATATTTCTTTAAACTGCGGCCATAAGCACTCCCCTGCTAGGAATAAGGTAGTACACAAGTAATCCTGGAGTCCACATCCCGAGATTTAGAGTATTCCAGAAGACGTTCCCTTGGATTATACAATGCTCTAGTATAAGCATTCTTTACACATTTTTCCGAATACCCTCTACTATAGAGTTTCTGTTTTAACATAACTGACTGACGTCTGAACTCATCTTTAGTAGAACAAATTCGTCTATATCTCAAAAATTGAGAATGGGGTAAACTCTCCTTTAAATGTGTAGGATGAGAGCTAGAAAAATGTAGGAAAGTGTTCCGGTCTATGGTTTTACAATAAATGGTGGTAAAAAAATTTAAATCTTTAATCTCTACTAGGACATCCAGGAACGCAATTTGTTTCAAATCAAATGAGCATGTAAATTTGATGGTCTGAGTATAACATGCAAAAGATCTTCAACTGTTCCTTCCCACAGCATAAAAATATCAATATACCGGCACCATAATTTGGTATTGAGGAACCAATTCGCTGGATAAACAGAGCGTTGAAGATACGCCTCATTGAGCATCGCTCTTGTCTTGCACAAGAACGAGTTGAAGCTCCTATGGTGCAACATTGCATTGACTTTAACCACATTTTTGAGGACTTGCGCTGCTGGGTCCTAGAGAGGGTGTCCCCTTCTGCACGAGGTGGTGACTTCAAGCAACTTTTATTGAAAAGGGAACAGCGTTGGATTTTTTCTCTACAATCTTTTGCTCCCATGGGTTTGAATAGTGGTGTGGACTGGAAACCTTGGTTTTGAATGTTTTGGTGAATTTCTTTTGGTTGCTGTACTTTTCTGGTATTTTTTGCTATGGGACTAGTGGATTTGAATGAATATGACGTCATCACGTTTGCGTGATGACGCGCTGAGTTGCTTATCAGTAAGAACGCCGAGGGGCCATTTTATGACAGGAGTTGAAGCGGGTGAATGATCGCTGTGGGTAAAGCTGTCGTTTTTTTAATTTATTTTCATTGTTTTTGAAGTTTTCTACAATCTGTTTTCTTGTTTTTTACAGCAAATCCCTGAAGAAGCATATTAGCGAAACAGGGAGCCCTGTTGGATTATGTGGAAGAATGTTCAGCTTGTATGACTTTCAGCTTTTTCTCCACAGAGCAGTTTTTCCTGCTTTCTAAACCCCAGGACTACATTCTAACAACAATATTCAGATAAGTGACTTCTATTGAAAATCATTGAAAATATTATAAATTATACTGATAAGTGAAAGAGACTGTTTTTGAAAAAAGAAGAAAAAAGAAAAAAAGAAAGAAAAAATAGAATTTCACAGTTTTGGAGTTTTTGACCAAGGATGTGTCTGCTGGTATCAAATTCTGTTTGAAACTAGCTTGTCTATGTGGGTAACATAGAGCCCCTATTGGACACTGAGGTCTTTTCTCCTTTTTGGATGTGATGTGATTGATAGTCCTGAGCTTTTGAGGGTGAAACTAATTTCTGTGCCATACTGGGTGCATTGGGAAGGGGGGGAGGGGGAGAAAGTGTGAGTGACTGAGAGTGAGTGAGCACGCACAGAGAGTGATGTTGGATCCAGAGCATAGGCCTCTCCTTCTCAATGGTCTAGCATCTATTCAGCCCCCACCCCTGGCTTTCCAAATTTACCTGGAACACTGGAAGTGGCAGTAATTAAGACAGCCTGCCTCTGATCAGCATCAGATTCTTTTCTTTTTGGTGCCCCACAGAAGGAGAGATCTTTAAGGGAAAGATTAATATATCAGAAACAAATGTAATGAAGGACTGGAACAAGACAGGAGGAGAAAGAATAAATAAAAATGGGCAGCAGTTGCTGGAAACAGAATTAGTAGAAGGCAGACAGGAAAGCAGAAAAGAGAAACAAAGATCAACATGATAGAAAAATAAAACATCCAGACAACAAACAATGTTTTATTTTGAATGTATTAAAAGGATTATGTTAGCTTTGGGAAATGTGCATTGCAGATCTCTCTGTATTATGGGAGACTAGTAGTTAAAATGAAAGATGCTTTCTCATCTTCATGGCAGCCTCATTGTGGGGTGCCTCAAGGCTCTCCTTTATCATCCATTTTGTTTAATATATTAATGAGTTCTCTAGACTCCATTCCTTTACAGAAAGATCAAATTCTCCTGTGTTATGTGGACAATATATTTGTGTTAATTCCACTCACTGCTAGTTTGGATCAATCATTTCTGACAATACTTCATTGTACTGACAATATCAAGAATTAAATACCAATAAAATTAAAATGTTTCGGTTATATAAACATTAGGACCTACTGCTTGACACATTGCCTCTGAATTTAAAATAATTTCTTCCCACTGAATGTGCAACTAAGGCAGAGATGGGCAACCTCAGTGCTCAAGGGCTGTAACCCAGTCGGGTTTTCAGAATTTCCCCAATTAATTTGCATGTGTTCTATTTGTATACAATAAAGCAGGGGTGTCAAAGTCCCTACTCGATGGCCGCAATCCAGTTGGGTTTTCAGGATTTCCCCTAATGAATTTGCATGAGATCTATTAGCATACAATAAAAGCAATTCATGCAAATAGAGCTCATGCATATTCATTGGGGAAATCCTGAAAACCTAACTGAATTACGGCCCTCGAGGAGAGACTTTGACATTCCTGCAATAGAGGCAGTGCATGCAAATAGATCTCATGAATATTCATTGTGGAAATCCTGAAAACCTGACTGGGTTGTGGCTCTCAAGAACCGAAGTTGTCCATCCCTGAGTTAAGGTGTTGGGGATAATCCTGAACTCCTTCCTTTCCTTAGAGAATCAGGTGAATTATCTTACTAAAAAAGTTTTTTTTCTTTTAGATTAAAACTACTATGATTAGTAAGACCTTATTTTCTGGAAAACCACTATGCAATATTGGTACAAGGTTTAATATTATTTCATTTAGATTACTATAATACATTATATCTTGGCACATCAGCTAAATTTCTAAAATAAAAGCTCAACTGCTACAAAATATAGCAGTCCACCACTGTGGCAGCACTACTGCCACTCGTAAAAGGAGCTCTTTATTTTTGGTATTTAGAGAATTAGATAATGTGAACTCTGAAAATGTGCATTTCTTGTGTTTTGTTCTGTTTGGAAGGAAATGCATCTCCATTTCTCCTTCTTTGGTGTTCCACTGCTCATAGTCTGGTATCTTTTTTTTTTCCATTTCATTTTTTTCTACATAGTTGTTTCTAATTTGCAGTTTTGTTTTGTTTTTCTAAGTGATGGCTTGTGTTTTCCTCGTGTGATAGAGATGAGGGATTCTATTAACATGTAAATTTCAAATAGGAATTTGTATCCACTATAATAAAACCCTCAGCGTGCATTCACACTTCAATCTCCGTGTGCCCTGTGTCCATGATCCGTGCCACACATGCACAATGCCTGCCTTCTGCCCCGATCTCTGACGCTGGCTGACTTCCTGAGCTGCCGCTGCTGGGACGCCTCTTCTCACCCCCGGACCAGCAAAGGCAGCAGCTGCAGTTTTATCAAGCAGCTGTGGGGCATTTGCTAGGCTGGCCCACTTCGATAATGCGAGGCGGGCCGGCCTAGCAAAAGCCCTGAGGCTGCCTGGGCTAGCGGATGCTGGACAGGGGGAGCAGGGAAAGGAGAAGGAGTACTACAGGACAGGGGGAGCAGGGAAGGGGTGCTGCTGGACAGAAGGGAGCTAAAAGTAAGGGAGAAGGACTACTGCTGGACAGGGAGAGCAGGGTGCTGCTGAACAGGGGGGGAGCTAAAAGTAATGGAGAAGGGCTACTGCTGGACAGAGGGAGCAGGGAAGAGGTGCTGCTGGATGGAGGGAGAGACAGAAATAAAGAAAGACAGATAGCGGGCAGGGAGAGAGACAGAAAGAAAGACAGACAGACAGGGGGCCAGGGAGAGAGACATAAAGAAAGACAGACATAATGAAAGAAAGAAAGGGGGCAGTGAGAGAGAAAGAAAGACAGACATACAGAAATAAAGAAAGAAAGAGAAAGAAAGAAATGCCTAAGTCTACACATCTATTCTAGCACCCGTAAATGTAATGGGCTAAAAAACTAGTTAGTCCATATTTTCCCCTTCAAAAAGAGCCACCACATACCCTATTGTTACTAAAAGACACTCCACCTGCACACGCAATCCCTGGAGTTGTGCTAGTGTTCTAGAATATTTGCAGGGCTGACTGTTCATTGGTGGGGTTAGTGCAGTTTTAATCTTTTATTTGATTCCAGTTTGGTAAGCTTCTGAGTGTCTATTTGCAAAGTTTTGGCTCACATCACACAGTGTCTGGTACTGGAGGGAGTTTATGCTGCTATTGCTGATTTGCCACCAGACTTTTCATGTTGAGCTGTAATATGAAATATTCTACTTCTGCTGTATACGGTATTCGGTACCCTTGTTGAGAAATTTTTATTGGTTGATCTGGAATGCCTAGGTGAATGAAAATAATACTCTATAAATTTTCCTTGGCCTTCCCAAGATGGCCTGGCTGGTAGGAGCATGTGCAGGTAGTAGCTGAGTCTTTTCCCATCCTGATAGATTCCCTGTCCTATCTGAAATTGTAGTTCATTTTGCCCTTCCTTATTTTGTAGTCTGTACATTGCTTTGCTGGTCTTACTAAACATGGCACAGCAAGTGCTCAATAAATATAAACATAAAACAATTGATTTGTCTCCTCTGTAAGTACTTATGCTCCTCATCTCAGGCCTCATAGATGTGCAGCCAGGCCCTGGTGGCCACCAGCAACCAGAAACGTAGTACATACCTAAACTTAGGTGAGGATTTCTCTTATTCTATAATTATGCACATAACTTTAAGGAGCGCCCCCGATCAACCACGACTTTCCCATTGTTGTGCCCCCTTTCTGGTGCTGCATGTAAATTTTAACTAAAACCAATTAACACTAATATTTGCTTGTTAAGGAGCCAATTATCACTGTTAAAGAAGACACCAGAGTGAGCTGGTGGAATATAACATTAGAACATAAGAACATAAGCATTGCCTCTGCCGGGTCAGACCAGGGGTCCATCATGCCCAGCAGTCCGCTCCTGCGGCAGCCCCCCAGGTCCATGACCTGTAAGTAAACCTTTACCTAAACCTTTTATTCCCTAATCATTTATTATTCTGTATAGTAACCCTCTATCTATACCCTTCAATCCCCTTCTCCTTCAGGAAATCATCCAATTCCTTTTTGAAACCCAATATCGTACTCTGTCCTATCACCTCCTCTGGAAGCGCATTCCAGGTAGCTAAGCCTAGTCACCTGTGAGGAGTAATTAGAGATTATGAAGAGGGGGGGTAAAAACAGGTTAGTTTAGGTGCTGAGGGTCAGGGGAGTAAGGATTGTAGATGGTTGTGAAGGAGGAGATAAAGGGTTAAGGGAGCTGTAAGTGCACATGTGATTGGTTGAGGAAAATGGGGAGATTGGGGGAGGTGTAATTTTGTGATTGGTTAGGCGTTTTGGCGGTTTGGAGGGACAGTGTGAGGAAAACTGTGATGGACAGTTTAGGGCTATGTAAAATTACACTAAATTTAAAGCTAGCCTCACACTATGGCTACAAACTACACTAAGGGAAGGTCATTTCCCACCGGAACTAGGCGAAATCATAATTACTCCCATACTGAAAGATCCTAAAGGCCCTATAGACAATCCTACAAACTATAGACCAATCGCCTCTATCCCACTATACATCAAACTAACAGAAGGTCTGGTCGCACAACATCTCTCCAACTACCTTGAAGACCACCACATACTGCATCCATCACAATCTGGATTCAGAACTAACCATAGCACAGAAACTTTACTGGTTTCACTATTAGACATAGTCCGACAACACCTCAGCAAAGGAAACAAGCTGCTTCTCATCCAACTCGATCTTTCTGCTGCATTCGACCTAGTAGACCATCCCACATTACTCCAGATACTAGACGCAATAGGAATCTCTGGTAACGTCCACAACTGGTTCCAAGGTTTCCTTAAAACACGAACATACAGAGTCAAGTCAAAAGATCATCTATCCGACCCTTGGTCAAACCCATGTGGAGTACCACAAGGATCACCACTATCGCCCATACTATTCAACCTCTTCATAGCATCCCTTGGCACAACCCTAGACGCTCTAAACACAGTATCATTCAGCTACGCGGATGATATAACTATCCTCCTCCCCTTTGACATTCAAGACCCATTATCCACAGAACGCCTGAATTTAATAATGGAAACGGTAGAAAAATGGATGTCAAACCATAAGTTGAAACTGAACTCAGATAAAACTAAATTCCTACTACTAGAGAAGGGAAAAAAACCATCCTTAACAGAACTGGAATTAAACACAATCAAGTACCCAATGCAGAGCACACTCAAGATTCTGGGAATACAACTAGACAGAAACTGTACAATGCAGACTCAAATCCACAAAATCATCCAAAAAGCATTCTTCACCATGTGAAACCTAAGAAAAATAAGAAAATTCTTCAACAAAGATCGCTTCAAGATCTTAGTACAATCTCTTGTACTAAGTATTGTTGACTACTGCAACAGCCTCTACCTACCATGCCCAAACTACATGATAAAACAACTACAGACCGTTCAGAATACAGCCCTCAGACTCATCTACTCCCTCGGCAAATATGACCACATCACCAATGCATACCTAGACTCACACTGGCTACCGATAAAAGCAAGAACCCAATTCAAATTCTACTGTCTACTATACAAAGTAACCCATGGAATTGCACCCAGCTACCTAAACAACCAACTATACCATAACCTCTCACCCAGAATAAGGAGAACTCAGAGCCTATTCATCTACCCCCCTCTCAATGGTACCAGACGCAAGAAACTATACGACAGCCTTTTAGCGACACAGGCAGCAAAGATTGACCCTACCATCTCCAATCTACTGATCAAATCAACAGACATTAAAGTATTCCGAAAAGAAATCAAAACCCATCTTTTCAAAAAACACTTCCCATCATTCTAACCTCACTATAGCACTAGAATATACTCTCATGAATACCACAATCACCACCACAGCAACACTTTCATCATTGTATAACTCACTACTGTATCCCGAATGTATTATTATTCATCACAGTAACCTATTATATACTTACTCCTTGCTTTGTAATTCTCCTGGAAATGTCCAGACTATCAATGTAACTTGCTATACACATGACTCTTTGTATTGTATTGATAACCCTCCTGGAAAAGTCCAGACTACTAATTTGTATACTTACTCTTTGCTTGTAATTCTCCTGGAAATGTCCAGACTATCAATTGTAACTTGCTATATACATGATTCTTAGTATTGTAATGCTCCTGGAAATGTCCAGACTACTATTTTTGTAATCCACTTAGAACCGCAAGGCACAAGCGGAATAGAAATCACTAATGTAATGTAATGTAATTATCTCACCCTCCATCTCACCCTCTATCCCCACAGACTTTTTGGGTTGAGGAAGAGTTGGGAAGTTTTGGGGTGTTGGGGGGGGGGATGAAATTGCAGCTGAAACGGGGGTGGAAAATGTAGAATTGAACCCAGTGGCAGTTGGGACATCAGCAGTTAATAAATAATTAAATGTAACACTCGCAGGCGACACTGCTGCGATGGGAGGCATGGTCTGGCATTACCATGGGTCATGTTTAGATGATGTTACAGGAGCTAGTTTCATCACTGAATAGCTCCTTGAGAGTGTGAAATCCACATTGGGGGTTTGTTGCTGTTTTGATACATTTTGTATTGTGATTTTGAGATTTTATACAGTTTAAGAAATTAAATTGAGCTAGTTTCGTCACCGAATAGCTTTTGGGGGTATGAAAACTGCATTGGGTGGTTGTGGTTGTTTGATGTGGATTATATTGCAATTGTGATGAAGATATGATAATTAATAAAGCTGCGGCCAAATTGGTTCTTCCACTAAAATGAGCTGTGTGATTATTTAGTTGTGGGCGAGTTATACTGTTGGTGACAGTTGACAAAGTGCAAATGCTAATATTATTGGCTTGTTATTCAATTAAGTTGTGCACATATATTGGATGCATGGCAAATTTCCACATGCATCTGAAAGCACCATTTATAGAATTTGGGTGATTATACGAGGGTCATACTGAAATTAATGAGCAACAATTTTTTAAAAATCAGAATTTATTAATGTAGGAAAAACAACACCTACAATAATGTCTGTCAATCACACTTAGGTGTCATTTAAATAATCGTGGCTAACAGAGTCTACCAGAAAACTTAGGCATCTGCAATGTAGATCAGAATTTTACTGGCCTACATTACAGATGACTAAGGGCACGGATCAGATCCGATCTGTGAGGGATCCAATCCAATCTGTGTTCGGGGGGCTGATTCACGAATCACCCTCATGCAAATGAGGGTGATCGGAATCACGCCCCCAATCGACCGCCGGGATCGCTCTGTAGCGATCCCGATGCATATGCAGACTATCTGTAGATGGTCTATGCATGCATCTAAGAGCCACACTTTTTTTGTTTTTTACTTGCCCATCGAGCTCGTGGTTTTAACCCACTTTAAACCCACAGGTTAAAACCACAGGCACGCACTGTGGGGGAAGGCCAGGGCAGTGCTTGGGGCAGAGAGCCGCGCAGGAGATTCGGGGCAGAGCAGGGCGGCAGGAGAGGAGATTTGGGGCGGGGCAGAGAAAAAGGTAGAGAGTTGGGGCTTAAGGAGCAGGAGAGTAGATTTGAGGCAGAGAAAAAAGTAGAGAGTCAGGGCTTAAGGAGCAGGAGAGCAGATTCGGGGCAGAGCAGGGTGGCAGGAGAAAATCGTAGCAGAGAGTCGGGGCAGAGAGAACAGGAGAGTCGGGGGCAGAAAGCTGGAAAGTCGGGGTAGACAGCAGGCAGAGCAGGAGATGGCAGTCGAAAAGCAGTGAACGACTGGTCTCCAGCAGTCGCTTGTTTGTGATCGGCCAACCCAGTCAGTGTTGCAGGATTTTTGTTTGTGAATTGCTGCCTACCCTCATTTGCATGCGCGGATCGGAAGATGATCAGGACAGAGGTTAGTGAATCGGGTCGGAGGGAAATCAGGTCGCAAACCGATCGGTACCCGATTGGTTTGCTTAGTGAATCTAGCCCTAAGTTCTTTAATGAATCGTTCCTAACGACGCCTAAGTCCTGGTCCACTCCTACTCACACTCACTTAAGCATAAGGTGCCATTAAGTATCTTACTGCAGACGCTTCCCGGCACCTACTTTTTAAAACTAGTTTTTAATCAGTTTTAAACAACACAGTTAATTACCATGCCAATTGAATCCAATTAAAACAATTAGGTAACGGTAGGCTGCCTACCGCCGCCTAACTTATGGCGCCATTTATAGAAAATGGCTCTTAGAGTCTGCTTATTAGTCCTTCTAAGAAGATTACAAAAATATATTCACAGTAAAAAATGATATACACAACATATGTACTAACCAACCAACAGTAACCAAAAGCTCAGTACTTGCATTATCATAATCATTGTGGCTCATATAGCTCCATATGCCTATTGAATCAGAAGTATCTTTAGACCCCTCTTTGTCTGCATTGCCAGAAATGTTCTCTTTTACTTGGCTTATAAATAAAATAATAGGGACTTTAAAAATGACTTACGCAGTTTTTAGCACCGGCCGCAGTGGTAACAGCTCCAACGCTCATAGAAGTCCTATGAGCATCGGAGCTGTTACTTCCACAGCCGGCACTAAAAAAACGCGCTACAGTTTTGTGTGTGTGGGTGGGGGGGGGGGTTAATTCACTTCAAAAATTAAATTAAAATCCAAATGGAAAAGTGTATTCTAATGATTTTATTTTGTCTATCATATGAAATAAACTAATTTGCTATGTTGTTCTTCCTGCTTTTAAAGTTGTGATATAGGAAATCAACTGAATGAATATCTCTCTTAATATAAATGAAAAATTCAACTTTTTTAAAAAATATTTTTTTCTTTTTACGAGGAACTTCTAAAAGTTGGAAAAAGAAAATTTTTGTGTCACATCTTCTGTACATAATGTGATTGTGCATTCTATCTGTAACACATAAACATTTGTTCTGGAAATTTTCAAAGATGCTTACTTCAAAGGGTATCTGTTCAAGCAAGAAATTCCTCTGCAGGGTCAGTCACCTCCTGCCAGAAACCAGATCCCCTTAACAATATCTCTCAATGTAAATAAATATAGAGCCTAAAGTGAAATAAACTCACTACAGATCCCATGCTGGTTGAACAATAAATGCTGTGCCCTAGTTTATAGTACATCTTTAATGCTTGCTATCTCCTGTGCTTGCTGTGTCACAGAACTGTGCTCGGCTTCAGAAATCAACAGGAAGCATTATCTTAATTAATACTACACTGGAATTAGTGTGCTCAGAGCAGGTCAAGTAAATATATTGCAATTTTCTTCTCCCCCACAGTCCAAACTCTTTCAGGAAATTGTATGTTTCTCAGGAAATCATAGCCTATGAAAGCATCCAATTAGCTCCAAGTAGTATGTGTGCTACAGAGTTTCTATAAACATATCGGCCTTAAAGAGAATCTGATTCTTTGCAAGCTATAGTGTCCATTTAAAAGAGGTAGTTATTCACTGCAAATTGCAGATATGCTGGCAATGTCTGACTGGCACCACTGATTTCAGTGCCCACTTTAGCAACCTATGGCATTCAATGCAATAGCTGTAGATTACCTCTTCACTTGTGGAGGAAGGAGTTTACCCCAGACCCTTCTTTCCCAGCTGTACCATTTCCCATTTCTCAAATTTAAGCCATCTGATCCTTAGAGGAAAGGATAACAGGAGAGAAAAAGAGACTACCCCCTGAACCTGGCCCAGTAGATTAGATGCACCAGGTAGGAGTGCTTAAGGTTGATGATTTAAATCAGGGGTCCCCAAAGTCCCTCCTTGAGGGCCGAATCCAGTCGGGTTTTCAGGATTTCCCCAAAGAATATGCATGAGATCTATGTGCATGCACTGCTTTCAATGGGGAAATCCTGAAAACCCGACAGGATTTGGCCCTCAAGGAGGGACTTTGGGGACCCCTGATTTATATACTATGTTCCTGGAGAAAAGGGAAATACTCCATTAAACCTGGTAGAAAATTCAGTGACTGGAAACCCCTAAGGTTTTGGATAGAAACCCCTGGGTGGTAGAAGGGAAATAAAAAAAATGCTATCCCCCTTTCCTCTTGGACCCTGGTTCGTTATTAGAATAGATAAAGTATAACAAAAGTTCAACTTTATTACGTAAATGCAATAGCTAGGATTTCCCAAGGATATAGACCCAAGCACTTGCCTGAGGGGTGAGAATCTTTACCAGTACTTGCTAAACATATCAAAACTTCCAGGGAAGCCGAAGGGAGACTGTAGGAGCTGTGCCTAGTCCTGAGCACATGGTAGAAGAGTCCTGAGCACATGGCAGAACAGTGAGCGGAGAGTGTGCTAGCAGGAAGAAGCAGAGAGAGGAGCAGAGAAGGCGGTGCTAGCAGGGGAAGAGGCGAAAGCTAACTCCGCCCACCCCTGATGTCACCAGCCAAACTCCCCCCATAAAAGGGGACGAGTCAACGGCGAGAGCGCCTTTGCGAAGAGCCTTAAGAAGAGCCAAACTACACGATACCTTAGGGCAACAAGCGGACCTCTCAAACACACTATCCCTTCACCCTAATCGTACAGGCTCTCATACTAACTCAGCAACTCTCTCAGACATCTCAAACTCTCAGTCTCTCAGACACCCTTATCTTTCAAGCACTAGATACCCTAATCTTCCAACTCTCAGACACCCTAATCTTTCAAAATCTCACACCTGCTCACAGACAGATTTTTCTAATTTTCCTAATTCTCTACCTTACTGACAGGCAGGCCTCAATTACAACTCAGCAATGGCAGGGAGGACAAGAAGCGCGAAGTCTACAATCAAAACCAGTATTCCAGTCGCTATGGGGATCCAAGAAGCGACCACGGACTGCGTGCAGAAGGAGGAGGACCCAGGATGGTGGACAGAGGTCTCTGTGCAGACCGAGACCAACCCCCAGCGCTACACTACAGTCTCTACACAGACAGAGGAGGCTGCACAGCTGGATGGAGATCTCCTGCAGGAACTAAGGAGCCTTAGGGAGGAGGTGATACGCCTGAGAAGCATCCGAGAGGACGAGGCCTACATCGACGGAGTCGTCCAGGAGCTGTCCCAAATCACCGAGCAGGCCATGACAAGTCCATCCTCGAGAGGCCCAATCATCAGCTTTGAAACCAACAATTTGGATACATGAAATGGCTAGCAGCACTGACTCCTAGCAGCTGGTGACCTCCTCCACGGGCAAACATAGGAGCCCCCCCCCCCCTTTTTTTTCAATCTCTTCATCTTCTCCTTCTTCTTACAAACAGGGCAGCTATACATCAACCCCTCAACTCACCCTGCGGAATAGATTCCAGATTCTTCAGGAAGGAACTGCCGTTGAGGAACAGGAGCAGGAACAGGAGCAGGCCCAACACACAGCTCCATCTCCAGGGACAACTGACCGGCTCCCCCCAAAGAAGCGCAGAGTAATAGTCATCGTGGATTCCATGCTGAGGGGCACCGAGGGACCAATTTGCAGACCGGATATGCAATCTAGGGAGGTCTGCTGTCTGCCTGGAGCCAGGATACGAGATGTCACCGCCAGTCTGGATAGACTACCCACGCCCCGAGACCACTTTCCTATGCTTCTTGTCCACATAGGAACCAACAACACTGCCAGGAACACACCGGAGACCATCACCAGAGACTTTGGAGCACTGGGTGAGAGGCTGAAGCGGACAGGAGCGCAGGTGGTTTTCTCATCGATCCTCCCAGTTAGAGGCAAGGGAAGAGCCAGAGATGAATGTATCCTGAGGACGAACGAGTGGCTACAGGGATGGTGCCAGGATATGAACTTCGGATTCCTAAACCATGGGGAAGCGCTACAAGGACTTCAGGGACCAGACGGACTCCATCTGACCAGTAGGGGTAAGAACGTCTTCGGACACCGACTAGCCCGCCTGCTTCACAGGGCTTTAAACTAGGTAAGTCGGGGGAGGGTACCCATTCACATATTAGTGCAGAAAAGAATTATCCTGATGAGGTGAGTCAAAACTCCGCTTCCATGTCCAAGGTAAGTACCCACATTGCAAACAGTTCTTTAGGAGTCACACCGACTCGGGTAGGATACGCCTCAGAGGGACTTAGCAAACACAAGATATGGAGGGCCATTTATGTCAATGCACACAGTTTAGGTAACAAAATTCTAGAATTGGAGGCTAAAATAAGGAATGCCGACCTAGATGTGGTGGCAATATCTGAAACTTGGTTCACGGACTCACATGGGTAGGATATGGCTATACCGGGCTACAATCTACTTCGTCAGGACAGAGAGGGCAGGTTAGGAGGGGGGGTAGCTCTATACATTAAAGAGGACATCAAAACTACCAGGATCACAGATGTCAAGCACACCGGGGAGTTCCTCTGGGTAAACCTGGCAAGAGGCAGAGAAAAATGCCTGTATCTAGGTGTGGTATACAGACCCCCAAGACAACTGGAAGACATGGACGCAGAATTAATTGAAGACATAGAGAATATCACTCTACGAGGAGAAGCTGTACTGCTAGGGGACTTCAATATGCCTGATGCAGACTGGAACTCATTTTCAGCGACAACCAGCAGTACCAGGAGGCTCTTAACCTCCATAAAGGGAGCACTTCTCAAACAAATGGTAACGGAGCCCACTAGGGCCCAGGCGATCCTCGACCTGGTACTCACCAACGGGGAAAGCTTCTCAGAGGTCTCAGTAGGAGATACGCTAGCCTCCAGCAACCACAACATAATATGGTTCAACCTTAGGAAAGGCTTCCCTAGATCAAACACGAAAACAAAGGTACTCAATATCCGGGGAACAGACTTCGCACGCATGGGAGATTTCGTCCATCGGACGCTGCAGGACCAAGTGGAGACCAATGATGTAGAAGCTAAGTGGTTAACACTGAAATCAACCATACATGAAGCAACTAGCTGCTTCATAAAATCAGTAAATAAACGACAAAGAAACAATAAACCCCAATGGTTCACCGCGTTTAAGGAGAAGAAAAAAGTGTTTCTCTCCTACAAGCGCACGGAGAAAAGAGAGGCAAAGGTAGAATATAGGACCAGGTCTACAGCGGTCAAAATGGTAGTTAGGGAGGCAAAACTTAGAGTGGAAGAAATTCTGGCAAAAAACATTAAAAAGGGGGACAAATCCTTCTTCAGATATATTAGTGACAGAAAAAGGAACACAGGCGGGATAGTACGCCTTAGAAGACCGGACGGAAGTTACGTGGAAGCAGATTCCGATAAAGCCGAACTACTGAATGAATACTTCTGCTCAGTCTTCACCTGTGAGGCACCGGGACACGGTCCACAGTTGAAGGCAACACAAAGCACAGAAGACCCGTTTCAGAATTTTGAGTTCACACCAGGTGAAGTTTACAGTGAACTGGCAAGACTCAAGGTGAACAAAGCCATGGGACCAGACAATTTGCACCCAAGAGTGCTCAGAGAATTGAGCGATGTTCTGGCGAAACCGTTGGCTGAGCTATTCAATCTCTCCCTAAGGAGAAAGTTCCCCTGGACTGGAAATTAGCTAATGTCGTTCCTCTGCATAAAAAGGGTTGCAGGGCAGAGGCTGCGAATTATAGACCGGTGAGTCTCACATCAATAGTGTGCAAACTCATGGAAACACTAATTAAAAGCAAATTGGACACGATCTTGAATGAAGGGAATCTTCGGGATCCCAGTCAGCATGGATTCACCAAGGGTAGGTCCTGCCAATCCAATCTCATCAGCTTCTTTGACTGGGTAACAAGAAAGTTGGACTTGGGAGAGTCTTTGGACATCGTGTACCTGGACTTCAGTAAAGCTTTTGACAGTGTCCCACACTGCAGGCTGCTAAGCAAGATGGAATCGATGGGGTTAGGAGAGACACTAACTGCATGGGTCAATGAGTGGCAGACTTCAGAGGGTGGTGGTTAATGGTACCCTCTCTAAAACATCGGAGGTGACCAGTGGAGTGCCACAGGGCTCGGTGCTGGGTCCACTCCTTTTCAACATATTCATAGGGGATCTGACTCAAGGGCTTCAAGGTAAAATAACACTATTTGCCGATAACGCCAAACTATGTAATATAGTAAGACTCAGAAACTTTATTGCAGAGAAGAATTGAGTATTTAAAAAAATCAAACAAGAAGAAACAATTTAAGAATTCTGAATTTTCCAAAGTCACTATTAATATCTCTAATTGATATGATAAAGTGTTATATGAAAGAAATATTGGGATTATCTTCTGATAATCTGTCACCTACGAGACATAATCGAAACATTTAAGTACCTCACGGGACGTGTCGAAGTGGAAGATGATATTTTCTTTCGCAAGGGACCTTCGGCCACAAGAGGGCACCCGCTCAAACTCAGGGGCGGAAAATTTCATGGCGACACCAGAAAGTATTTCTTCACAGAGAGAGTGGTTGATCATTGGAACAAGCTTCCAGTGCAGGTGATCGAGGCAGACAGCGTTCCAGACTTTAAGAATAAATGGGATACCCATGTGGGATCCCTACGAGGGTCAAGATAAGGAAATTGGGTCATTAGGGCATAGATAGGGGATGGGTAAGCAGAGTGGGCAGACTTGATGGGCTGTAGCCCTTTTCTGCCGTCATCTTCTATGTTTCTATAGTTACATCGAAACTGGATTACTGCAATGTCATTTATACTGGCCTTCCCTCTGTAACACTCAAAAAAATTACACTATACGAAATACTTCAATTAGACTTCTTACTCATGCTCATCATACAGATCATATAACACTTCTCAAATAACATCGTTAACTTCCCATTCCCTTTTAAATCCAATTTAACACTCTGCATTCAAGCCGTCCAAGTTAACTTGTATCTTTCCTTATTCCATCAAAATCTTCTCATGCTCTCCATTCTGCCTCAGGTAACCAGCTAACACTGCATTCTGTTCATCTGATTAAACTTCAATCTACTCATCATACAGCTTTTTTCACAATTGTTCCTTTACTTTGAAATTCTCTTCCATTTGATGTTCGTTCAGAGCTTTCCTATGCTAAATTCTGTAGTCTGTTAAAATCTCTCTTGTTTGAGCTCACTTTTGATGGAGATGGTTGGGATTATGTTGCTTAGCAAGAATTTAGTCTTTATTTCCTTTTGAGGTTCCCCTTCCATTCCTTCTTCTTTTCCTCTCTCTTTTCTCCCTTTTCAGTCTTTCAGATGATGACTTTATAGTTTTTTTTCAGTTTTCTAGTTTGAATGTATACCACTTTGGTTTTTGAATAACAATATATAAAAACATTTTAAACATTAAACATAAAAGGCAGACCTTCCAATATTATAAGCTTTTTGGTATTCAGAGTATTTGACTTGCAAGGAGTCAAGATCACCAGCAGAACTTGACTTCTGCCACAATCTTTCAGCATTCCGAAGTTCACACCGAAACCTTTTTAGCACAGTAACTAACCATGGGGTTGAATTTGCTTGTTTTTTTATTTTTTTAAAAAAATTATTGATAGATAATTTGATCTAAAGTGTTTGTTAATTATGCATTCCAAACTTGGACAGCATCATCAACAGTTAAGAACGAAATACCAGAAAGATGGGGAATCAAAACAGAAGCAAATTGTGGAGGATTTATATGGAATCTCACTCTTTTTAATATATGGCTAAGTAAACTAGAATATAAATAATTAGCTCTTTCAAAATTAACTTCACTAAGAAAATCAAATCAAGCACTTGTTTAGATCTATGGGTCACATCATAAATAATTTGTACATATCTAAAAGCATCTAATGCATCCATATATGCATCAATAAAGCACATGCTCCTTTGTGGAAAATAAGTTAGAAGAAGGATCAAAAGGAAAATTAAAATTTCCTAAAATAGGTGGAGGGGCATAATCAAAAAAAACGTCTAAGTCCCCTTTTGGCCTAAGCCCTTAAACGTTCAAAGCAGAAGCAGGGAAAGTGTCCATAACCAAAACAAACGTCCTTGTTTTGATTATGACCTATCTCTACTAAATGCCCAGATCACCACTACGTCTACAAGTAAAACCCTACAACATCTACACTTTTTGGCCATAATGAACTAAAAAAACACCTAAGCCCCAAACGTCCATCAGAAGGGCTTTTAGGCGAAGGAGGAGCCAGTCCTTCCCCTAAAAGCTGGATTCTGTAACCGATGTCTGTCAAAAACAACACCGGTTAGAGAATCCCCCCCACAATGATCCATGTCGAACCGCGAACCCCACCCCCCGACAACATCGGGGCAAGATGGAGCCCAAGCCCTCTTGCCCTGTCGAACCGCAACCCCCCCGACAACATCCCTCTTGCCCCGTCGAACCGCGACCCCCCCCGACAACATCGGGGCAAGAGGGAGCCCAAGCCCTCTTGCCCCGTCGAACCACGACCCCCCCGACAACATCCCTCTTGCCCCATCGAAACGTGACCCTCCCCGACAACATCTGGGCAAGAGAGAGCCCAAACCCTCTTGCCCCGTCGAACTGCGACCCACCCAACAACATCGGGGCAAGAGGGAGCTCAAGCCCTCCTGCCCCGCGGCAGCCATGGCACCCCCGACGATATTGGGGCAAGAGGGAGCTCAAGCCCTCTTGCCCTGGTGATCTTGCCCCCCTCCCGCTGAGTACGAGCAGGCCAGGAGGGAGCCCAAGCCCTCCTGTCCCCGGCGACCCCCCCCTCTGACACGGCGACCTCCCCTCCGACATGAAGGGGCCATGAGGGAGCCCAAGCCCTCCTGGCCCCTGTGACCCCCGTCCGACACGGCGACCCCCCTCTGACACGAAGGGTCAGGAGGGAGCACAAGCCTTCCTGGCCCCGGTGACCCTCCCACCGACACGGCGACCCCCCTCCGACACGAAGGGGCCAGGAGGGAGCCCAAGCCCTCCTGGCCCCGGCGACCCTCCTGACTGGATTGGGCCAGGAGGGAGCCCAAGCTCTCCTGGCCCCGGTGACCCCCTACCCCCCACCTCCCACTACAGTATGGGCAGGAGGGATCCCAGGCCCTCCTGCACTCGACACAACCCCTCTACCCCCTACAAACACCCCCAAGAACCCCTGATCGGCCCCCCCCCGCTGACCCGCGACCTCCCTGGCCGACCTCATAACCATGACATTGGCCAGATGGACGGGTGCCAAGCCCGCCCGTCCGGCAGGTCAGCCAGGTCCAGAATGGGGCCAGATTGGCCCAGGCGGCAGAAACCCCGCCCACAGGTGGGGCCTGAGGCATCTGGGGCAATCAGAATAGGCCCGGGAGCCTTAGGCCCCTTCTGTGGGCAGGGTTTCTGCAGCCTGGGCCAATCCGGCCCCATTCTGGACCTGGCTGGCCTGCCGGACGGGCAGGCTTGGCACCCGTCCGGCGACTCCCCCAATCCAGTCGGGGGAGTCGCCAGGGCCAGGAGGGCTTGGGCTCCCTCCTGGCCCCTTCGTGTCGGAGGGGGGGTCGCCGTGTCGGAGGGGGGGTCGCCTGGGCCAGGAGGTCTTGGGCTCCCTCCTGACCTGCTCGTACTCGGCGGGGGGGGGAGGTGCATGACCACCGGGGCAAGAGGACATGAGCTCCCTCTTGCCCTGATATCGTCAGGGGTGCCGCGGCTGCCGTGGGCCAGGAGGGCTTGAGCTCCCTCTTGCCCCGATGTTGTCAGGAGGGTCGTGGTTCGATGGGGCAGAAGGGCTTGGGTTCCCTCTTGTCCCAATATTGTCGGGAGGAGGGTGATGTATTGCGGCAGGAGAGATTGGCCATCTCCCCTGCCACAATGCGATCACTCCTGTACCCGAACTGCTACAACCCGCGGCAGGAGAGAATGGGCATCTCTCCTGCCGCGGGTCGCGGCAGTTCGTGTATAGGGGTGATCGCGACGCGTTGGGTAGGTTGCTGGGCCGCTGAACTGATCGCGCCAGCGGCCATTAGCTCAGTGGCCCCTTTCTCGGCACTTTGACTTCGTCTAAGTCAAAAAGGTCTAAGTGCCGACTAGGCAACCTGTCAAATGTTTTGGTTATACCTGTGGTACGCCTAGGTGTAGGTCGGCCCACCTCGCGCCCACTGCCCACCCTTTCCCCTCCTCTAAACATACCTCTTTTCTCTCTGTGTGTTTAGAGGCAGGGGAAAGGCCTAAGCTGGTTTTAGATACGTCTAAAAACCAGCTTTGGTTATGGGTACTTAGACGATCAGGCTTTTTGATCGTCCAAGTAGCCATTTAGGACACTTTTTAGACTTTTTTTTTTTTATTATGAATCCCATAGTAACATAGTAAATGACGGCAGATAAAGACCTGAACGGTCCATCCAGTGTGCCCATTAGTTATATCCATTAAAAATACATGATCAAATTAACTTGTCTCTTCTTTGATATTTCTGGGTCATAGACTTTAGTGTCCACCTGGTATTGTCTTAGGTTCCAAATGCTGAAGTTGTCACCCAAGTTCACTCCAGCCTATCCAACCATCCTATTTGCAGGATATTTACTTGGCTAGTCTGGCCAGTAACATCCTCATGTTCTAAGTTAGTGAAGTTCCAATTGATGCCCTCCCCAGCCCATCCTACACCAAATCAGCACATATGGTTCACAGATCGTGCAAGTCTGTCCAGTACTGACCTTAGTTCTTTAATTTAATAATAATAACATTTTTTTATATACCGCAGGACCGTGAAGTTCTATGCGGTTTACAAAGATTAAAAGATGGTACAAATTGAATGAACTTAACAGAGGAGAAAGATACTGGTTAACAGTTCAAGGGAACCATTATTGAAGAGAAAGAATTGAACGGGTCAGCTGTCTAGATACTTCAGGAACAGATATGTTTTTAGGCGTTTCCTAAATTCCCATAAGTGGAAGGCGTACGCAGTTGTTCTAGATCTTTACCCCATAATGCTGCTTGGTGTGAGAGAAGGTATCCTTCATTTTCTAATTAGAGGAGAAATAAAATCCAATAAAGAAGAGTTATAAGGCAAACAGCCAGGAGGAGCATAACTCACACATAAATATAGAATATTTTGTATTACAACTAAACAATCCACACTCTCCAAAATCAATTTATAACTTATAAATGAAAGACAGTAATCTTTACCCATGTTTGGTTGTGCAACATAACCACTGCCAAGTAAAGTTGGAAGGATATTGTTTCATAAATATAATGTCACAAAATGTGGAAGATATTAACAAAATAGCTGGATGAACTTCTCCAATTTCATAAATATAATGTCATAAGGCAAACAGTTCCCGTAGTCTCTCGAGACTACAACGGGAACTCTCCACAGCCATTTTCTTTTGGCGATCTACATGGGGTAGGAGCATAGGAAGATCGCTCCTGCCCCGAAAGCCCGCTAGACCACCAGGTAAGGCCGGGATGCTGGGGGGGGAAGGCTAAAATATGGGTTTGTTTTTTCCTCCCTCCCCCCCAAAAAATCACAATTATGTGAAATCGCGAGTGCAGAAACCGCAAATGGGGAGGGGGAAGTGTACGTTTGAAATCTAGGACTTTGAGTTTTGTGTGGCCGCCCTCCACTTTAACTGTTATATCAAACCAAACCATTTGATGATTGCTATTTCCCAGGTGGACACCCACTCGAACATTAGAGATACTCTCCCCATTTGTGAGGACCAGATCTATGAGGTATCACTTTTTCCTTCGTGGGTTCCATCACCATTTGGCTGAGCAGAGCCATAATCTCCCTACTTCTTTCTGATTCCACAGATGAAACATTCCAGTTGCATCCGGAAGATTGAAGTCACCCAACAGCAGCACCTCCTCTTTCTTTCCAAACTTTTGGATATCCACAATCAGATCTTTATCAATTTGCTGCAATTGAGTTGGAGGTCTGTAGACTACACCCACGTAGATAGAAGTTTCATCTTCTCTTTTCAAAGAGATCCATATTGCTTATTCCTCTCCCCAGGACCCCTGCATTCCAGTCGTTTGGAAATCGATCTTTACATAGAGAGCTACCCCTCCACCTCTTTGACCATCTCTGTCCTTTCTAAAAAGATTATATCCCAGTATGTTTGCATCCCATCCATGGGAGCCACTGAACCATGTCTCTGTGATAACATCAATATCCAGGTCTGCCTCTAACAGGGCTTTTAGATCATGAACTTTGTTGCTTAGCTCTTGCTAAGAAGTGATTTGCTAATATTGTATATGTTGTTATCTGTATTACCATCACATCTTGTCTTTTGCTGGAGGTGGCCTCTATAATTGTAATTTATACATACGCCATCCCTACCTTCTAATTTAAATGCCTAGAAACCATATTGTCTAAATTTCTCAGCAAGGATTCTTTTTCCTGCTACAGTAAGATGCAACCCATCATTACAATATAGCCTAGTTTCTTGTCTCTCCAAACTCGTATTTCCCCCATCCACCTATGTACTTAAAGCCTTCTTGATGACACCAGGCTTTGAACCATCTATTGAAGTCCTCTGTGTTTTTTACTCTTTGCTCTCCCTTTCCATATGCAGACAGTACTTCTGAAAAAGCTACAGTCTTTACAAGAGGTTTCAGCCCTATAAGTTACTTGTATAAATGTGTGCCCTGCCTATGCTCTGTTGAAAACCACCTTTGTTTATGCCCACATGGAAATTGCATGGTATAAATATATACGTAGTTACCTAATAGCTCTTAGGCAGTGTATTGGCATACATATGCATTTACATGTAACTGGCTCATAAATGTTAGCTCCTGTTTTATAGAATTACTCCCCTAGAAACTGTATAGAAAGTCTTTTCTTGCTACAGTACAGAAGGGGGCATATGAGCTGAATGTTGAATTGGATCATGACTTTTTGGAGTGTATGGAGTGGCAGAAGGTGTGCCTCAAAGAAAGCTACATTTTAAGTTTTTATACTGCTTGTAAATGCATCCTAAAGTATGTGGGCATATAGAGCAAAAGGGATTGAACTGAGGGCATGTGCCAAGTGTGGGTCCGGTAATGACACATTTGTGCATTGTGTTTGGTTTTGCCCTACAATAACCGCCTTTGGGCATAAATGATGTATTGTCCAGCAAAAATGCTAGTTGAGAGTATGAAAAGAAGCTTGAAGGTTTGCTTGTTGGCATGATGGATGATGTTTCTCTGGATTTGGAGCTGAAGTGGAATTTGTTCACAAGACAAGTTTGGTTGTGAAAAATTGTATTCTGTTGAAATGGATTGGATAAGCTTTCTGTTGTATATTTGGAGATGCATATGTTACTGCAAATGGAAAGATTAACAAGTAAAGAATCTGGAGTGATGCAGAAAGAAGTTTTTAAAGGTTTTGAGTCCTTCAAAACTGTTGATAAAACTCTTTGTCAAGGGTAATTGAAGTTCTATACAACATGCCAAAGTCTTACTACTTCTTTGTTTTGAAACCATAGAGTTGAATCTCTTCCTTGTATTTCACATAATTTTGCCAATGTAATTTTTAAATATTGGAAAGTGATTATTAATCATTTTAGCTTCTGTTTGCACTCTGTGTGAACATCTCTCTGCCTTCCAGTTCATAAAGCTTGCTTTGTAAGTCCCCTTTCTTTCATGAAAAGCATCAAACAGTGACTTGTCTCATGACTTTCTGACATCATCTGTCACCAGCAGATTCTGGGTCCTGAAAGTTTAATTGCAGACTCTTGTCTGCAAAGTAATTAAAGCTCAAACTGACTTGTTGCTCCGTGGGATGACAAGAGCCTTGATTGTCAGAGGTCAAAGATTGGTCATTACCCCCTAGAAAGCTGGCTGTAGCCCCCATAACTGATTGTGTTCAGAGTCTTTCTAAAAACCAGGTAAAGTTCAGCTGCCTTGTGTACACATCTCTGTATATATCACAGATGTCAAACTCAAGCCGGCCCACATGGCTGTTTTTTGTGACCCGCGGTTTGATGCCCCTGGTGTTATCTTGTGGGCAGCTCTCCCTCCTCCTCACAGCCGCAGTGTGCACGAAGCTACATGCAATGGCTCCTCATGCGTCCCGTGCCTTATCCAGAAGCATTCCCTCTGACATTGCAACATCAGAGAGAAGGCTTCCGGTTCAGGTGCAAAACGCGTGAGGAGCTGCTGCATGCGGTTTCATGCACACTGCGACTGTGAGGAGGAGGGAGCCGGCCACAAGATAACACCGGGGGCATCGGACCGCAGGCTGCATAAAACGGCCAGGTGGGAGCCAGCCAGAAGGTAAGACACCCGCCGGAGGGAGGCACAGCATGGAGGGAGGGCGACAACATAGTTAGGGGGAATGATTTAATTTTCAATTTAGTGTTTGAATTGTGTCAATTTTAAGAATTTTAATCTGCTGTCTATATTTTGCACTGCTCAGGAAGAAATACATTGGTTTCTTTTTCTCTAGGGGTTGTACTGCA
Source organism: Geotrypetes seraphini (assembly GCF_902459505.1). Taxonomy (NCBI): domain Eukaryota; kingdom Metazoa; phylum Chordata; class Amphibia; order Gymnophiona; family Dermophiidae; genus Geotrypetes; species Geotrypetes seraphini. Next base: position 85,881,248 of record NC_047089.1, on the reverse strand, counting down.
TGCAGAGTCTTGAATTTTAGGGTTTCTTTTCTATATATTAGTACTTTTAGTTTTTGGTCCCATATTTGCATAGGGGTTATCTGTGTTCTGGTAGGAATGAATATTGAGAAGTATACAGTGTGCTTTGTGTAGTTTAATTTTGTGGTTAACCATTATATGTTAATAAGATTATATTGTATGTGTATATATGAAACATGAATGGAAAAAAATGGTGTTATAAGTAGTACTATTATGGGGGTGTGGTCTGGGGCGGAGATTGGGCAGGGTCTGGCCCACGACTTAGCCTGTATTTTGGATTTTGGCCCCTTAATGTGATTGAGTTTGACACCTTGGTCTGTATGAATATTTAGCTGTTTTGTGAATTACCAGTTTCAGAAACTGATTCTATAAATAGTGCCTAAAATTAAGCGCCTCTTAGATGCCTAACGTAATTGGCAAAAAATGTTTTATAGCCTCAATCACACACAAAAAAATTTAATTGTGCGATAGGCGCTTATCCAGTTCTATAAAAGACTGCAAGGCACTTAGCAGCGCCAAATACTTAAGTGGGTGTTTCTATGGGTGGAGCGTGACTTAGGCGCTGATAAGTGCAATTCTCCAAAAACGTAGGTTCCTGAAATGTAGGCCTTTAAAACCCTCGCTTACATTTCAGGCGCCAAAGTTTTTACATAGGCGTTGCTAGCCACAATTCTGTAAAAGGTGCCTAAGTGTTACTGACACACGGCCAGCGCCATTTTTTTTAGGCGCCAGATGATTTAGGTGCTGTTTACGGAATCAGCCCTGTAGCGCACACTAGTGTCCTTTAGCACTTGCTAAACTTTGGTAAAAGTTTCCCTAAATCAGCTACTTTAAGAAGCAATGTCTCTTCTTATTTCTCCAAAAGATAAAAAAGGAAAGCATAGATTCTGATTTGTTATAATATTTTGCTTATGCAGTATGCAATGGGGCTCATTTTCAAAAGAGAAAAACATCCAAAAAATGGCATAAACCATCACTGGATGTTTTAATCGCCAAAACATCCAAGTGCCAATTTTTGACACTAATTTTATAGACATATTGCAGAACACTCACTTGCCAGGACATCTAAATGTTAAGGGGGTGTGGTTTGGGTGGTATTTGGGTGGGCTTAGCAATTGGAACATCTTGCAGGAATAATCAAACTTTTTCAAGACGTCCAGGGTGTTATTTAGATATTCAGAGTTAGACCTGTTTTAAAAGCAGATAAGGGCCAAAAAAGTACCCAAACTGACCAGATGACTACTGAAGACAGTGGCAAAGTAAGGGGGGCAGTCTGTCCCAGGCACCATCTTACTAAGGATGTGTCACTCCTCCTCCTCATCGACTCCTCACTTCTCTCCATGCCATGCACCTGTTGCCTTCCACCATATCTTTTTTTCTTCGCTGGTGCGAGGTCGCTGTCGACATTGCCATTAGCGCTCTCTTTGACGTCACTTCCGGGACCCATGCTGCTCAGGCCAGAGAAGTTAAAAAGGGAGGGGGGAAAGGGAGGGGGGGCGAGGAAGAGGGTAGGGAGGAGTGCCACCGCCCCGGGCGTTGCTCACCCTTACTTCGCCACTGAATGGAGAGATGAAAGTATGACCTCCCAACACTTCCCCAGTGGTCATTGACCCCCTTCCCATCCCTCTAGAACAGCCTAGTAGAGCAGCACACAGGTGTTTTAAGTAGCCTGGTGGGTGGGCTAGTGAACCATAGAGAGGAGGACCAATGCCCATAAGCCACTCTAGCCACTACATTTATGGTTGAAAGTGTGAAGCTAGCAAAATCCACCCAAAACCTGCTGTGACACTTGCAGCTATAGGGCTATTGGAGTGATAGATGGGTGTCATAGGTTTGGGGAAGTTTTGAAGGACTCACTATATACTAAAAGGGGGTTCTGGTGAAATATGTACCTGGCACCCTTTATGTGAAGTTCACAGCAGTGACCCCTAAGGTGCCTCATTGCCCTATTGGGATGTTTGCGTGGCTAGTCTATTAAGATGCTGGACCCTCCCACAAATAAATAGGCTTGATTTGGACATTTTGAACAAGAATGTTTTTATATTCGAAAATGGCTATAAATTTTAGATGCCCTAAGGGCCAAGACATCCAAATAGGTTATTAAGAAAAATAAAAATTTGGACATCTAGCTGTTTTGAAAATGGATGTTTCGACGCCCCAACATTTTGACGTCGAACGGGAAACATCCAAAGTTAGGCGCACTATTGAAAATGCCCCTTATTAGTCTCACTAACATCTTCAACATAGCAAAAGTAGTAATGGCTAACCAAATCAAGTTAATCAGATCTTTATTCCATTTTCTTAGATGTTAGATCAGCATAAAAATATCTGGGAGTATGAAATTGCAAATAGGTTGACACAGAGGTCATGAAAACCCTAATTTGTCCTGTCACAAACGAGAATCAGGTGGAATATTAAAATAATATTGAAATGAAAGGGAGAAAAGTGATCTGGCCCATTTCTAAACAGAACTAAGCAAAACATAAAACACAACTACTGTACTTTTCTGAGACAGGAAATGGGTGAGATAACATGCTCTCCTTCCCCTGTACTTCACAATCAGTTTCCTTAGCCTTTTGACATTTGCAAAGGGTGTGGTAATACAGGATATTGGAGATAAAACAGAAAAGGAAGTCACCCCAGGTAAGTGGATATATCTGTAAAATATGAATGACCTCTGCTGAAAATTTCCATCTTTCTCACCATACACCCTGGGAAAAGTAAAAATACATTGTTATCTTAGACTTTGAATGCCCCTGATCAAGCTAGTGCTAATAACCTTCAAATAACACACTAGAATTATATTCCCTGGAACATGCCTGTGACAAACATATTTGCCTGCCAGCAACATCTAAAAACTAATAAATAGTCTCCAGAAGACTTTTCCCCAAAGCAGTAAAGTGGTGAAACATATTTTGCAAGTCAAAATGATTTTGTATCCAACTTTTGAAATGTTCTCATGATTCTTGGAAGTCACAACCTCCCCCCTAAAAAAAAAATTAATAATAATAATAATAACACTGACAATATAATTTTAAAAATTTTCTTAGAAGTTATTATTGTTAGTGGGATTCTTATTTTTTTTTTTTGTTCAAAGTGTTTTATTGATTTTATAAGTAGAGTAAAAATACAAAGCCAACAATGTGAGTGCTCCAACAAGGAGCACATTATAACAATATCATTAACAAGTGTGAAGTGCATCCACAAAGGAATAATGATCACAGATTATGAAATGCATAACAAAATAAAGATGTGATGACATTAGTTCAAGAAAGGGGTATTAAAGAAAAGAAAAACAAAAACAGTAGGTGAAATGCTCAAATAATGTACCAGAAAAATCAGAAGGACATGTCCAATCTAAAATAAAAGAATATGATATATATATATATAAAATGTATTAGAACATGGTTAATTCTGATAAGTGCCTGAATTCAGAAGACTAAGGGTGAGGCAAAAACATATAATAGAGAAATGAATATTAAAGTCAAGAATCTGAGTAACAATATTCAGTATTCATGAGACTGATTTGCAATATTCAAGCAGAGGGGACCAAGTTTTTGTATAAGAGATCATGGAGTTATTGCGTTCAGCAAAATGACATTCATATTTCACAAGGAGACATATCGAGTTCCACCATATATTGACATGTAGTTTAGTGGTATCCTTCCAATTGTGCAGGATGGTGGAGAGAGCAGTGAATAAAAGTATAATTAACAGGCGTTCATGAGTGATGGATAAAGGGGAGGATAGGATCGAAGAGCCATTAAACAATAAGTCAAAGGAAAAAGTATCGGTGATATGAAAGATGCGGGCAATTGTAGACCACACATTAGACCAAAAAGATGAGACATGTGTACATGTGTAAAGCATATGGAGTAAAGAGCCATCAGGGGATTTACAGGTCCAGCAACAACCATCATAAGACCGATTTATTTTGGCTGACTTATCCGGGGTCCAAAAGGCCCTGTGGTATAAGAATATCGCTGTTTGTATGTGTGAGGCTGAACGAAGTGACTTCAGAAGTTTGGGCCACATGAGTAGCCACGAATGTTCAGTGAATGGAGTGTGTAATGAAACATTCCATTTCGCTATGGTATCATGGGGAGGTGTGGTGGTGTGAGATTGGATATATTTATACCATTTAGATGTCTGACCTTTCATGGTAGGATAGGAAAGAAATAAGTTAGGTAAGTCAGGAGGAACAGCAAGGGAGATAGGAGATGGAAAGGCAGATTTGAGACTATGATGAAGTTGTATCCAGAGAAAGTATTGAGATTGAGGAATGTGGAATTTGACCATAAGATCGGAAAAGGAAAGCCAGTGGTCATTCTGGAGGAGATGATGAACATACCAAATCCCCTGTTGTTGCCACCTCTTCCACGCCACCATCTCCTTATTGATTGTGATACGAGGATTATTCCAGACGGGAGCTAACGAAGATTCTGCCCATTTATGAGAAGAGATGGAGTCCACATAACAAATCGCTGACCATGTACTCTTGATAATGGGGTTAGCTTTAATAGAAGCAGTGAGAGACATACAAGGGGCATGCTTAAGAGAAGATGGATCCGTCAAAGTCATTTCGAGTTGCAACCAATTAGGATTGACTGAGATCGGATTAGAATCTTGCCAAAGAGAGCCCTGAGTCATCAAGAAGGCCATGTGATAACCTCTAAAGCAGGGAAAATTAACACCTCCCCATTCACGGGGAGATTTCAATTTTTTAAGCGCAATTCTAGGTTGTTTTCCCTGCCAGAGAAAGTCCACAAGGAGTTTCTCAATGCGGGCGTAAACAGCATGAGGAAGGAGTATGGGGAGCATGCTGAGAACATAATTGATTTTAGGAACGATCATCATCTTAATAGTAGAAAGACGACCAAACCATGTCAGATTGAGCGGAGACCACTTGCGAGTACAGGTGAGGGTGGTTGAAATAAGATGTTCGGTATTAAATTGTATAGTGGAGTCTAGGGAAGGACCAAAGAAGATTCCGAGATATTTTATTTTTTGGGGAGACCAAAGAAATCCCTGTCCTGTGACCACTGTCTGCACGTCAATACAGTTTAGTGGCATAATTTCAGACTTAGAAATATTTAGCTTGTAACCGGAGATAGCGGAGTAGCGGTGGATTTGGGATAGGACCGAGGGCAAAGATTCCGGCGTGACATAGAGTAGGATATCATCTGCATAAGCAGAAAGTTTAACAGAGAAAGAGTCATGATGGAATCCCTTAATAGAAGAATCATTCCGGATGGCAATAAGAAGAGGTTCAAGTACGAGATTAAAAAGGAGAGGTGAAAGTGGGCATCCCTGTCTGGTACCCCTCGAAGGCGAAAAGGAAGAAGTTAAATGTCCATTAATCAAAATTTTGGTTTGAGGGTGGGAGTATAGGGTTTTGATCATGCGAATGAATGTTTCGGGAAAGCCGAACCATGAAAGCGTGTGAAAAAGGAAGGGCCATTCAACACGGTCGAAGGCTTTTTCAGCATCTAATGCCATAATCAGAAGTCTATCTGGATTGGAGTCTGTATGGTGAAGAATATGAGAAAATAAACGAGTGTTATTAGATGAGTAGCGATTGTGTAAGAATCCGGATTGGTCCGGACTAATTAAATAGGAAAGAACAGATTGCATACGAGAGGCCAGGATTTTGGCAAAAATCTTGGCATCGACATTGATGAGGGAGATAGGACGGTAGTTCTTAACGTCCTGTGGGTCCTTTCCCGGTTTCGGGAAAACAATCAGCGTGGCTTCAGTGAAGGAGCCCGTAGCAGTCCCTTGAGCACAGAGATGGTGAAAGAAAGCAAGCATGTGGGGTAATAATGTCTGATGAAAAGCTTTATAGAATTCGGCAGTCAGTCCATCCGGTCCTGGGGATTTCTTGGGAGCTAGAGAAGTAATTGCTTCCAAGAGTTCCTGTGCTGTGAATGTTTTATCAAAGGGATTCTTATTTTTAAATTAGTTAATTTAATAAATCCACGGTGAGAGTTAATAAAAGCCCTTCTGTTTTTAAGAATCCCAGATGCCCTAGACCAGGGGTGTCAAAGTCCCTTCTCGCCGCAATCCAGTAGGGTTTTCAGGATTTCTCCAATGAATATGCATGAGATCTATTAGCATATCATGAAATGCATTTAAATAGATCTCATGCATATTCATTGGGGAAATCCTGAAAACCCGACTGGATTGCGGCCCTCGAGGAGGGACTTTGACACTCCTACCCTAGACGGAGCACTGAGCTGTGATCTTCCATATGTTGTAAAGTACCCTGCGAGACGTTTTCTGCAAAGTTCATAGAAAACATCAGCAAATAAAATATTATTATGGGCTTTATTTTTATAGATTGCTGACATTTACAATAGAAAATAAACTTGCAATAACATCACAGCCTGTCTTGAGGAAACCAACATCATCTTTCATGACAAATATTACAAAGTCAAAGCCAAACAAGACAAATCCAAACCAAACCAAAGCAGAAGCCAACCAGACAATATGCCATTGTATCATTTGACTTTATGTTCCTGAACTATGACAATGCTCATCTCTTCCCATACCCAACAGTTGCATGGAGACTGGATTATATCATGAATATAATTCATATGGTGGGCAAGTCTATAAAGTGCATTAAAGGTTAGGTGCCCAAAATGTAAGCACTAAGGCCCAGATTCTTTAAATGGCACTGTTGTCTTGGCCACCGTAAAAGCAACTGCCAATCGTGTGGCGACAGCGCCATTTAGAGAATCATGCCTCTAGCAAAGATAGATGCCAGAAATCTAGGCCAGGATTTTCAAGGCCTACGTTTCTGGAGCCTACCTTTGACATGATTCACGTCTCCAGAGGTGCCTACTGGTGCCTAACACTACTTCGGGCATTAGCCACACCTACAGTGGCATTAAATGCAGATAAGCACCTCTGCTGGTGCAATTCCGGTGCCATTTTTTTAGATATCATTAGGCGTAGGCTCCAGAAAAAAGAGGACAGACTGAGACATCCAGGTTTTGCTTCCACTGAAAGCAATGGAAGTAAGAAGGATAGATTGAGACATCTAGGCTTTACTTCAATTAAAAGCAAAGGAAGTAAAACCTGGATGTCTCAATCCGTCCTCCTTTTTCTGGAGCCATATGGTAACCCTAATTAGGTGCCTTGAAATTTGTTTTATGTAGCATTTTAAATGGTGTCTTGTTTTTTACTTAACCTAAATTCCTAAGTTAAGGCATCATATAGAGAATACAAGCCTAAGCCTATATTCTATAACTGCAAGTTTGTGAGCCTAATCCATTGTAGAATGCTGGCATTAGTCAGCAATTAGGCACCTAAATTTAGGTACAACTACTTATGCTTGCTCTATGGCAGGTGTAAATGGATTCATCTGAATGTAGCAATTAGGCTAACTGACATTATTCACTAGAGGTAGGTCTTGTCAGACAAATCTGATCAATTTCTTTGACTGGGAGACCAGAGAGTGGTGTATTTAGATTTTAGCAAAGCCTTTGACAGTAGTCCATACAGATGTCTAATAAATAAACTGAGTGCCCTCGGGATGGGTCCCAAAGTGATAGACTAGGTCAAGAACAGGTTAAGTGGAAGTCGACAGAGGGTAAAGATCAATGGAGATCACTTAGAGGAAAGTGATGTTACCAGTGGTGTGCCTCAAGGTTCTGTTCTTGGGCCTGTTCTTTTTAACATTTATATAAACAATATTGCTGAAGGGTTGTTGGGTAAGATTTGCCTCTTTGCAGATGATACGAAAATCTGCAATACAGTAGACATGCCGGATGGTGTGAATAACATGAAGAAAGACCTGGCGAAGCTTGAAGAATGGTCTGAAATTTGGCAGCTAAAATTTAATGCTAAGAAATGCAAGGCAATGCATATGGGCTGTAAAAACTCGATGGAACAGTACAGATTAGGAAGTGAAGAGCTTATGTAAATGACAGAAGAGCGGGGCTTGGGTGTAATTGTATGTGATGATCTTAAGGTGGCCAAACAGGTTGAAAAGGTGATGGCGAAAGCTAGAAGGATGCTAAGTTGCATAGGGAGAGGTATAGCTAGCAGGAAAAAGGAGGTATTGATGCCCCTATATAAGACTTTGGTGAGACCTCATTTAGAATATTGTGTACAATTCTGGAGGCCGCACCTTCAAAAAGATATAAAAAGGATGGAGTCGGTCCAGAGGAAGGCTATTAAAATGGTATGTGGTCTTCATCATAAGGCGTATGGGGACAGACTTAAAGACCTCAATCTGTATACTTTGAAGAAAAGGCGGGAGAGGAGAGATATGATAGAGACGTTTAAATACCTATGTAATGGAAATGCGCATGAGTCGAATCTCTTTAATTTGAAAGGAAACTCTGCAATGAGAGGGCATAGGATGAAGTTAAGAGGTGATAGGCTCCGGAGTAATCTAAGGAAATACTTTTTACAGAAAGGGTGGTAGATGCGTGGAACAGTCTCCCGGAAGAGGTGGTGGAGACAAAGACTGTGTCTGAATTCAAAAGGGCCTGGGATAGGCAAGTGGGATCTCTCGGAGAGAGAAAGAGATAATGGTTACTTTGGATGGGCAGACTACTTGGGCTATTTGACCTTTATCTGCCACCATGTTTCTATGTTTCATTGGAACACTCAAGACCTACCCCTGCCTCTCCCATGTGAATACAGTACTCCCCCGAAATTCACGGGGGTTATGTTCGCGGAATGACTGTGAATGTAGAGAAACCGTGAATATCAGAGGAGTACTGTAATTGGCACTACCCCCTACTCATCCTCTCTTGCTCCGGCCCAAGCTGCGCTGCTTACCTAGTCACCTTAGTCGGTGGTGTCTACGGGTCCCGCACCAGCCCTATCCGAGCCTGGCATGCGGACAGCCGGTTTCACACCCAGAGGAGACAGTAGCAATTTTCTATGCAGATGGCCCCCAATCCTATGTTCAAGGCGAAGCAGGGACACCTACCCACCAATGGAGAGGTCTCACCGTGTAGCCCAGGTTTTCGCAAGCATGCGGACGCTGATGTCGGGAGTGATGCCATCGCCATGTTGATTGTGAGAGGAGGGAATTTGCAATTTTGCTTTCCCCTCTCACTGCGTGGTGGGAGGATGCATGGGAAAACCACAGATGAGGAAGGGAAGGCCCATAGTGACAGAGAGCTTTTCCATTGATCAGTCATTTGCGGTATTTTCTGACCAGAAGAGGTGATCAGAAAATACCGTGAATGACTGAGTCCGCGAATCGCCAACTGCGAATTTGCGGGGGTGTACTATACCACCATTGCACACTAGGACACTTTGGAGCTTATTTTTGAAGCATAGGAATGTCTCAAAATGCCCAAATGGACATCCATGTACTTGAAACATCAAATCCTGATTTTGCAAAGGCAGAAAAGGGACATCCAATACTGCAGTATGTCCAAATAGCATTTCACTTTTATTTGATATACATAAAAAAAAAAAAAATAAATAAAAATCCAAGCAGTTTACAATGGAAAAAGTCAAGAAGGAGCAGTAAAAAGAGAGATGGAGTTGGTAGGAGGCCTAGGTTACAAATGCCAAATTGTAGGTTTATAAATTTTACTACAGATATCTACCAAATAATCATTAAGAGACAAAAGATTGGAAGAAAAGAGAAGAGAAGAGGAAAATCAAAATCAAGATAGTAAAAGTCATGAGGGGATAGAACATAAGAACATAAGAATTGCTGCTGCTGACACCCCCCTCCCTTGAAGAGATGCCCACTCCCTCCCGCCACCAAGCAACGGCAAACACAATACCCCCCTCCTCCTGGCAGCAGGAGAGATGCCTAATCCCTCCTGCTACCAAGCAACGCCCCGTGATACTCCTCCAGCAGCAGGAGAGATGTCTACTACCTCCTGCCGCTACACAACCTTCCGACACCCTTCTTGATACCAAGCAATGCCCCCTACCACCCCCCATGCAGCAGGAGAGATGCCCACTCCCTCCCGCTGCCAAGCAATGCCCTTTGACACCTACCAGCAGCAGGAGAGATGTCTACTACCTCCCACCACCACACAACCCCCTGACACCCACCCATGACTCTGATGACCCCCTCCCCCTTACCTTGTTTACAATGGCTGGCCAGAGGGATGCCTACTCCCTCCAGCCAGCAGGTCCACCTCTTCAAAATGATGGGTCTTCCCCTCCCCGGGTTGGCCTAAGGCTTTGACTGGCCCAGGCATCTAAGGCCCCTCTCATAGGACCCAATCTTCTAAGGCCCCCCCGGTTGTTGGGGGTTGCGTGGCGGCAGGAGAGAGTGGGCATCTCTCCCACTGCTGGGGGGGCCTCAGGGGGGTGTTGCTTGGTGGTGGGAGGGAGTGGGTTTCTCTCCTACTGTTGTGTGTGTGTGTGGGGGGGGGTTTGCTTGACTTCGGCGGCGGGAGGGAGTGGGCATCTCTCCTGCCAATCTTCAATTTGAGTTTTCTTTTGTGAGTTTATTCTGTGCATATGCTGATCACTAAACCAAACCAAAAAGGAAAAACCAAAGGTCCAACTGTCTGCAGTAAACAGCAATCCAGAACAAACAAACCAAAAACTGCAGACTTGGTACACGATGCAGGCAGACTTTATTTATAACAAGTAAATCATTGATTAAAAACCTTTTGCCAGGCAAGCCTGGCAAAAGGTTTTTAATCAATGATTTACTTGTTATAAATAAAGTCTGCCTGCATCGTGTACCAAGTCTGCAGTTTTTGGTTTGTTTGCATATGCTGATCACTATCACCAGCGAAGGACACATGCAAATTTAGCGACCTTCGCAACTCTCTACCAACCTCAATTGCATGCGCGTTTTTTGGAGAATGACTCACCTTTTTGAAATTGCTACAATAATGGCTGCTACAGTGGCCCCTCAGTTTTTAACGCAAAGTTTTGTGAATTTAGCCCCAAGTCATTGCATTCTATTTGCCCAGGGTTACTTAAGCATCTAGGTTACAGCGGTGTTAACTCTCAGATAAAGATGTTCCAAAAGCCGCACCAAAAAAAAAGTGCTTTCAACAATTTCTTGAATTGCTCAAGTGACCTTTCAACCCTTACCTTCCCTGGTAGGATGTTCCACAGGGTAGGAACCAAGTCCCTCAAAAACCAGCGCCTTAATGGAGTTGGAAAAAGGGAAACAGTAGAAAGAACCATTGTGCCAACAGGAAACAAAACTTCAATGGAATTTCAAATATTCAACCAATCCTGGCTGGCTTGTTAATAGGTTGGCAGTAGGAGGGTCCAATGGAAATTCAAAGAGATTAAGTTATGCTAGAAGACATTCAGCACCAGACATATGGACAGCTCTCCAATTGCTGATCAGGACTGAGACGCTGCAGAGAGCCAGTCAAGACTGGTCAGCCCTGAAACTCCTGAAGTGAAATAGAACAGTGGTCTCATGACCCCTTGGGATCCTATGATGTAGAAATGATTTCTTTGAGGTAGTGCCAGTCTTACATTGGAAGAAGATTTGCCTGCTTCCCTGAGGACATAGAAAGATGAGGATCAGCATTTTGCCTGTGATTAAAGATAGCATATTATATGACGAGTCTGCTCTACAGATCATAATGATCCTTATCATGCTTGATATTCAAAATAAAGCAGAGCTCCTATGTTTATGTTCCAAGCTTATGTTCCTAAATGTATACCCTATTTTCAGCCAAATTTATCAGTCTCATTTATATCCTCCTTTACAAAGCCACGCTAGCATTTTTAACGCCGGCCGTGACGGTAACAGCTCAGATGCTCATATGAATTCTATGAGAGTCAGAGGTCTTACCACAGCAGCCGGCGCTAAAAATGCTAGCACAGTTTTGTAAAGGAAGGGGTTTATTAGCTGAAAATGTATCGAAATGTAGGAGCTTAAAAGTTATGATTTCAAATTTAGACCCACCATTCATTTGTCTATGTTTATGATCCTAATTTATAAGCCTAGAACTGAAATCAGTTCTAAGCTCCTAACTTTTTTCTCTATCCTAAATCTGTCCATGTTGTTACCCATGTTGTATGCTTCTAAATGTAGTTTAGAGAAATTTTGAGCATTAAAGATAAGCATTCAGACCTCATACATTTTTAAAGAGCCCAATTTATGAGCATATCTTTATAAAGGGCACTTTTACTAAGCTGCAGTAAAAGTGGCCTTATTGTACACTTACATAGGTTATTCTGATTCGCTAAAGCAATTTTTACCTCAGCTGTAAAAAGGGAATTTTTGTATTTTTTGTAACAATGACCATGTGCTTCAAAAAATAATACATCTTAGTAAAAGGGCTCCAAAGTTAGGAGAATAGTTTTTTTGAATATTGGGCCCATCATTTTATAGTTAATCTAGATGTGTTCAATGCTGCATGAGGGTGGTACCTCGGTTTGCAAGATGAGCAAAACACTCAGCAAACTTTTGACTCGCAAACCGAGCACTGCCCCAATCAACGAGCACTTACAGTCCAGGAAGCGCCGCTTTGGGGGATTCCTCTTCCATCTTCTGGCCAGACTTCTACATCGGGTGCCTTCCGCAGGTTGGAGGACATCTGTCTGGGCCTGTGCGGCCGGGTGCTGTCCCGCCTGCGCATTGCGTGTGACGCACACAGCATCAATCATCGGCATTGTGCGTGTCATGCACGGCGTGCGGGTGGGGCAGTGCTTGGCTGCGTGGGCTCGGGTGGGGGCTCTTCAGCATGTGAGGGGCATCCGATGTGGAGGCATCCCTCTGAAGGCACTATGAGGTTCTCCGGCGGCTGGCACCCCCCCCCCCCCCCGAAGCAGCACTGTGGGGTTCTTCTTCAGATGACTGATGGAGGAGACGGTGCTGCAGCACCCAGCACCCGACAGGTATAGATCCCGGGTTCTAGAACGAATTGTTGCTGTTGCCACTATTTTCTATGGGGAACTTTGTTTTGATAAACGAGCATTTTGAATTACGAGCATGCTCCTGGAACAGATTATGCTCGTAATCCAAGGTACCACTGTATTTAGATACAATATATCTAAGAGCTCCTCTTACTAAGCAGCGTAAGAGTACTGAAGGAACTCGGAGGATTTATTTAACAGGATCTTTAGAGATGGGAGAAGTTAGATTTTTAGGGCTCCTTTTATCAAGGTGCGCTATGGGGGTTAGCACGCCAGACATTTCATCATGCGCTAACCCCCGCGGCACACCAAAAAACTAACACCTCGTCAATGGAGGCGTTAGTGACTAGTGCAGCAGGCGGGTTGAATGCTGGTATTCCGCGCATTAACCGCCTACCGCAGCTTGATAAAAGGAGCCCTTAGAGACTGGAGAAATTAGATCTTTAGGGATTGGAGAAGAGTGGATGAAGTCCCTTTTCACAAAACTGAAGACAGGGAAGAAGTGGGAACCTTCAGGCCGGTAAGTCTTACGTCGGTGGTAGGAAAAATAATGGAGTCATTGCTGAATGAAGATATAGTTAACTCTCTAGAATCCAATGCTTGGACATGGCCCAATAGTAAACATTGTTGCCTAATTCTGCTCGCGGCAGTCAGCATTAAAAAAAATAGCACTGACCACTGCCAGCTGAATATTGAGCACAGCAGTATTTAAATACCAGATTTGGTTTGATTAGGTTTGATATAAAATCTACATAATAATATCAAATGCTGGCTTTTGCAAAGCTGCAGTAGAGGTTTCTACCATGGGTTGGCGAGGTAAATGCTCTGACAGTCATAGAATTCCTATGAGCGTCAGAGCATTTACTTTGCCGGCCCACAGCATAAACCTGTACTCCGGCTTTGTGAAAGGAGCCCAAAATGACTGAATTGTAAAAAGAAAATTTAAGTAGCATTAATTAGAACAACATTTACTGAGAATAGAAATCTGGTAAGCCACAAAAATCAGAGATAGGTAAAACACAGAGAAAACGATCAATGTGCAGTCCACATCAAATGGTGTCAGCAGTAGGATTTGAATCCAGAATTGTAGGTTTCTCATCAGGCTGACCAATCTGCCAAGAAAAATCTGACACAGCTGAATGCTTAAACAAAACAGGACTGTTCCAAAATTAGATCTTGCTTTCAATTAAAAGTAATTTGTGCTCTTGCAAATTTCTTTTAAAATGCAATTAGGTCTAATAAATATTTTGAACTTTCACATGAGAATTGAACACCAACAGGAAGCACCTGTACAAAAACACATTCGTTAATTTTACAACATGCACCATGTCTAAGGCTGTTGTACGTACATTGTGGATGATTCAAATAGGTTGTTCTTTCCTAGTGTTTATCTTCATATAGCAACAAAGCTTCTTGCCAAGTCCTAAAAGGGAAACACATGAGTTTCCTACACCTGTTTCTTTTAAGCCCTTCACTTTCCAAAGGTCAACAGTATAGCTATTTATATAATTACCCCTGATTAAGTCTTAATTAAGTTAAGAAGTCCTCATGAGTCAGGTGTTTGTTACTTCAGTGGGAAAAACAAAGCTGCAGTTATTATAATTAAGGAATCTCTGTCAAACCATATTAGCACTTTATTAAAAAAATATCATAAGCAACTGAAAACCTTGGAGTGATATTCAAAAGGAATTATGCATTGGCCATCAGGTGACCAACAGATTACTCTCTTATGTATGTCTTTTAGGGCTAGATTCACTAACCTCCAATCTGTGTCTACATGCAGGCCGACAAATTCACTAAAGGCCTTCATGCAAATGGAGACGATCGTAGGCACACCCCCCAGCCAACTGAATGGATCGCTAAAGCCCTGACAGTAGTGACAGGAGAAACAGCCTCCTGTCACTGCTGTCAGGGCTTCTGCCGGTTTTAAAAATTTTTTTTAATCGGGCAGATATTTTGCTTATTTTACACATGCAAAATATCTGACCGATTAAAAAAAAAAAAAATTAACCCCCCCTCCCAACAAGTGCCCCGAACACCCCTCCCTCCCCAAATCCCACAGTAAATTAGTCCCGTCGCCGCTGCTTAAAATTATGGCAGGAGGGTTCCCACTCCCTCCTGCCATAGGTCCCACCCATCCACCCAAAAACTAATGGCAGGAAGGATGCCAACTCCCTCCTGCCACCCCCTGGATGCCTCCTTCCTGCCACCCCTCCTGCCACCTCCCTGGATGTCCCCTCCCTGTACCTTTGACGGAGCAGGAGGGGTGCTCAATCTTTCCTGCTCCAATACTTCCCGCGATGAGTCTGAGGCCTGGGGCAGGGCCTAAGGCCCTGATTGGCTCAGGCGCCTCGGGCTCCTCCCTTGGGTGGGGCCTGGGGCGCCTCAGCCAATCAGGGACTTCCTTAGGGAGGAGTCTAAGGAAGTCCCTGATTGGCCATTGTTTTTGTACTGATCGGTTTGCGGCCCGGTTCCCCTCTGACCCGATTTACTAACCTCTGTCCCGATCATCCTTCGATCCGTGCATGCAAATGAGGTGGAAGGGCATTCAAATGATGGCAGGCATTGATTCACTAACAAAAAACCTGCAACACTGACTGGGCTGACCAATCACAAACAAGCGACTGCTGAGGACCAGTCGTTCACTGTTTTCTGACTGCCATCTCCTGCTCTCTGCCTGCAGTCTACCCCGACTTTCCAGCTCTCTGCCCCGACTCTCCTGCACTCTCTGCCATGATTTTCTCCTGCCGCCCTTCTTTGCCCTGCATCTCTTCTCCTGCCGCCCTGCTCTACCCGAATCTCCTGTGCAGCTCTCTTCCCCTGACTCTCCTGCTCTCTGCCCCAAGCGCTGCCCTGGCCTTCCCCCGCAGTACGAGCCCGGTCTTAGTACTGAGTGGAGTAGAACAGATCCAAGTGGATCGATTTTTCACCCTGTCAAAAATGATAAAGACTAGGGGACACTTGATGAATTTACAAGGAAATACTTTTAAAACCAATAGGAGGAAATATTTTTTCACTCAGAGAATAGTTAAGCTCTGGAACATATTGCAAGAGGTTGTGATAAGAGCGGATAGCGTAGCTGGTTTTAAGAAAAGTTTGGACAATTTCCTGGAGGAAAAGTCCGTAGTCTGTTAATGAGAAAGACAACGGGGAAGCCACTGCTTGCCCTGGATCAGTAGCATGGAATGTTGCTACTTTGGGATTTTTTTGCCAGGTATTAGTGACCTGGATTGGCCACCGTGAGAATGAGTACTGGGCTTAATGGACCATTGGTCTGACCCAGTAAGGGTATTCTTATGTTCATGTCCATTATTTTGTGATTAGCGAGCTACATTTGATGGTCATTCCATGCTTTTTTGAAGTCTGTTCCTCTTTACCACCACATACACATTTATATAGCCATGTTGCTGAGGTGGCATTAGGTGAATCTGCGTTAACTATACATTGGACCCTGAAGTTGTGGGTTCAAACCCACACTGCTCCTTCTGACCCTGGGCAAATCACTTTATCCCCCCATTGCCCTAGGTACATTAGATAGATTGTGAGCCCACTGGGACAGAAAGGGCTAAACGCTTGAGTACCTGAATAAATTCATGTAAACCATTCTGAGCTCTCAAGGAAGAACAGTATAGAAAATTAAATAAAATGACAGATCTATTTAAACATAGATATACATTCTCCTTCTGTAATGGGGGATAAACATTTATTTTTTTAGCCCTATTCTTGTCTTGCCCAAAATACACCCAAGTCACCTCCCCTTACCATATGCATGTTTTTGAGTTTTAATCCCAGATTTCTAAAACCAGGGATTAAAATGTGTATATAATGTACATGCCTAACATTTCTAAATAAGCTCTTTAATTAAGGAACCCTTTTATTAAAACTTAGCAAGTGTTAACAGAATTAGCGTGCACTAAATGCTAAGATGCCTATTTTATACCTGTGAACTGCTTAGCATTTTGCAAGTGCTAATTCTATTAGCATACACTAAGGGCTCCTTTTACTAAGCTCTGCTAATGGTTTTAGCGCGCGCTGCATTGCCAACGCCACCATTGAGCTGGCGTTAGTTTTTACACGTAGCACGGTGGGGCAGCGCGCGCTAATCTGCAGTGCACGTTAAAAACGCTAGCGCACCTTAGTAAAAGGAGCCCTAAGCTTTAGTAAAACATCCCCTAACTTAATTTATGAGAAATTGTATTTATTTTTTATTTAATTCGATTTGTATCCCATCCTCCCCATGGAGCCCAGCCCCAGAGTGGGTTACATGGGGCTAGATTCACTAAGCTCACCGATCATGTCCTGACCAGTTTGCAAGCCTTCTCTGACCCCGACCTGATTCACTAACCTTCTGCCTGGTCCGATCCGCACCTGATCTGATCCGCACATGCAAATGAGGGGAAATGGCATGCATAAGTAGGAAGGCAGCGATTCACTAAGCAGAAGATGGATCACCGATTGGGCTTATCGTTCCAAAAAGAAGCCACTGCTGAGGACCAGTCGTTCACATCCTTGCCGACAGTCCTGCTCTTTGCTGCCCTGTCCCTGCCGCAAAACATCAAATGTAGCTTGCTAATATTTATATTTTTTGCTCTCCTAAGCACAAGAAAGCAAGCTCTGATGACTCTCCTGCTCTCTGCCGCCCTGTCCCTGCCGACTCTCCTGCTCTCTGCCACCCTGAAATTTGTCTCTACAGTGCGAGCCCGTGGTTTTATCCCGCGGGTTAAAAGCGTGTTCTGTTCTAATAATCTGGCAGCATGTTCTGTTCCATTAAAGCCACACACCCCTTTGTTTTGACCTCACTTGTGCGGATTGCATCTACAGGCAAAGAAGATGGTCTGTGCATGCATCTGGATCATTCTGCAGCAATCCGTGCATGAGGACTCTTAGTGAATCAGTTACCCGGCAAGACTCGGCCAAGGATCGCCCAACAAAGGTTAGTTTAGTGAATCTAGGCCGTGGTAACATACATAACAATTAGCAAACAAGACACATAACAATTAACAACAAGGAAGAAAAGACTAGGCAATAGGGTACAGTGAGATGTGTCTAGTTCAGTTGTTCTGGATTAGCAGACACTTGGAGCCTGAAGCATGTCAGTGTGTGCAAAGGGAGAGAGTCAGTTGAATATCTATTAAGAATACAGTGATTTGGAAGTAACAGTGAACAGTCTGAATGCTTGCTTGTCCTGAGGAGTCAGGTGAAGAGGTAGGTTTTTATTGCTCTCCTAAAGCTCAAAAGTCCATTAAGAGATTTGATGTTAAAAGGTAGCTGATTCCAGTTCTTTGGTAAGAAGTGAGAGTATGATCTTCGTCTGACACTTTCTAGTTGGAGGCTCCGACAAGGGGGTATTAGAGGACGTGTTTCCTCCTGGGAGCAGAGGGGGTCTGTTTGGGACATAGGGTGGGAGTTTGGCTGATATGTAGCTGGGAACCATGTCGTGTAAAAGGCTCCCTAACTTAACTTATGAGAAATTTCTTTCCAATGAGCTAATGTTAACAGATACAACAGAAGGGAAAAATATTCATGACCACATAATAATGCAAAAATACGCTAAACTGACAAACAGAACAATTGCATTTGATTTCCTGAATGAGCAACAGCTGTTATATTCAATATGATGATGGTTTATCTTAGCAAATCTAGACATCACTAAATTACCACACTGGGAGCACAAACAGTTCCAAACAGAATTTAAATACAGAATAAGTGTATGCAATTATCAGAGAGCCTATGAGGCTCTAAAAATCCAGTGGTTTTGCCAAGACTTTAAAATTATTTGGTGCTTAGTGCTTAGCAACTCTGATTTCACCTGCTTGCAAATCTCAGCTCTCGTTTCATTCATAGCTACTTATAACATCCGTCTCCACTTATTTGATTTCTGCATGGTTTACCAAGTACCCATCAGGTTATACAAAAAAAAAAATCATACAGGGTTGAAGAATACTGCTAAACACTGGGAAGAATTTGACCTCTTTGTTAATAGTAACCATAAACATTCCAATGATGTCAGTACATGTCTGTAAGAGCCATCTGCGTTCAGGAAGTCTACAAAAAGTGTCTCGGTTTCCTACCTCCTATAAACAAACCCTTCGTTATATGCAGTAGTGTACACAGTACAAAACATCACAGCTTAATGAGCTACTCTTTTATGTATGTGAATTAATTATTTATTAAATTAATAAACAATTTTAGGATGTATCAGGTTTTACACAAATCCTCTACTTGAATGCATGATCAATGAGGATGGGTACACGAAAGTCTATAGTGAACATATTTGGTTTACTAATATGAATCTCATGGCTAATGCATCTTATCCAACCATCTTATGCAATAAACCGTAACATGAGCAGCCTGGACTACGTGATTCTCTCACATCCATCCTCTTTTAAAAAGGTTATTACGTGGTTGGCATTAATAGCACAAACACAGCTTGCAGATGAAGAATCCCACTTTAGTCACATATCACAACACCCAAACCAAATTCAAACAAAAATAAATTCCTCATCTATTCTTATAGCACTACTGCAACAAGATGGATTTTTCCCCAGGCCACTCAACCTGAAGGTCTAGATCATAGGAGCCATCTTTCTGTATAACTGGGGGTGCTAAACCCTTTGCAAATTATCTCTTTCTGGATATAGGGCTAGACGGTATAGAAATTTTAAAATTTTTTTTAAAATATTGGGGGTGCTCAAGCACCAACAGTATCCACAGATCTGGCTCCTACAGTCTAGAACAGTGGTGTCCAATGTGTAGCCCCTCAAATCCTCCATTGTGGCCCTTAAACAGTTGACTGAAATGTTCTTTAAATGTATTAATTTCAATCTTGTCCATTTGATATGGTAACTGCAAACAATCTCTTAAGTGTGCTACCCTGGTGTGTCATTTATGGAATTTGCAACTGTTGGCAATCAAAAAATCTAATCTAATCTAGTCTTCGGTTTATATACCGGGTCATCTCTAGTCGCAGCTCGACTCAGTTTACAAACAGTCAGGAGACCAGAGTATACATGAATGATGGAAAATAAAAATAGAGTTTAAATTAGAAAATATCATAAGATTAGATCTTACATTGTTATCGGTTAGTGGATTCTGCAGGTAAACTTTTTAAATATTGTGAAAAGAGCATGGTTTTTAAGAGTTTCCGAAATAATTGTAGTTGGCCTATCATTCTAATAGGACCCGGTAGTCCGTTCCATATCTCTACCAACTTGAAAGTATAATCCTGACAAAGTTTCCCAGTTGATTTCATTTTCTTAAGAGAGGGAAGCGATAGCTTATACTTCTGTGTGCTCCTCACATGGCAGGATCTGTATGCATTCCAACATAAAGGAATCCAAGGGTCATGTATTCCATAAAGAAGTTTAAAAATAATGATGTGAGTTTTGAAAATGTACCCTTGATGTGTCATAAAATCAACAGTATTAATTTTTAATGTTTAATACCCAGTCTGAACAAAGCAGGCCAAGGAAGTTTATAAGATTTGTAGTATGTATCTTTTGTGGCCTTCAAAACGTTCTCATATTTACACTGTGGCCCCTTTTCTTGAAAAAGGTTGGAGACCATGACTGTAAATCAACCAGATGCTTTCATTGCTTAGGCCTTGCCATACTGGTGTTGCAGTGTTGGCCACGCTTCTTCCAGGATGAATATTCATCACTGTTTTGTAGAGATACACATTTATTTGAAATAACATTTTTGATGGGGGTTTTTTGGGGTGTGTTATTTTTGGGCCATACTTTTTTATTTTGGGGCCATACCATGTGTCATTAATAGTGCTCACACACTTCCTAAAGAGTATGCTCTCTTGCCCTATAGTGCTCGCATGTGTACACCAGAAAGATTAAGCATTCTTCTGAAAGAGATGTATTCTTCACAAATAGTGCACCTCTTCTGAAAGAAGGCATACTCTTTCCAAAAGAGAGCATGCTCCTTCCCAAAGAATGCATGCTATGCTGCCAATGATATTGTCCCTGTAATGATAAGCTGAAACAAAAAAGAAAGAATGACAGAAAAGTTTTTGTCAATGACATGAGAAATAATACAAAATACCTACTGTTCTTTATAATAGGGATAATTTTATTAAAGATGCCTAGGCTGTAAAGGCACTTAGGTATATATATTGTGCCTATTTTATAAAGGCAATCCAAAAACACAGGGGATCTTTTATTACGGCACGCTAGCCGATTTAATACGTGCTAAATGCTAACGCATCCATAGAATATAATGGGCGCTTTAGCATTTAGCGCGCGCTAATATTTAGCTCACGCTAAATCTGCTAGCGTGCCTTAGTAAAAGACCCCCATAGTAAATCTATCCTTTTGTGACAGAACCGATTCCAATATAATCTTACTTCAATATAATTTTTTTGTGGAACTATCCAAGTGCATATGAAAATTCATACTTTCTTGAAATTGAAGAACAGCTTCTCAAAACACAGCATTGTATTTCACATCAGATGTATAAGGAAAATTGTTCAAAATTCAACTGTCTTAGGCACAATCAAAACATCATGCTACAATAAACTTTACACAGTCCTATTACTGACGAGTTCCACAGTCACAGTATGCATAGCCTAGTTGAGTGTTACACAAATTCTGGCCTAGCAGGAGGAGTGTGTGGCGCAGTGGTTGGATCTACAGCCTCAGCACCCTGGGGTTGTGGGTTCAAACCCCACGCTGCTCCTTGTGACCCTGGGCAAGTCACTTAATCCTCCATAGCCCCAGGTACGTTAGATAGATTGTGAGCCCACCAGGACAGATAGGGAAAATGCTTGAGTACCTGATTGTAAAAACCGCTTAGATAACCTTGATAGGCGGTATATAAAATCCTAATAAACTTGAACCAGGCCTCAGAGCAGTGCTCTCATAAGCTTTCAGGGTAAACTTTTGCTTGCCTTAGCCAGGTTTCTAATAGCTTAGACATCTGTAATGGAGGTATATGGTGGAGGGCGGCTTTTCTATTCCTTGGGCCTAGCTAGTTTGACTGTGCTCAGGAGTTTTATCTAGCTGCCTGAATAAGGTTACCATATGGCTCCAGAAAAATGAGGATGGATTGAGACATCCAAGCTTTACTCCCATTGCTTTCAATGGAAGTAAAATCCAGATGTCTCTGTCTGTCTTCTTTACTCCCATTGTTTTCAGTGTAAGTAAAACCTGGATATCTCAATCAATCCTCCTTTTTCTGGAGCCGCATGATAACCCTATGCCTGAATCATGCCTTCCCTACACTTCTTTGCCTGCCATGCCCTGTCTGTTCTCTGCTGTCTTCTTAATGTGGCTCTGTGAGGAAGTGTTGTTAAGGGAAATAAGCATATACGGATCACAGGCACAATCATCTAGAGCAGTGTTTCACAACACGCGGTACAAATACCCTTAGGGGTACACGGGCTGCTTTTATGGGAGGTTTCATGCCTGACACACCAATGTCCATCCATTGAATGAAGCTCAAAACATGACTCATCAGAGAAGGCAGTTGATGCAAGTAAAAATGTCAATACTTCTGTGCAAACTGCAGCCGTTTTTTGCGATGAATCCTCATGAGCTTAGGTATAGTCCTCTGCTCTGGAACCCCATTCACAACAGGGTTCACTGCACAGTCATTTTGGACACATATCTGGAAGCCCCTCTGGTTCATTTGAATGGTGAGTTGCTCCACAGTAGGATACCAATTGACCTGCACCAATCTGTGTAACCAACATTCACCTCATGCATCGATGGCTCATGCTGCCCCCAGTTACCATGTCGGGTCGTAATAAAGGTTCAATTTATCCACTCACAGAACACTAACCACAACAGCCCATGAACAGTTCATAAACTCCTCCATTTCTGAAATGCTGCTGCCTTTAGCCTGGTAGTCTATGATCATGCCTTTTTCAATGTCTGATAAATTGTGCTTTTCCCCCATGATTGCCATGGTTGCTATATTGGCAACTTGTTGACATCCCACCTTATATACCAACAAAGTCTACGCACAACATGTACATTCGTTCATTGGCTGTGAGTCCCTGACGTCAGAGGTAGGTGGTGGTCATAATAATGTGATTTGACCATGTAGATAGCTACCCCAGACTACAAGATGTTCAAAAAAGAAATAAAAACTATACAAGAAATTCCTGAAACATATACCGTCCTTCCTCCCTCTTCCCGCCACACTGAAAATACCGAACTTCTCTTTACCTCTCTAGAAATGACAAATAATCTTCCATTGTAACCCACCATTTATAATTCTTTTGTAATCCGCCTTGAACCGCAAGGTAATGGCAGAATAGAAATATCTAATGTAATGTAATGTAGTTTCTAGCCCAGTCATTCACATTAAGATTGCCTATGGAGAATTGTGTCAAAGGCTTTGCTAAAATCTATGCATACCCCATCTAGCGCTCTCCCTTAATCCAACTCTCTGGTCATCCAGCAGCAAAAAAAATAAAAAATAAAAAATTGATCAGACTCTACTGCCAAAAATAACTTCTCGAATAACCCAGGGGTTTGCAGACCAAAATTCATTTGATTTAGTTTCCTGGAAAAAAATGTGACTCCCCAATGTTGTTGAATAAAGGTTTATTTTTTTAAGTCACTCCCCCCCCCCCTTTTTACTAAGCCGCAGTAGAGGTTTCTACCGTGGCTTGGGGCACTAAGGCCTAAATTCTCTATTACTGCGTTTAACTTAGGCGTGCTTTGGACGTCCGATGCAAGTGAATAATTACGGAGTTAAGGGTCTTAATTGATGTTAATTGGGTAATTAACGACACATAGACGTCCCTAGGTAGTACATAACGAACTAACGTCTATTGAAAGCATAGTCCCGTCTGCAGCTCTGGACGTGGGCGTTCCGTGGGCGTTCCGTGGGCGTGCCAAGTGGGGACGCTAGATAGGCGCTACTTGGGCGAACGCGTGCGTCTAAATCTCGTGAATTATGTAGACGTAAGAAACCCTGGTCTAGCTTGGATTTCAATGCCGTTTTAACTATCGTAATTGCGGCTCTTTGTTACACGCGAGGCAGACGTCCGCTGTGTTTTTCATCAATAATTCCAATAGTGAATTTCAATAGGTATATTTCATCTTTTCTCTGTCCGAATAAATATAATGACACCATAACAATGGAACACATTATATTGCATGGATAACAAACCACATTTCATCCCAAACCATAATATAATTTTCACATGGCTTTTACAACCCCCTTTTTTGTCTCAACAAACAGCACTGCAATCGGCTCTCTTTTGAAAGCAAAGAAAAACCAGCACACATTATCAGCACTTAAAAAGAGAATAAACAGATACACACCTTAACAATCCAGCTTCCCTCATTGCAAAATGGAGGTGTTCAGTTGCACAAAACTGACCTCATTGTGACCTCATCAATCTGCATCTTCCAGTAATATGCCACAATTAAAAGACGTGGTGGGTGTTGAACCCACAACTTCTGGATGTTAGCAGCACAGGCTGGGCTCCTAACCGATAGAGCTACAGCTGCTTGACTGAACTGTCCGTGCTTCATTAGGTATCATATCAGGATGAACTCAAATAAGTTTAAGCAAAGGAATGCCTAAAGATTTGGAACGTTTTCAAGTAGAAAACAAATATGAAATATGTATTAAAGAATTGCAGCACAAAGAACGCCTAAACGGAACAGATTATTTACAGTCCTATATGCATTAGTACAGTGCTTAGAATGAAGATTAGCGTGTGAGAAAAACGGAGCTCCACCTCACATGCATTCAAGCACACTTGGGAATATGGGTTTGGGGCTCAGTGAAAGCAGCCTACTATGACATTATAGCTAAACTCCTTTTCCCTTAGCACTTCACTAAGATATGATATGACAAGGGAACCAGAGGAATTGGAGCTGTGGGTCAGTGAGGAAAGGCACTATCTACCAATCGTGCGGCCTTTGAGGGTTCAAATCCCAGCCTGTATTTTACTTGTGGCGTATCTGCCTTCCAGGTGCACTTTGATGATGCTTTCCACTTCTTATAGGAGTTGAATATAACATTTCTCCATTTAAACATGGCATACGTTGTTAGTTTTTATCGTGGTAAAGTATACATTTCTGAAATGGTGAAGAAATGGCAGAAAGCGGTATAAGCAAATCCAAACTGCTATAAGCACAAGAAAGCATTTGTAGCTCAACACGCTAATGCTCCTTTTCTGAGCTTTGCCATCTAAAACTCCCCAGTTCGACTCCCACCTTTGCTAATTTTAATAAGGTCCTAGTTTTTTGCTATTAGCTCTTATAACATTTCCCTTTGCAGGCAAACCTATTTTCAACTTACCATGGCTCGGACATCCTAAGCAGTGATGAGAGCACATTAACCAGGCGATCCACAAATGTCATCTTGCTGTCAGAGGAAAGGTTTCTCTCATCACTGCTTAGGATGTCCGAGCCATGGTAAGTTGAAAATAGGTTTGCCTGCAAAGGGAAATGTTATAAGATCTAATAGGAAAAAACTAGGACCTTATTAAAATGAGCAAAGGTGGGAGTCAAACCGGGGAGTTTTAGATGGCAAAGCTCAGAAAAGGAGCATTAGCGTGTTGAGCTACAAATGCTTTCTTGCGCTTATAGCAGTTTGGATTTGCTTATACCGCTTTCTGCCATTTCTTCACCATTTCAGAAATGTATACTTTACCACGATCAAAACTAACAACGTATGCCATGTTTAAATGGAGAAATGTTATATTCAACTCCTATAAGAAGTGGAAACCATCATCAAAGTGCACCTGGAAGGCTGATACGCCACAAGTAAAATACAGGCTGGGATTTGAACCCTCAAAGGCCGCACGATTGGTAGAGAGTGCCTTTCCTCACTGACCCACACCTCCAATTCCTCTCGTTCCCTTGTCATATCATATCTTAGTGAAGTGCTAAGGGAAAAGGAGTTTAGCTATAATGTCATAGTAGGCTGAGACAAAAGAGTGTTAGCTCAATGGCTAAAAGCGCTGCTTTCACTGAGCCCCAAACCCATATTCCCAAGTGTGCTTGAATGCATGTGAGGTGGAGCTCTGTTTTTCTTACACGCTAATCTTCATTCTGAGCACTGTACTAATGCATATAGGACTGTAAATAATCGGTTCCGTTTAGGCGTTATTTGTGCTGCAATTCTTTAATACATATTTCATATTTGTTTTCTATCAGTTAAATCAAACTTCAGAGGGCTTGGACAGGTGTTGAAGAATGATCCAGATAGGGGGGGATGTTTTTGGTGGGGGGAGGGTGTTCAGCATGAGAGAGAACAGGTTGCATTAACTATTAGACAATGGGCTGCACATAATAAAAGCTGAAGCAAAATATTGATATGTAAAGGCAAGCCTAAAGAGTTACCAGGTGTCCTGGCTGAGAAATGAATATAACCTATTTGCTAACCTTACTCAAGACTTGAACCCCCTGATGTATGGAAGATGAAAAAAAAGCAATGCCTTAAGGCATAGAGCTATAGAGGTAACTTTGTTTAGAACATAGAGCTTAGAGATGTGAAGGAATTGACTACAACGTCACTACAGCTGTATATTGCTAAACCACATCCAATGCACATCCAATTAGATTTGAATCCTAACGGTTCCTATGACGTCCGCCGCTAATTAGGCGTGCTTAGTATATAGAAAGCTTTGGCACAGTCATTTTCCCTATGTAAGACCCCCTCATGTGAGTTGGTGTTTGTGGTGTTCCGTTTCCTCAATGATGAAACTTTGTGCTATGAAACTTGCCTGTTCTCCTTTATACTCCCTTCTGCCTTTGACACTCCTCCCCACCCCCATTATCTGTCTTTCTTTCGTTTATGGATTTTTCTGGGTGTTGGTGTGAGGGATTGTTGAGGACTTAAATTTTGTGTTAAGTGTGGAGGGGAATCAATTGTTAGGGAAAAGAAGGGGCCAGGCTAGGTTACACACAGATGCCTACACCCACCACGCTCCCTGCTTTCAAAATGTCATGGTCTGCCCCACTTCCATTTTCCATATCTGCAACTCTCCATGCAAGAAATTCGATTTCCGTTTTGGAGCCATGTTGTAAGGTGAAGATATCTTTTCAGGCTACTTGTAGAACACGTTCAAACACACCCCCATAGAATAGCCAATGAGGTGTGATAGGCGTGGTTAGGAAGCGGGCCAAGGAACCGCACCCGAACGGTGCCCAATAGGCATTGAGAAACCTTTCCCGTCCTACTGATGTCAGACGTTAATTAGGCGTGCATGGGTATAAGAAGGTCCAGGTGAGCAGTGTTTCTTTTCTATTCTGTTCTATTCCTTATGCAGATGTTTGAGACTTTACTCTGTCTTAGTCTTTTACTTTTTTTTTTCCTATCTCTGCCTCCCATTTCTCTCTATTCCACAGAGCCATTAACAAGCTACATGTCATTCTAATATGTTGTTTTATCTTTTCTAGAAGTAGCTCAGATAGTAAGTCCAGGTGAGAATGATATTTTGTAAGCTACTTAGGTGTCCTTATGATAGAACTAAAGAAACCAACCAGCAAAAACTGACTTCTCTTTATGGGCTTTCATTGTGTGCTATTGTTTATAATAGTTATTTTATTTCTGATATCTCTTACTCTTCATTCCACAGGGCTGACAAAAATGACTGAGAAGACTGATAAAGACCATGCTGGTAGAAATTTTGCTGGTAGAAATATGGATATATAAGTAAAATGGATGTGTTCATACATCTGAGAGGGTTTACTCATAGAGCTAAAGTTAATTCTTTGTAGAATCAAATTACAGGCAAGTTAAAATCAGGTGAGGAATGGTTCTGTGTACTAACTCATTGATAAGAACAGGTTGGGTGTGTTGGGGGGGGGGAAACACTGCCATTCAGTGGACATCCAATCAGTGTACATGGTTCAGGTGGAAAACTCCTAATGAGTGGCTAATGGCTGCCATTTTTAATAAGGAGTGTAAAGGTATGTTAGCACTTCTGTTACTTCTAGGTGTGTGTTCTGCCACAACTTCAGTGTTTCATTTTGGAGACATAGATCTTTGTTAACAGTTTCTCTATTCTTCATTTCAGGTTAACTCTGCTCATCAGCTCAGCACACCAGCTTGCACCTAGCCAAACAGTTGTAGGTGAGAATGATACTCTACTATTCTTCACTTGAGTCACTCTTCTGATGAGTGAAATAAATGTTTCACACTTCTATTGTTCTCTTCACACAGGTATCCTTGATGACTTTCAGGAACAATAGTAAATTGATAATGTTGGCCTCATAGAACACCATGGCACGCATTCCTGCTGTTATATGCACACAAACAGCAGCTCAACATAAATGAGGTTAACACATTGCTTCAGGGAAGGGAGGATAGATATGGACCTTGGGGGTTGAACCCCCTGTTTGTGAACCTTGTGTAAACCAGCTTCTCCTCTTTTCTGTTTTCAGGTGTCTTAAACAGGCAACTGCAGTATTGTCAGATGGAGTTTTGTATTACTGAGAGCATTGCAGCTGTGAGCATCTTTGTGGTTTCCACACCTGCTTAACCAAAATAGTGCAGCTCAAGAACCAGGAGGATAGATTGAGGGATCTGGCCTTTACTTCCATCACCTTCCGTGAAAGGAAGAAAAACCCACATGTCTCATTTGGATTCTCCTGGTGTGGAGCCAACTCTTAGTAGCAGTAACCCTATTCCTTAACAACAAATCTACCACAGTGACTTATATTTTCTTCCTTATGTAGCCATTTACTTTGGAACAGGGACTGCCTTATTTTGCACATCATAGCTGAGATGTCGTTATCTACCTATAGTTGCATATACCCTTGCATTCACTTACTTTTTTCCTAGATTCTGCAATGATTTGACATCAGAGTGGCTAGCAGGTAATAGAATGAATGACAGACCCCAATAAAGATTGTCAAACTTTCTATATGTCACCTTCTTGTATATTGAAAAGGGCCCATTCAGCAGTCCCTCCTGAACCCCTATCTACCTTGGACTCTGTCCACTAAACTGCTGATGCTACATGGTTAAAACCACACAGGAAAGTTTAAACTATAACCAACTTTTTTATTAAAATATAAACTTTTTAAAACTTTTAAAAACTTAAAACTTTTTTTTAAATAACTATTTACATACACATAACACAGGGAAAGAGGGTAGGTGCCCCCCAAGAGCAGCTTGAGCTACCTCAGGCGAGGGGGGCGGAAGAGGTGCAGTCAATGAGAGGGTGTATGGCTGCTGGCACCATGCCCTCTTTCGGCTACCAGCCGCAAGAGGGCATGTTCCATCCTCTCCACACACCCTCTCATTACCTGCACCTCCTCCAAGATGGCAGAGTAGGCCGCCATCTCCCTGGCTGCCCCCTCCTGAGGCTGGTCGGGCTGCTCCTGGGGGGGAACAGCAAGGAAAGGGGGTGGGATGGGAACAGGAAGGGCAGGAGAGTGAGGGGAAGGGCTGTGGGTGGGGGAAGGGGAAGGTCCAACAGGGGATGGTGGTGGTGGTCCAGGAGGTAGTGGTGGGGCAGGCGGTGGGGGTCCAGGGGGCAGTGGTGGGGCAGGCAGTCCAGGGGGCAGTGGTGGGGGCAGTGGTGGAGGTCCAGGTGGCAGTGGTGGAGGTCCAGGGGGCAGTGGTGGTGTGGGCGGTCCTGAGGGCTGCCAGGCCTCCTCCTCCTCTTCCTCCTCCTCCATCTCCTCTTCCTCTGCTGAGGACCAGGGTGGGGCTCCCTCCATCACCTGCGGGGCCTCCTGAGGGGGTGCCTGCGGTGCTGCTTGACAAGAGAGAAATAGGATACAGTCAGATATGTCCACAACACTTTTGAACATGACATTATTTACTACGTTATTTTCTTCAAATGCTAATAACAGGATGCAAAGCACCTACTCCACTGTAAACATCAAAATGTAGCGTAAGTAAGTGAGGCAAGTAGAACACCATAAAGCCATTGTGACATGATATCACAATAGCAGCTTTACTGCAGATTTTATGATTAAGAATGGTTGACAGCTACTCAAGCATTTTCATCTATTTATTCTGGTAGGCTGATCACAAAGAAACACACGCTGGACTCATTACTCACCGGCTTCAGCGCGCAATTCCTCCCTCACCCCCTCAAGGAAGGCCCGCTCCTGGCGCCTCAGCAGCCGCCCCCTTTTCCTGAGATCCTCAACCTAGATAATAGAGAGAGAGAGAAAGAACAGAGAGGGAGGGATATGATGAGTGCCATCTAGCACTGTGGCATAACATGTTTACTTAAGTATTGACCTCTATAAGCACATAAAAATGGAGTACGCTGCCCTCCAAGAGCCGCTATCCGCTTTGCTGCCTGCCTCTACCCCCTTCTGCCACATGTTTTACATGAATGTATTCACGTACTCCAGCTCTTTCCCCTTTCTGTGCTGGAGGCATCGCTATCTCTCTACTGTACCTGGGACAGTGGGGGGGGGGGGGGGGTTTGAGGTGACATGGCCAGCATCACAAGGAGGAGTGTGGGATTGAACTCACAACCCCAGGGTGCTGAGGCTGTAGCCTATCAGCACTGCCCCACATTACAGCATGTCCTGGTGAGCTTACAATCATACAGCAGGGGCAATAACATAGTTTGGTCAGAAGGAGCAGCGTGGCTTGAAACCCCTGACGTCAGGGTACTGACGCTGTCACTTTAAACGTCATGCCACTATCTCCCTAGACCAGCAGATTGATCCAGGAAAGGTGAAGGTATTTGAAATGACATAGCAGCAATTTGGCAAAGTTGATTTCAAGATGTTTCTATTACAAATGCGAAGCTTGTGACCCAAAAATTAGTTGTGTGCATGTTGTGAATGGAATAGATGCCTTCTAGGAGCTGAATTTGACATTTGAAATCCTACTACTGCTCCTTTGGGATGTGCTTTAATTTCAGTATTCAATGTAAAAGATTTATTATGCACAATTGTAGTTTTTAAAAGGAATCAAAATTTACCCACAAAAACATGAACAATTTGATTGAGACAGGTTTCCATCATTACATTTTACATGATTATTTGTGAGGGCCTGACTTGGAATACTTACTTCCCTGGGACAGGAGGCTCTGCGATTGTACCGCCGGGTCAGGCGGCTCCATGACTCCCTGAATTGCAGGTATGACCTGCGATGGCCAGGCACTACAAAATAGTGGTGCTCCCGGGAGAGAAACAGCCTGGCTAGCAGCCTGGTGTCCTGTGTGGTAAAATTTGGCTGTCTTCTGGCAGCCATTTTATGAGAAATAACTGCGTATGAAGAACAGCCGATTCTATGATGTCACAACGCAAAAAAACGCGATGACGTATTTGTGCCGCTTGGGCGTGCTTGCGGTGGCAGTTCCGCACTACATCAACACTGTTAATTACATCCTAAACCACGCCGATATCGCTGTTATACAAAAAAGTACAGCAGAATGAACCACCTCCACCAAACACAATGACAAATTAAATAAGTGAAGATTGGGAAGTGAGGTTCACATGCTTAGCTATGCATGTTTGGGTGGGTGGAAAAAAAAAATATTATGTCTTTGGTAACCTTAGTCAGGACTTGAACTCCTGACCTTTGGAAGATACAGGCAGTGCTTTTAAGCACTGAGCTATGGTGGGGACTTGGGAATGGGAGTCTCCAGAAATGGCTTTAGGTACAAGATTTGACAAGGGGTAATCATTGCATCACTAAGGTATGCTTTGACAGGGGAACCAGAGACACAAGTGTAGGTTAGTGAGTAAAAGCACTATATTGATCATCTGTAGGTTGTGAGTTCAAGTCCCGGCTTGTCTTTTACTTGTGGCATATCTACCTTCCAGGTGCACCTTGATGATGTCACAATGAGATCAGCATTGTGCTGCTTGCTATTTCCTCTTCCTGTGAACTGGAAGCCACATTTAGGTTTAATCTGTGTTTTGATTCTGTTTCTTGTTGTGAAGAATGAGCTGATTGTTGCAATGTTTTAAGACCAGGAGAGTGTTCTTTCGAGCAAGATATCACTTCTAAACTATCCTCTCTGAAATAATGTCTCTGTGAAATCGAGAGAAAGCTTATTGGATGACTTAGGGTGCCTTTCCTGCCAGTCTTTGTGGAAGTTAAACGAAGTTTATAAAAAAAGTCTATATGGTGTTCAAAGTCCTATCCTTTCCACTTCTAATAGGAGGTGAGTATGACATTCCTGTACAGCTTTCTGTGTAGCACACATCTACCGGTTCCCACCTTTCATACTGATAATGTAAGTTCAACACCCACTAGGTACATTTCATCTTCTAGTTCTCCTTTGAAACATGACATATTTTTTTTCCTTGTATTAATGGTAAACTGTACAATTCTGATATCCTAGAGGAAAAAGATACAACACAGAAGTGTTCTCTGCTAGATTAACTAATATATAGTTTAGAAAATGGTATACTGTGTTTTAGTTATCTTTTTCATCATCCTATACTTACAGTGCTGAATGTGTGATAATAAAGAGTATAAATAAAGTATAATTTAAAAAAAAAAACAACAAAAAAAAAAACGTACCTACGTCTATCATGGGTCCATTGGAAACGTCTTAATGACGTTTCAGAAATCTGCGTTTATTTTACGCGGCTAGATTGTCGGGACGTCTACCGTACGCCTAAGTACCGGTTAATTGGCCCTGCCGTTTCTGGACGTCTAAAGCACGCCTAACTTAGACGTACTAATAGAGAATTTACTCCTAAATGCTCTGAAGCTGTTCCGAAGCTCAAAGGAATTTTATGAGTATTGGACAGCGTCGGAGCATTTAGAGCTCCGAGCTGTAGTAGAGACCTCTTCTGCAGCTTAGTAAAAGGGTAGGTTAATTATACTATGAAGAAGGTTTAAAATGTTAGTTATTCTTCTGAAAAGTCCTGCAGTAGGGGTAAAACTACTGTCCAAGTCCCTTGTCTTTTCTCATGATTTTATTTTCATTATATTTTATGAGTTATAAGGAATTACAAGATGAGTTTTATAAAATAATCATAAAAGTACTGAGTTGAGGATTCTACTATTCCATATTTTTTAGATCATATAAGAGGTTAATATACAATATTTTTAATCTGCTACCGAGCCGCACAAATATTCCTATTCTGTTTAAATCACTGCTTGGATACTACTTGTGTCATTTTCAGAATGCCTATTTCTGACTCTCCCAGATCGGAAATCTAATAGGAAAGCCCATTGAGAAAGAAGGCTTTTTTCTTTGCTAGGAGGAACAATTCTGCACTTTTTTTTCAGTATGGCTTTTCATTATTTATTGTGAACCTTTGGTTCTGAATTAAATTGGCTCAAGGGGTGTAGACTTCCTGATATTTCTTCAGGGAAAAAAGAGAAAGTATAAATGGAAGATTTTCTTCCTAAATGGCCTTTGTCTCTTTCCCATTCAAGTTCACAGCCTTGAGTTTTAGCTAGTGCCTTTTAGTCTTCCTTTAAATGTAACATTTGACCTGTCCTTATCAATATCTATTGTACATTTTGTTGAACTTGTCAGCAGGGGTATTTAATCTGTTAAAAAGCAAAAGATACACATAACCTCAGAACCTGCTTCCCAGTCTCCACCCTGGGAAATCTACACAGGGTCTTCCACCTATTCTCTGGGAAAACAAAACATAGGATCAGATTGTCTGCAGAAAATAGTTCACTAGCAGTCTCAGCCTACTAGTTATCAAGAACAGAAAATGTTACCAAGAGAACTGTGATGAATTTTATGTACATTAACCAAATTTTACATGCATTAATTTCTGAAATAAACTAGAGTCTGAAAATTGACTAAAATGAAACAAAATAAAATAAAACATTCTCTCTGTTACCATCATAATTTTAAAGTTTCATTTTAAGGACAATACTACTGTCTTTTTAAAAAAAATTCTTTATTTTAATAATTTTAACAAAAAAAGAATATATAATACAATGATCTCATTACAAGACATAAATTATGCTGGTGAGAAGAGACAAGTAGCTCAAAACATATTGGAAGGTGAAAAGTTTATATGCCCTGAAGAAAGTTTATATGCCCCGTGAAATGTCGGCTTCCACTTATATATCACTTGGACCCTTTATGATTTAGAGATTATAACAGTCTCGCACTAACTGTGACATTTGCACATCCCCCTCGGAAGTTTTTTAAGCCAATGATGTGGGTGGAGGAGGTTTGAATATTTAACTCTGCCTAAAAAGAAACCTGTGGCTTTTTCTTCCTGTGGTAAGTGCTCTCAGTTTATAGAGTGGAGTTTGCATCTATTTAAAGTAATAAATTACATTTTAGCATAAATTAGTAAAATAACACGTCTTGTCATACAAACAATTAAAATAACAACCCTCCCTCCCCCCTTCCCCCCTCAGGAGGCCTGGACTCTCTTTTCATAAGGATAGGATAATAAATAATTTAAATCTTTCAGAAATCCTCTTTTTCCAATTCAATATATTTCTCCCATATATCTTTAAACTTTGCCCGTTGATTTGTTAAAAGGGCCGATAGTCTATATTTTTCACACACTATTTCTAAACGATCTCTCATATCTCTTATTGTGGGATTATTTGGAGTACGCCATTGCTGAGCCAATATTAATTGAGCAGCTATAAATGCCAAATCCATAAGTTTAGATTGAGAGGATGATAAACCCTCTACTCCAACTCCCAACAGTGCCCTTTCAGCATTCATATCAAGAGAGATCTGGATTAACTTACTCACATAATAAAATACTTGCTCCCAATATTTCTGGACCTTTTGACATTCCCACCACATATGATAAAATGTACCTCTTCCACCACATCCTTTTCAACAAGCATCATTTTTCTCCTTAGTACATTTACTAATTAGAACCGGAGTAATATACCATCGTACTAAAAGTTTGATAGCATTTTCCACCAAAGTGGCAGCTCTAGCTATATGGAAAAGATGTAATACAATTGCCCCCACTCATCAGTT
Organism: Geotrypetes seraphini; assembly: GCF_902459505.1. NCBI lineage: Eukaryota > Metazoa > Chordata > Amphibia > Gymnophiona > Dermophiidae > Geotrypetes > Geotrypetes seraphini. Next base: position 85,846,564 of record NC_047089.1, on the reverse strand, counting down.
GACCATTCCTTCCTCAAATCTTTTTCCCATGCTTTCATATATGATGTTTTCATTTTCTTATCATCATGTATAATTTTATATAACCAAGAAATACACCCTTTTGCAACTGGATTCTCTAATCCCTTTTCAAATTCAGATTTCTTTAAAACTTATTTTCCCATCCCCTTACATGTCATAATATAATTTTTCACCTGTAAATAGGGAAACAGATCTCTCGCTTCCAATTAATATTGATCCTGAAGGTCTACAAAGGCTTTAATCTCCCCTTCTTCAATAAGTTGACCAAAACACATCAAACCTTTTGCTTACCACTTCTTAAAAATTCCCCCCTCCCTACCTGGTATAAAATCTTGCACATATAACATAGGAGAAAAATTAATACTTTTTTCTTTTCCCAAAAGTTTTTTTTCTCACACTTTTCCATATTCCCATAGAACATCTACTGAAAGGATTACTTATATTTATTAGTTCTTTTTCTCCCACCCATGGTAAATATTTCAAATCCCTAATATCCTCTATCCCTTCTAACATTTTTTGCTCTATCCTTACCCATAATTTAAGTGGATATGAATGCCATTCAACTGAGCAGCTCTATAATAATTTTTCAAATAAGGTAAACCTAATCCTCCTTCCGCCTTAGACTTAAACATTGCATATCTTCTAACCCTTGGATACTTTCCTCCCCAAATAAATCTCATTATCATACTATTCCATTTTTGGAAATACAATTTGGAATTTCTATCGGTAATACTTGAAATAGATACAATAACCGAGGAAGAATGATCATCTTTACCACTTCCATATATCCTAGCCATGAGATAAACATCTTATTCCACCTTTCTAAATCTTTCTGAATATCAGCTGCTAATGGTATATAATTTTGCTGAAACAAGAGTGTCCAATCTGCTCCCAAAATTATTCCTAAATAGCGAATGGGTCCCTTTACTCATCTTAAAGGCACTGATCTCTGTAATTCCTTAATCTTCTCCATAGATGCTGATATATTCATCACTTCCGTCTTTGATAGATTAGCTTTAAATCCTGACAACTGACCATATTCACCCATAATATCCTTAAGAGCAGTCAAGGTCAAATCCGAAGCCTCAACAATAGCCAATATATCATCAGCAAACAGGGACAACTTTTGTTCTTCACCCACCACCCTAAGACCTTTTATCTGTTGGGAGTGTCTAATTCTCTGTGCCAGAAGTTCAATAATTAATGCAAAAATCAGATGGGACAACGGGCACCCCTGCCTTGTCCCTCTCTGAAGTTCAAATATAGGGGAATAAAGCCCATTTATTTTTAACACATGCTAATGGACTATTATATAGTGTAAATATCCAATCCATAAACCTTTTCCCAAAAATCCATACATCCCAACACTGCTTCCATAATTTTCCATTCAACTCGGTAGAATGCTTTTTCAACATTGACCGAGACTGCCACCCATTCTGTACCCTCCCTTCTAGCCCTCCAAACCAAATCTAACACCTTCCTAATCCCATCAGCCACCTGCCTCCCACTAATAAAACCCACTTGGTGTGATACAAATGAGAAACGAATGGAATGTGAGGAATATTAATATTGAGTGAAATTGCCTTGGATACGTGGCAGTTGTTACAGGGAAAACACAAGTACTATGAAAACAAGTCGTAAACACATACTGATTGGTGATCACAGAAGCACATCAGCTCAGCATGCGATTAGCACGAGTCAGGCTAGGTGTTTTTAACACATGCGGATTGGTAATCATAGATCAGCATGCATTTAGCACGCGTCTGATTATCCAATCCACAATGAGGGGATGGGTAATCAGCTCACGAGTAAGGCCAGATGTTTTTAACACCTACTGATTGGTAAACATCATCTTAGCATGCGATTAGCACGTGTCTGATTATCCAACCCAAAAGGAGGGGATGGGTAAAAAGTACAATATAAATGGTGCTTTCCCTGAAAAAAAGGTAGGGACTTTTCCACTGCTGACGAGCTGTGTGATGACATATTGAATAAGCCTCCTGATCGCGGTCCCCCGACGGAGTGATGATGCAATAACCGGTAACGTATTGATTCAAACTCTGTACTTAATTAATGATTATGGCTAAGCATACTATATTTATGTAATAAAACTTAATTTGTATACTATTTCGAACTCCTGGTATTCTTCCCAGTGAGGAAAAGTGACTGAAGGGTTTTTTTTTTTTTTAAACCCCTTTTAAATAGTAATACATTAATTGGCGTAGTCGGCAGGATTTCTCGAAAGAAAACTTGAACGCTCTTGTGATACAGGAATGTTCAAGAAAAAAGAGAAATCCTCAAAAGAACCTATAGAGGTGCCCGGCTGGACTGAGGCACCATATAATTTGATAGCACAAGAATTAGCCAATAATCATGGATTAGCAGAGTCATGGGAAAAGGTTCTGGGAAGAGCAGAACCACTTGATCTTGTACAAGCTTTAGAAAAATGCCCCGATAAATCGGGTGATGTAGTTGCTCTGGCTCGAAGGAGCTGGGTATTAACTTCTGCATACCGTATAGTGCACATGCGGTTGCAAACAGCAGTTCAGGAACAAATTAAAGCAGAACGGGCGCAGGTGGAAGCAGAGAGGCGTTGACTTATGCTGGAATGTAGTGGTAAGCTTTTAAGAGATAAGTTAGATCACTATCAAAAGATAGCTGTTTCTGGTTTGTCTTGTTGGGTTGTGGAGTGCAAAGTGGGTTTGTAGATACATAGATGCTAGTCCCCAAACTAGCTTGAAACATATGCAGGAGAACTTGAATAATATTCTTGCCTCGACGGACAGCCAGTGCAGTGGTTTGTGGTGGGGGTGACATGGTCACTTTTTTTTAATCCATATATCAAGCGGACAGCTGAGTTCTGAATGATACCCAAATAAATGATATTACAATAATCCAGGGTAGAAAGCACTAGTGATTGCACTAGTAATCTAAACGATAGTGGGTCGAAGTATTTTTTGATGGTCTTTAATCTCCATAGCATCGTGAAACATTTTGTTGCCACTATATTCGTGTGTTCAATCATAGTGAGGTTTGTGTGTCCAATGTGACTCCCAATATTTTTATTGTGTTGGTAATTGGGTAATCATGGTCTTTTATATGTAGCGTTGAATTGGCAATTTTATCCATTGGGCTTGCAAGGAAGATTTTTTTTTTTTTTTTTTTCTGTGTTAAGTTTCAGTTTGAAGTTGCTTGTCCAATGTTCTATTTCGGTCATTATATGAGTAATGTATTTTGAGGTTTCATTTGTTATGCTATTCACTGGGATTAGGATGGAGATGTCGTCTGCATATATGTAATAGATCAGGTTTGGTTTTTGCAGTGGGTGTCCTAGAGAGGATATGTAAATGTTGAATAGGGTAGGTGAAAGTGGTGAACCCTGTAGGGCTTAATATGAATTGAATGTGAGTGAACCAGGTTGTGGATGTGTGGTAAGGGTGAAGTGGTTGAGTTGGAGTCGGAGATCTGATTCTGTGGCAGTCTTTGGCAGGAAGAGGGGGAGGGCAGCCCCTCCTTCTCCTTTGTTGTAGTGACAAGCAGGCTGATTAGTTTTCAGCACTGTTTGTAGGACCGGCTGAGAACTTTTCAGCAGCTTGTTTGATACATAGACAAATTGTCTGAAATAAGTTTTTAAGAATGATAAAAGAATATTGGAAATGTTATAAAATGTTAATGTATATTCAGTGGACAGAACGAATAAGAGCTCCCTGTAAGTAGGTTTCAGGTGTGTTTGGGGAACGTACCGAAACAAAATGAAAAAGGGTAGAAATACATTTGTGTAATTATTAAAACAGACAGTCAGAAAGGCATATATTTAAAAACAAAACAAAACTAATTATAATGAAAAAGAAAGAGAGAAGGATCAAAACAAAAGGGAGGAAACAAAAAAAAAAAAATAAGTAATCTAGCACTTTGTAGAAAAAATTAAAATTAATAAGAAAAGCAAGGAGCAAAGTCCCATTACAGTCCTTAAAAGGACTATTATATTCCAAATGCGTCTTTAAAAAAAAAAAAAAAAAGAAAGGCCTTCAAGCTAGTTTTAAATTTATCAAGTGATGAACTTTCTCTTATATAATTTGGTGCTGAGTTCCAGACGGTAGGGACCGTCACAGAAAAGATATTAGTATGCATGGTGCCAATGTGTCTTAAAGAGGGAATGTCATCTTTTTACTGACTCCTGGTCGGTCGCTAATGGTCTTGCTACATGGTTAATGGGGTGGAAGTCCCATAATTGGTTAATTCATGGTAAGGAACTGTGGGGTAAAGAATTGTGGCAAGACATAGAAGAAATTGTACAGGAAACAACAGTGTCAGTATTTCATGTAGATGCACATATGCCTGTTGATTCAATGGAACGATTGTTTAATTCCCAAGCAGATGCTGCAGCCGCCATTTCTGTAACAACTACTAATGAAATTCCTAAGGTGGAAAAATGGTTGGAAGGTACAGCCATTTGGGCGCATCAGAAAAGTGGACATCTTGGAGAAAAAGCTACTTACAGGTGGGCTCAGGAACGAGGGATTCCTTTGACGATAGATGTGATCAAACATGTGATCGGAAAATGTCCGGTGTGTCAACATATCAAGAAACAGGAAGTACCACTTACGGTAATGGGGCACATAGGCAGGGGGCGATTGCCAGCCCAGATTTGGCAAATGGATTTCATAGGACCGTTACCCGAAAGTCGTAAATGTAAATATATGTGTACTGCTGTAGATACATACTCGGGATTATTACTAGCATTCCCTTGTGCCTCTGCGTCACAATGGAGCACTCTAAGGACTTTAGATATGATTATTCAGTATTATGGTATGCCCTTACAAATACAAACTGATAATGGATCACATTTTACGGGAGGGCAGGTAAAAGAATATGCTAAGGAAAATAATATTGAATGGGTATATCACACGCCCTATTATCCCCAAGCAGCGGGATTAATTGAACGGATGAATGGACTTTTGAAGGAGGCCCTTAAAAAATTAACTACAGATGGCAAATATGGGCAATGGAGGGATAATGTATCTACAGCATTACAAAAATTGAACAATCGGCCTTTAACGACGCCATTGGCTGCGGGATTAGATATGTACAGTATGAATACCTTGGTTATAAATCCCCAATCGGTAAAAGTTATTCCTACCGGAGTGGGAGTGAAAATTCCCACAGGGCATTATGGGCAATTAGCTACCCGTTCCAGTTTTGCTATAAGAGGAATTATCACTTTAGGGGGAGTAATTGATGCTGATTATCAAGGGGAGGTTAAAGTCATATTGATAAATTTAGGAGAAAAGAATGTAATAATTGCAAAGGGGGAACGAGTAGCTCAATTGTTATTGATACCGATTTATATCGTGCCAATTAGGGAAATAACCCCTCCTTCTCAGCTGACTGTAAGAGGGGAAGGGGGGGTTTGGAGCTACAAATACCGAAAATGTAGGAGCCAAAATCTGGATTAGTAATCCTAGAGGACCTCCGGAACCAGCGGAGGTGATTGCAATCGGGAAAGATAAGGCTCTCCTTGTAATGAAACCGGGAGTGGAAAAATGGGAATATGTCCCTCAGGAGAAATGTTATTTGAGAGAGTAATAATGTTTTCTGAAACTTGCAGATATACGTGTGCCTTGGAATCCTTGGAATATGGTATGGGGTAAGAGGCGCTGCCCCCGGGCGACGTATTACAATTAAAGAAGGGGTCGTTACGTCATGGAGATGGAAGCATTCTTCAATGAATCGAAAGCAAGATAACTTCACTTGCAGTGCTAATTCCAGATGTATCATTGCAAATGTAACAATAAGAGACCATACATGGATTACAGAAATTAAAAGCATTGAACAAATTAGACCAATCACCCAATATGTATTATATGAGGGACTAAACACTACCTTGAATATAACTGCAGAAGTGATAGTCCTGTGTTGTCAAACAGAAGAATTTATGACATGGAACAGTTCGGCCCAGAGGTTTTTTGTTACGAACAATTGTACTACATATAATGGAACACAAATGAATATTACTGTAAATAGGTCTTATGTAGTATGTACTAATGCCACGGAAATTTATAACAGATCAATGTGGGTAGAATATGTGATATTCATAAAAAATGATACGGCAAAGGTAGATCCGGGACAAATAAAGAGATTACCATCCACATGTGAAATGGTAGGTCAACATGCACAAAAAATTAATGTGATGTTTGAAATATCATTTCCTCCCTCTTCTCAGTGTTCATACCGAGGAAGGAGAGCATGGTATGATACGATAATGGGGGGATATGGTACCATCACAGGTACTTTAAACACATTTGATATTGAAACATTGGCCAATAGATTAGATAAGGCGGGAAGTAATATTAATGATGCTTTGACTGTAGCTGCAAAATGGATGCCTACCATATGGCAATCTGCATTATTACAGACAGGGATTGATAATCAATTACTTAACCTAGCAAACGCCACAGCGGATATTGAATATATAATTGATCAGAAGGTTTTGAACATAATTAATTGGACTTTATGTACGTTACAAACAATGCAGCAACAACAACAAAAAGGAATTTTTCAATCTAAGTTAATGACTGGAAATGAGCAGATATGGAGGACCGTGTTTAATAAAACTATACCAAAAACCTTTTGGATACAATTTCAAGCACCAGAAGTACAATGTAATGATACTCGTTGCATAGGAATGTTTAAAATGTATAATGTTACAAAAAAAAATGATTATGTGTAAATATGTAGTGCTACCCCTCATACTAGGGGAACCTCAGAAGCAATTTTTCTGGGCACCTAAATTTAATGGACAAATGATTGATGTGAATAACAAAACTCATGACTTAACATTTTGTGACTCCACTTTGCAAGGGCGAATTTGTAAATTACAATCAATAGTATATGAACCATGTTTACTACAAAATACTGTAAATGTGTGTGAATGGACTATATTACCAATAACTTATCAGTATATGATTGAAATAGCACCACGCGTAATATGTGTGGTGACTAATGAGCCAATAATACCAAAAATGATAGTACCCTTTGCAGGATGCTTACACAATATGTCAACACTTCTTTGGCAGAATCAAACTTATGTTTTAACACCTGATATAGGACTTAGAACAAATCTACTCTGGGAAAACAACTTTTCCGTTCCAAATTGGGATTTGAAGTTGGAAAAGTTAAAAGCAATAATACAAAGGTCCCGTATGATAAATCAGTCCATAAGGAATTTGAACAAAAGTATAATAGAGCACCAGATTAGTACCACCATTGTAGCAGAACAAATTATTAATATTGGATCCACAATTGCGGATGCGACATCGCATCATTGGTGGGATGTGTTTCTGGGATATTCACCATCAGCCACTACCACTTTGAATTGGTTAATTCACCCTTTACTTATTCTGACCATAGTAGTACTTGTTCTGTCCTTGTGGAATTGTTATGGACTATGCTGTAAACCAACCCGGCCTACGATGGTATCCTATGGCAGTATCACTCAATAAGGACTGAATGTGATACAAATGAGAAATGAATGGAATGTGAGGAATATTAATATTGAGTGAGATTGCCTTGGATACGTGGCAGTTGTTACAGGGAAAACACAAGTACTATGAAAACAAGTCGTAAACACATACTGATTGGTGATCACAGAAGCACATTAGCTCAGCATGCGATTAGCACGAGTCAGGCTAGGTGTTTTTAACACATGCGGATTGGTAATCACAGATCAGCATGCGTTTAGCACGCGTCTGATTATCCAATCCACAATGAGGGGATGGGTAATCAGCTCACGAGTAAGGCCAGATGTTTTTAACACCTACTGATTGGTAAACATCATCTTAGCATGCGATTAGCACGCGTCTGATTATCCAACCCAAAAGGAGGGGATGGGTAAAAAGTACAATATAAATGGTGCTTTCCCTGAAAAAAAGGTAGGGACTTTTCCACTGCTGACGAGCTGTGTGATGACATATTGAATAAGCCTCCTGATCGCGGTCCCCCGACGGAGTGATGATGCAATAACCGGTAACGTATTGATTCAAACTCTGTACTTAATTAATGATTATGGCTAAGCATACTATATTTATGTAATAAAACTTAATTTGTATACTATTTCGAACTCCTGGTATTCTTCCCAGTGAGGAAAAGTGACTGAAGGGGTTTTTTTTTTTGAAAACCCCTTTTAAATAGTAATACACTTGGTCCGGGTGAATTAGTGTTGGCCATGTATGGTAACAATCTATCAGCAAGAACTCTAGCCATGATTTTTGTATCTATTCCCAATAAGGAAATAGGTCTGTAACTGGCACAGTATGTATTGTCTTTCCCTGATTTAAGTAGAAGTGTAATTCCTGCTAATCTCATAAAATATGGTAATTGTTCCCTATCTTTTAAATTATTAAACAATCTTGCCAAAAGAGGGGTTACAAAGGATATAAACTTTTTATAAAACAATCCTGTAAATCCATCCATTCCTGGAGATTTACTCATCCAATCCTTGGTACTCTGATTCTTGCAGCTTCTTTAATTCTAATTGAGACAAATACTGTAACAGAAAACTCCCTTTCCCTGATATTCTGATGTATATAATTCCTTATAAAATTCCAAAAACCTATCATAAATATCCTTCTTGTTTTTGGGACATCTCCATGTTTGGATCGTATACTCATAATATTACAAGTTTCAAGTTTAATAACAATTTGATTTGATCGCAAATCGTAATTCAATGCGATTTACAAATAATGATAAAATTGGGGTAAAAAAAGAAAAACATATTAATCAAACCAGACGGTTAAAACAACTTTAGACCAACCAACCACATAAGGTAAAAAATAATAAATAAAGGGTTAAATACAATTTATAAACAATTAAAAAGGGCAAGGTGATGAAACAATAGGATGGGGAAAAGGATACCTGCTCAATTTCCACCTATCAGCACTACTAGTACTCTAACACATATCCCAAACACATAAAATTTGCATAACTCAGTTAAAAGCGTCTTAAAAAGCCAGTTTTTCAGGAGACTTTTAAACTTACTAAGTAATTTTTCTTTCCTTATATTGATTGGGAGTGAATTCCAGATTTGAGGGGCTGTGATGGTAAAGATCGTGTCTCTCCTTGAATAAATGTGTCTCAGTGAAGGGGCTAAGGAGAGATTTCTCTTCCGATCTTAAGGATTTTGTAGGACTATAATGAATTAGAAGCCTTTCTAAGAATGCAGGAGCTTTATTTGTTAAAATTTTGTGTGTAAGTAGTGCTATTTTATATGTAATTCTATGATTTACAGGTAACTAATGCTTTTCCTTTAGAAGGGGAGTCACATGATCAAATTTTACCTTGCATATGTTGTGCCTTAATACGGTGTGCTAGTAATTTCCCTTCCCAATTCCCAGTTTCTTAATGAAGTCTAAGGCAGTTTAAATTAAATTTAATAGCTTCATCTTCCATTTTTCCCAAGGCCATACAAATCTCTTTTATTTGAGTCCTGAACTGTTCCCCCCACACCCTTCTTATGTTGAATTACTAATCCCATCAATTTCTCTCTCAATTTTTTTTCCTTCTTTTCTCGAGTTTTTTTCTTATGGGAGGCTATAGAAATTAACTCTCCCCTTAAAACAGTTTTTAGGGATTCCCAAACCGTAATGGGTGAATATTGATCGATACTATTATTATCCAAAAAGTTTCTAATAGTCTGATCTTCTGAACTACCTTAAGGTCTTTTAATAGGGTATCATTTAATTTCCAGTACCGTATCCCTATCTTAGAATGTCCCCATGTTAGGTCCACCCATATTGGGGCATGATCTGCCCAACTAGTTTCCACTATTTTAGCATCTATGAATTTACCTTCCAAAACTTTATCCAAACAGATCATATCAATAAACTTTATGAGGGGAAGAGTAATAAGTATAATCTCTTCCTAATGTATGTAAAATCCGCCATCCATCTAATAAATTTAATACTGTACTTCTAAAAAAATTTTTTAGCTGTTTCCTATCTTTTTTAGTTCTATAATTTTTATTACTCATTGAATCCCAATGAGGATCCAAAACCAAATTGAAATCCCCTCCCACCAATAATAATCCTTCTTGATTTTTCAAAATTATACTCAAGAGTTCTTCAAAAAATTTCCCTTGGTTATTATTAAGAGCATGCAAGTTCACCAAAGTCGCCTTTTCCCCATTCAACTGCCCCACCCAAATAACCCATCTCCCTTCATCATCCTTCCATTCAGCCTTTGTAAGGACTTTTAATTTTTTATCAAATAATATCCCCATCCCTGCTTTCTTTTTCTCCTTCTTATTAAAAGCCCTAATTTGCATCGGGTATTCTTTAAAATGAATCATCCTTTCTCCCATTTTTTGTAAATGTGTTTCTTGTACATAACAAATATCATAATTCAGCCTTGTATCTCCTTTAAAAACAATTGGCGTTTTCAAGGTATTTTATGTCTATTCACATTTAAACTTCCCAGTCTTATCTTACTTCCATTCATTCTTTCAATAACCTTTTCATTTTATTCTCTTTAACTTTCCTATCCTTATAGATCTTACAACTTTTTTCCCAGGCCTCCTTAATTCCCTAACCCCTCCCTTCTGCCCAATCCTATTCACCCTCCCATTCCCCCCTCCCCCACTTCCACTTCCCCTTCCCCCTTCCATCCCTTCCTCCAAGAATCTCAATGTCATAAGTCTGCCAGGTTACCGTACCCAATTCTCTGGCCTTACGGATCAGTCGCTGTTTGTCCACAAAATTATGCAGACAAACAATTATATCCTGAGGCTTTTCAGACATTTTGGAACCTGACATCCTGTGAGCCCTGCGCCACTTTCACAGCGTCTTTATATACCTCAGTGTCAGGGACCCCTCTTATCCTCAAATTCTGCTGCTGAGATCTATTCTCCAAATCTATACAATTCACACAGTCTTTCAGTTGTTTTTGGGTGTCCCCCACCTGGCCACCTATCGTCTTCAACATTATGTCTTGCTCACCAACTCGCCACTCGGTTTCTTCCACTCACCCCAGCAGGTCCGCCAAATCTTGCCTTATTTCTTTTACAGCGTCTTTAATTTTCCCCTTCACTGCAGCCACTTCGCTCTTTATTTCCAGGGCCACTGCTGAAGTTCTTCCTTTATGGCCGAAATCGCTGGATCTCCATGTCTCCTCCGGGGCAGAACCGTTCGTTCTATCTCGTCCTCTGACGCACTCTCTCCTGACTCAAATGGCATCTCATGGGTGGCTCCCAGTCCATACGGGAGGCTACCACTCTCCTGCCCTCCTTCCCGAGGGGACTCTCCTCAGGTTTTTTTTCCACTGGCATCTTTTCTCCCAGTTCTCCAAAGAATCTTCAAATACTGCTTTTTCTCTTTTTTTTTCTTTTTCGCTTAAGCTTCACATAGAAGGGGGTTTGGAGTCACTGAGGTCAGCGCTCCCTCCTCAGCTCACCATCGAGCCTGAAAATACTATTGTCAAATGCTTTGTTCTATTAAAATCAATCCCAATACAATGAACTTAAGGGGCAATTTTATTAACGTGCATAGAGTTTTCCACTTACTGCACATTCCCCCTCTTTTACGAATGCATGGAGGGTCATAATCAAAAGATACATTTAAGTCCATTTTGGGCCTAAGGGCTAGATTCACTAAGCAAACCAATTGTGTACCGATTGGTTTGCAAGCCCTTTGTGACCCAATTTCCCTCTGACCCGATTCACTAATCTGTGTCCCAATCATCCTTTTGACCCGCGCATGCAAATGAGGGGGGAAAGGCATTCAAATGATGACAGGCAGTGATTCACAAACCAAAACCCTGCAACTCCGATTGGGCTGGCCGATCACAAACAAGCAACTGCTGAGGACCAGTTGCTCAGGTCCTTTCTGACTGCCCTGTCTTCTGCCGCCCTGCTCTCTGCCTTGTATTTCTGCCTGCCTGCCCCGATCTTCTGCCTGCCCCGAACTCCTGCAGCCCTGACTCTCCCGCCTGCCCTGATCTCCAGCACACTGGAGGTAAACTTCAGACATAATCTTGTTAGTAGCTGGCTAAGCTGGATTACTACAGCTACTGAGCTGGAAAAAGAACTGAGCAGTCCGGCTTTGGCCTTGCTCTCTTTGAGCCCAAGGTTTGCTACTTCAGGGTGTCTACTTTTGTGTCCGATCTCCTGCCTGCCCCAAACTCCTGTAGCCCCGATTCTCCCACCGTTCCCCGCAGTGCATGCCTGTGGTTTTAACCCGCAGGCTTAAAGCGTGTTAAAACCACAGGCTTGCAAAAAATAAAATAAATAATGCTCCTAATGAGAGCATGCGCAGACCATCTACAGGCAAGGAAGGTGGTCTGCGCATGCTCAAGGATCGCTCTCTAGTGATCTGTGCCATGGGTGGGGAGCGTGTCAACGATCATCCGTATTTGCATGCAGGCCTTTTGTGAATTCGTCTGCCTGCATGCAATTGGGCACGGATCGAACACGGAATCAGAGGTTAGTGAATCTAGCCTAAGTTGTTAGTTGCCCAAAGTCGAACATGGGAAAATTTTTAAAAAATTTTTGAAAAATACGTCCAACATATTTTTTTTCCAAAAATCGTCTAACTGTACTTCCAGCTGTCTGATCATCCATACCGCTATGTCATCCATCATTATACCCCATTTTCTTCCAAAAATTTGTCCAAGTGAAAAATGTCTAGAAAAAAACCTTTTGGATGTGGGCAGGGTCAGCATAGTTATAGACATCCAAACATTGCACTAGAGTAGTGGGGTACCTTTCAGGGCACTGCTGTGAACTTCACAAAAAGGGTGCCACATACACATCTCACCACAACAACCTTATAGGACATGGTGAGCCCTCCAAAACACCCCCAAACCGACTAGACTCACCTGTCTACCACCCCAATATGGCTGCAGATACCACTTATATGGCAGTATATAAGAGTTTGGGGTTTTTTTTTTGGGGGGGTGCACATGTTTTACCATACATGCAGTGGTTAGAGTGGCTTATGGGCCTGGATCCTCCTCTCCATGGTTCACTATCCTACCCCCAGACCACTTAAGCCAACTCTGTGCAACTCTACTAGGTTTTAGTAGTCTGCTGGATTTGCGCAGCAAAAGAGAGAGAGGAGTCAAAGATGACCCCAAGGTTACAAAACCGATGAGAAAACAGAAATAGTGAATGGGGGAAGAGAGGAGGTGGATTTAGGGGGGAAAATAAGAAGTCTTTGACCATGTTTAGTTTCAGATGGTGGTGAGAAATCCAGGCAGCAATGTCAGTCAGCCTGAGACTTGGGCCTGAAAACCATGGAAGGAGATGAGCACCAAGGGAATAATTATAGATGAAAAAAGAGAAGAGGATCCCGGACAGTGGGATAGGTACTACAATTAGATTGTGAGCCTGCCGGGACAGATATGGAAAATACTTAAGAGTATTCAATGTATTGTAAATTGCTTTGGGTGAATCTTTTCATGAAAAGAGAGTGAGCGAAAGAAAGAAAGAGGAGGATCCACCAGAGAATACACTAAGGACCAGATTCTGTTAACAATGCCTACATTTGTAGGAGCGTACAATATAGATTCCTAAACTTGTCAATCACTCATTAGGCATCACTAATAGAATCATGCCTACATGTAGCCCAGGGTTCACCTTGCAATGGAGGAGGGAGCAGATGAGGAGAGGAGCTGCTGCAAGAGGGAGCAAAGGAAGATAGTCTCCCACATCTTCCAGATGATGATAGATATAAGGACTATGAAACTATCTGACCCAGCAGCTGGAGCTGCAGCAGGGCCATCTCAAATTGCAACAGGACCAGCTAGAGCTGCAGTGCAAACATCTAGAACTACAGCAGGAGATGGCCCTCCATCACATTAGCATTGCTGCTTTTCTACAGCAAATCACCAACTATTTGGCACCCAAGCTTTCACCTGATACTGGCTAGCTGAGAAGTTGCCCTGTCTCACCGGTTGCCTCTCAGGCAACCAGTTCATTACCTAGACATTGTGGTGGGGGAAGGGAAGATTCACAGCGGAAGAGAAAAACAGTATTGAAGGGAAACACTACTTCAAAAACTTCTCTTCCCCTTGCATTCTTGCATCTCTCCCCTTCCCCTCCCCCTTTGCACTAACTTCTCATCTCTGCCTAACTTTATCCTCCTATTCCTTTTTTTCTTCTCCTTCAGATTTACCCTTCTTGCATTGTTTCTTACCTTCCATCATCCTTTGCACTTCCCTACCAATTCCCCACCACCTTATTCTGCTGCATTCTAAGAGCTGAGTCTCTGAAAACAGCCCCAACCTTTCCTTGGCATAGCTCAGATGGCTGTCATGTTCTTCATTCTCAGTCACCAGTTTTGCATCCACAGCAGCACATTTGAAATAGCACCAGTATGAGGTTTTTCCCTTTTTCGGTGTTATCAGGACTGAGATCATTGCAGCACCAACTTTTTTCCCAGCTTTTATTCAGTTGGAAAGGTTTAATTTCCCAGATACCCTGCTCAGTTCTAGATTGGATGCCTTCTTCGGCATGTATCCATATGCAAGCACAGACTAACCTGTGCAAATGGAAGGACAGACAAACATGTAGACAAGATGAATGGGCCTTTCCAATAGGCACTATCACATAAATAAAACATCCCTAAAACAGTACAACAGATTATCGTAGAGTCAGTCACTTTTTTATGGTTTTTATTAGAAATGCAGCAATATGAAAACATCAGATTTCAACGGTTTCCATGTTAAGATGGCTGTCATTATGAAAAAACATGTCAGAGAATATTTCCAAGAAATGCAAGCCAGCTGGTCATGTAATCCATTGAAATACTTTGGTAGGAAAAAAAGAGTTCATTTGAGAGGACAATAACCTTTCCCAGAGAATTCCGATAGAGATGTGCCAAATTAACTAAAGGTCAGAGCTTTTAGAAGTTGTCTGCTTTTAAAGTAAGTCAAATGTTAAACTTCAAAATACGAAATGTAGCCTAATTGCAGAGATAGCGGTGAGTAATGCATAAATATCCTGTCACATCATTAGGCAAAGGTATGGATACATTATATATTAAAACTAACAGAACTTATTACCACATGTGAAAATAAGCTACTAGTTGACATGATTAGACGCATCATATATGTTTGTATGTGATATATAAAATTGAATAAATTACAAATGTCTTAAGTCTTCCAAAGTCATCAGTGTACAGAAAATTATTCACAGGCCTTATTAATTAACTAGTGTTTAAGCCCGTTACATTAATGGGTGCTAGAATATATGTCTGTCTGTCTTTCTTTCTGTCTCTCTCCCTGCCCCTGTCTCTTTTTTCCTTTCTTTCTGTCTGTTTCCCTCCCGCCAGTGGCGTACCTAGGGTATGTGGCACCCGGGGCCCATCATTTTTTGACACCCCCCCCCTATGTAAAAAAATATTTTTTGTAATGACCATGAAACAGAATAAATGGTCAGAATAGAAACAGGCAGTGAAAATTTTCTTATATTCCAAACATAACATAACATAAATTATGTCTGAATTGTCATGACATCAGAAGTACATATGGAGTAGTTGCAGGTGATGCTTGGGACAGTTCTGATTGAGTTAGTTCGGTTTTATGTGTTTTTTGAATAGAAGGGTTTTTATTTCTTTTTGAAGGTTTTGCAGTCTGTGGTCGATGTCAATTGGTTGTAGAGTTGGGGGTTGAGTGTTGCAGCTCGAATGGCTAGGAGGTTGTCGAACAGTTTTTTTCTTTTGACGTTTTTGATTGGAGGGTGTGTGAATGGTGCGTGAGTTCTCCTATGTCTGTTTGAAGTGGATTGAATTATTTAGCTGAAGAAATTAGTTACCCCCCTCATCCCACACACATTAATTCTCTTCCATTTTTGTTCCCATTATAAAAAACACTGATAAGTTCCCAGAAAAAAAAATACATTAAAATAAGAAGTGAAAACAAAGGCCCCTACAGATGAGAACATAACATAAGAATAGCCTAACTGGGTCAGACCAATGGTCCATCATGCCCAGTAGCCCATTCTCATGGTAGCCAATCCAGGACACTAATACCTGGTCAAAACCCAAAGAGTAGCAACATTCCATGCTACCGATCCAGGGCAAGCAGACACTTCCCCCATGTCTTAATAACAGATTATGGACTTTTCCTCCAGGAATTTGTCCAAATCTTTCTTAAAACCAGCTACACTATCTGCTTTTACCATAACTTCTGGCCACTTCATTTTTAAGTTTAGATCTTTCCTTTCAAACAGAGATCTTGCTAGATGTCAAATACAGCACAAGGTAACTTTACATGGACTTAGCTGTGCAGGAAATGTGAATCTCCTCATACACCCACCATATAGTGCAAAAATGTGCAAAGGTCTGTTTTTTTCTTTCGATCACTACATAGCCTAATGCCACACAAGCAGCGCTGTTACAAACATATTCTGTAGGTCAATGCTAAGGATAACAAAGTTTCCTTCCTTGGACCAGAAGGAGATAAACCACTGGAAGAGATCCCAAAACAACACCCAAAGACCCACTCAGTGTGTGAACCAGTTGAGTGGAGTGGACTAACTGGGGGGTGGAAATGGGCCCGGAGTTTGCTCAGCAGAATTTCCCAGACCACCTCTTCCTCTCAACACATTGACACGCTGCCACCATCACCACTAGGAACACCTCACTGGGTAGGCCAGCTATGCTATAAACTTTATAAAACACATTATTATATTTTCTTATAAAGCACATATTTTAACTGAACTCTCTGACATTCTCAGCCTTTCCATTCACAAAAATAGAAGGAAGAAAAGTTCCCATTTCCTGCTGTCTCATGTCCCCGGCCTATACAATATTTTTTTTCTGCAGACCCTTTAAAAGTCTGACCAAATCCTTGTTTCACTTGCATTATAAAGTACTGAGGATGCCATCTCTCCCCAATCCCAGGTCCTAAAGTCTAAGACAGTAGCGCAAACTAATGCTGCCAGATACAGGAAAAAAAATTTTGATTCGATTCAGCCCTATTGAATTGGTTTTTCAATTCGATTTTCCTGCCCAGTTGGGTGATTTTTTTCAAAACTCCTGGTGGGTTTTATAGCTTTTTCACCCCCTTTGGCTTCTCCTAATCACACTGGTGCTGTGGTGTAAATAAAATAAAGAAACAAAAAGACTTTTCCTCTCTCTGTTAAATGCTAGCTCACGTTTGCAGTCCAACACCAGCTCTGGCAGGATACACATTTCAAATCTGACATATTATAATCACAAAACAGAAAATAAAATTAATTTTTCTACCTTTTGTTGTCTGGTTATATTTCAAATCTTGTTGGTCCAAGGCTCTGTTTTTCTTCTGATAACTTGCTTGCCAGGGTCTCCTTCTTTCTGCATGCTAACCATCCATCTGCCAACTCTGTCCTCCCTTTCCATTTCCCTTCCCTTCCCAGGAAGTCTGGTATCTTTCCTTTTTTTCATCTCCCTCCACAGATCCACCTTTTCTTAAATACCCTTTCATCCAGCATCTCTCCCTCCTTCCCCACCATCCCAGAGTCCACCATCTCTCCCTTTCTTTTCCTAATTACCCTCCTATCCAGTATCTCTATCCCTCCTCCACACCATCCCTTGTGTCCAATTTCTCTCCCTTTCTGTTCCTTCCCTCCCTAAATCCCATGGTCCATCATCTCTCTCCCTCTCCTCTATTTTCAGACCCATTATTTCTTCCCCCCCCCAAAGTTTGGCATATGCACGTTTCTTTGAACACCCCCTTCCCTCCGTGTACTTCTAAATCATGGTCCCCCCCAAAGGCCTGTCCCCCCTTAAAGGTCTGCCTGTCCCCCCTTGAAGGCCTGCACCCCCCTTGAAGGCCTGTCCCATCCCCTTGTAGGCCTGTCCCCCCCCTTGAAGGCCTGCCTGCCTGTCCCCCCCTTGAAGGTCTGCACCCCCCGAAGGCCTGCACCCCCCCGAAGGCCTGTCCCCCACTTGAAGGCCTGTCCCCCCCCCTTGTAGCTTCTCCCCCCCCCCTTGTAGGCCTGTCCCCCCTTGAAGGCCTGCCTGCCTGCCTGCCTTTCCCCCCCTTGAAGGCCTGTCCCCCCTTGAAGGCCTGCACCCCCTTGAAGGCCTGCACCCCCCCCTCGAAGGCCTGCACTCCCTTGAAGGTCTGCACCCTCCCCCCCGAAGGCCTGTCTCCCACTTAAAGGCCTGTCCCACCCCCTTGTAGCTTCTCCCCCCTTGTATGCCTGTCCCCCCCTTGAAGGCCTGCCTGCCTGCCTTTCCCCCCTTGAAGGCCTGTCTCCCCCTTGAAGGCCTGCACCCCCCCTTGAAGGCCTGCACCCCCCCTTGAAGGCCTGTCCCCCCCTTGTAGGCCTGTCCCCCCCCTTGAAGGCCTGCCTGCCTTTCCCCCCTTGAAGGCCTGTTCCCCCCCCTTGAAGGCCTGTTCCCCCCCCTTGAAGGCCTGCACCCCCTTGAAGATCTGCACCCCCCCAAAGGCCTACACCCCCCCCCGAAGGTCTGCACCCCCCCTGAAGGCCTGCCTGCCCCCCTTGAAGGCCTGCACCCCCTTGAAGGCCTGCATCCCCCCCGAAGGCCTGCACTCCCTTGAAGGTCTGCACCCCCCCCGAAGGCCTGTCCCCCCCTTGAAGGCCTGTCCCCCCCCTTGTAGGCCTGTCCCCCCTTGAAGGCCTGCCTGCTTGCCTTTCCCCCCCTTGAAGGCCTGTCTCCCCCTTGAAGGCCTGCACCCCCCCTTGAAGGCCTGCACCCCCTCTTGAAGGCCTGTCCCACCCCCTTGTAGGCCTGTCCCCCCCTTGTAGGCCTGTCCCCCCCTTGAAGGCCTGCCTGCCTTTCCCCCCTTGAAGGCCTGTTCCCCCCCTTGAAGGCCTGCACCCCCTTGAAGGTCTGCACCCCCCCAAAGGCCTACACCCCCCCCGAAGGCCTGCACCCCCCCTGAAGGCCTGCCTGCCCCCCTTGAAGGCCTGCACCCCTTGAAGGTCTGCACCCCCGCCGAAGGCCTGTCCCCCCTTGAAGGCCTGCCTGCCTGCCTGTCACCCCCTCCCCCTTGAAAGCCTGCTTGCCTGCCCGCCCGCCCCACCCTGAAGGCCTGATGCCCCGACCCACCCCGAAGGACCGCTCGCCCCCCTGGCCTCCCCGCACCACCTATGAAGCAGCCGCAGCAGGATCGCGAAGTCAGCGTCAGCGATCCCTGCGCTGCTTCCTGCGCCATGGTCCCGCCCCTCCTCTGACGTCAGAGAAGGGGCGGGATCGTGGCGCAGGAAGCAGCGCAGGGATCGCTGACGCTGACTTCGCGATCCTGCTGCGGGCTGCTTCACAGGTGGTGCAGGAAGGTCAGTGGGGCGAGCGGTCCTTCGGGGGTGGCAGGGGACTGAACGGCAAGGCCGGGAACACCCCCTTAGGGCTGGCACCCGGGGCGCACCGCCCCCCCGCCCCCCCCTTGGTACGCCACTGCCTCCCGCTGTCTTTCATTCTGGTGCGCTGCCTGCCTGTCTTTCTGTCTCTCTCTGTGGCCCCCTGCCTGCCTGCCTTACTTTGTCTTTCTCCATGGCCCCATTCTGTCTCCCCCCAAAAGCAAACCATGATTGCTCCTTGCCCCCCCCGCACACGTCTCCCTCCAAAGCAAAGCAAGCTTGTACCCTGGCCCCTTTCCCTCTCCCCCACCCACCCTTCCCTGTGCAGCAGCAGCATTTCCCTCTTCCCCTCATTTCCCTGTATAGCAGCAACAGCATTTTCCTCCCCTCCCCCCACTCCACTTGTCTATGCAGCAGCATGTTTGTTTCTCGCCGGCTCTCTTACCCTTTCCAATCCCCGTCTGCGTGGCATGACACCCTCCTTTGTCACCACCGTTGACATGCCTGCATGCGCCGGAAGCCTGAAGACATCAGAAGCCGGAGCGCGTGTGGCAAGTTTCACCCTGGGCAATTTCACCCTGAACGCAGCGGCGGCCACCGCGGTTGGCAATTGGGGTGGCGAGGATGCGGCTCAGGAGACTTGGAAGGTGTTGGCAGGCGGCGGAGGGGGCCTCCTCCTGCAGGCACTCGTGTCTCAGGGGTCCCGGCTCATTTCGGCAGGGAGAGAGCTTGCCTGCATTTCCTCGAGCAGCAGCAGTTGGTGAGTGAGGGTGGGAAGAGGAGAGTGGCCAGAGTGTTCCCTGCCGCTGGGCTCTAAAATAGAATCTGGCCATGGATCAGAAAACACGGCGGCAGGGAACATGAAACCCTAAGTGCGCATGCACACTTAGGGTTTTATTATATAGGATGTTGCATGGCCTGGAGGTTTTCTCTTACAATGGGAAACAAAGCAGATTTGTCCCCTGCTCTCACCCCCATCTTTGCCTTACTTAAGAGGTTTCCAAACCTGTCCTGGGGGCTCCCCAGCTAGTCATGTTTTCAGGATACCCACAATAAATATTCATGAACTTGATTTGCATACAATAGAGGCAGTACATGCAATCTCATGAATATTCATTGTAGATATCCTGAAAGCCTGCTATACCTTATTTATCGAATTGCTGGTGCATAGAGGATAATTGTATACAATAGCCTCAAGAAAAGAAAAGGTCCACGTATTCAACAGCAAACATACCGGTTCTTTTCAGCATATGTTTAGGCACTTATGCAGTATATAATTCTCTGCCAAAAAGTCACTACCCTGTCAGAGAATTATATACTGGGGAAGTAAAAGTGTGACAAAAATACCTTTAAAAATTTTGTGTAAGCACTTACATAGTAACATAGTAGATGACGGCAGATAAAGACCCGAATGGTCCATACAGTCTGCCCAACCTGATTCAATTTAAATTTTTTTAATTTTTTCTTCTTAGTTATTTCTGGGCAAGAATCCAAAGCTTTACCAGGTACTGTGCTTGGGTTCCAACTGCCAAAATCTCCATTAAAACCTACTCCAGCCCATCTCCACCCTCCCAGCCATTGAAGCTCTCCCCAGCCCATCCTCCACCAAACAGCCATATACAGACACAGACCGTACAAGTCTGCCCAGTACTGGCCTTAGTTCAATTTTTAATATTATTTTCTGATTCTAAATCCTCTGTGTTCATCCCACGCTTCTTTAAACTCAGTCACAGTTTTACTCTCCACCACCTCTCTCAGGAGCGCATTCCAGGCATCCACCACCCTCTCCGTAAAGTAGAACTTCCTAACATTGCCTCTGAATCTACCACTCCTCAACCTCAAATTATGTCTTCTGGTTTTACCATTTTCCTTTCTCTGGAAAAGATTTTGTTCTACGTTAATACCCTTCAAGTATTTGAACGTCTGAATCATATCTCCCCTGTCTCTCCTTTCCTCTAGGGTATAGATATTCAGGGCTTCCAGTCTCTCCTCATACGTCTTCTGACGCAAGCCTCCTATCATTTTCGTCGCCCTCCTCTGGACCCCCTCAATTCTTCTTACGTCCTTCGCTAGATATGGTCTCCAAAACTGAACACAATACTCCAAGTGGGGCCTGTACAGGGGCATCAACACCTTCTTCCTTCTACTGGCTACGCCTCTCTTTATACAGCCCAGCATCCTTCTTGCAGCAGCCACTGCCTTGTCATACTGTTTATCGCCTTTAAATCTTCGGACACCATCACCCCAAGGTCCCTCTCACCACTTGTAGAGACTATTATAAAGAACAAAATGACAAAACATATACGTAAGCATGGATTAATGAGAGAAAGCCAACATGGATTGAGTCAAGGGAAATGTTGCCTCACCAATCTACTGCATTTCTTTGAATGGGTGAATGAACACGTGGATAAATGTGAACCAGTTGATATTGTGTATTTGGATTTTCAGAAGGCATTTGACAAAGTACCTTGTGAAAGACTTCTGAGGAAATTAGAAAGTCATGCGATAGACGGTAATGTCCTATAAAGGATTAAGAACTGGTTGAAAGACAGAAAATGGAGAGTAGGTTTAAATGGTCAATATTATCAATGGAGAAGAGTAAACAGTAGGGCTCAATCCAAGCAAAAAAAAATATGCGCAGCATACTGAGAGAACCAATTCAAATAACAAAAAATACCTCACACAATGCTCACTTTCTCTATCACTTATACCCTTCTCTACTGTAAAGGGACAACTATTTTCAATAATATCAAATCTATTAAATATCTTCTTAAAAGGAGGAAAAAGCCTCATATCCACACATTCAGCAACAACTAGATATGCACTGGAACAAAATTTATCATGCTTAAGTTCCTTGATCACGCAGTGTCAGTTGCTAGTTGTGTGATGGTTGTAAAGACATTTATATATCACAAATATAATATGGGTTTGCAAAGACAATGTTTAAACAAGGAGGTTTTTTGAGCCAATGAGGTGGTTTCCATTACTGCCTGCAAGTAATTTTCTGGCAGCTTATGGGGATCTGAGGACTTTTCCTCCTTTAAGAAAATCTTTATTAGGTTTGACATTATTGAAGAGAGTTTTCCCTTTACAGCGTGAGAGGGGTAAAAATGAAAGAGAAAGTGAACATTGTGAGAGGTATGTTTTTGTTAACTGAGATCCTCCACTGACCCAGAAGGCTTCCCTCTGACGTCAGCTCTGACATTGGAGGAAAGCCTTCCTGGTCCGCTTCAGTGGAGGGGGGAATGCAGGAAGGAGGGCATGGAATCCCCTGCGGTGGTGGTGGCCATTAAGGAGGAAGGAGGGCGTGAGACCCGCCCAGTGCTGCATACCCCCAACAAGCAGCTCACATACCCCTATGGGTACATGTACCACGTGTTGAAAAACTCTGCCATATATAGAATATGGTCCTAAAAGTCTATTTTATGACAAAATAACAAAAGTGGTGCACTAAAGTGTACATGCATAGTTAATGTTGTACATTTTGCTTAGAAAATTTGATGGTCCCTTTAATTCAGTTTTGACTACATACAGTTAATTTAAAATGAAATCTTTTGTTTTAATAAATATTAATTTCTACCGTTTATACATAATATTAAGGTTTCCTGGTCTTTATGTTTCCTACCTCTGGGGAAGCAATATGTACAGTTATTCTACAGAGGGTTGGTGTCTCACTACATTTAACACTTAATGGGAAAGGAAATCATCAACACTCAAGTAGTAAAGAGTGGTATTGTCAACATTTAGGGAAGATCGGATGAGAAACTGACCCAGTTGGTGATGCTGGGCTACACAGTGTAATTGCAGCTGGCAGCCTAGATCATCAGTTGTTCCGAGACATGGCTTTTGGGGGAAGAATCATTAGTGTTGAGTTAAGCCTTTAGATGGGGGAGAAGGGAGAATTACTAGAAAATGCTGAGATGGAGCAAACCCAGAGGTGTCAGGTCACTGCAATATGAGCATGAGCCACTGGCAAAGGTGGCAATGAAATGTGGGTAAGGTGGAAGACACCAGTTGCTTACCAGAGAAGAAATATTGTTGGTATATGTACTTTACCATATATTATGTTCCAAAGTTTCCAGTAGTACTGTTTCCCTGAAAATAAGACCTACCCCCAAAATAAGCCCTAGCATGATTTTCGGGGTAGGTCTTAATATAATCCCTACCCCCCAAAATAAGCCCTAGTTGCCGGCAGCGCATCCCCCTCCCCCGCCGCCCCATCTCTCCCTCCCATTCAAACTGCGAGACAGAAATAAATACCTTATAACAAACCGGCAGCGTCATCAGCAATCTAGACAGGCTGCTTTGCGGCCTGGGCCATTCCTCTGCTGCATTGATGATGATGTCATCAGTGATGCGGCAGAGGAACGGCCCAGGCCACGAACAGCCTGTCTAGATTACTGCCGACGCTGCCATTCTGTTATAAGGTATTCATTTCTGTTTTGCGGTTCGGATGGGAGGGAGAGATGGATCAGCGGGTGGAGGGGGGTGTGCAGCGGCAGGGGGGATAAAAAGATTCTACATGGGGGGATGGGAGGAAGGGAGGGATAGAAGCTGCAAGGGTTCTGCAGCACAAGGGATGGGAGGGAGGGAGGGATAGAAAGATACTGCACAAGGGGATGGGTGAGAGGGGAGGAAAGATGCTGCACATGTGGGAGAGAGAAAGTAAATAGGAAGAATTGGGGTGGAGGAGAGGAAGGGAGAGATAATCATTGTACATGGAAAAAAATAAGACATTCCCGAAAATAAGACCTAGTGCCTTTTTTGGGCCCAAAATTAATATAAGACAGTGTCTTATTTTGGGGGAAACATGGTATGAGATAGAAGACCTTGGTGTCATAGGCAAGGTGAAATGATCCTACAATCAGGGAAGGAGGTTGTTCATTTGGGTTCCAGATATTGATACTCAGTTTGGCAGTAAAGAACTTTAAAAAGACCAACAAAAACCCCCTTAGGATGGTGTTTGTTTATGAAACAAATCTCTTGCTATGAAATAAGTGACTTCAGTCATTTGCACATTGCTGCTCACCACTGCCTGGAATTTAGACATGCCTAACTGAAGACTTACTGAGTGACCTTTGTACCATGACTACCAATGAGGTTCATTTCCAGATACAGTATATCACACACTGAAGTGTAATGCTAATTATCATGATTTTAGAGCAGAACAGTGGAATTTCTGATAAACGCTCAACTGAAAGCAACATATGATCAAGACTTTTGGAAAATAATATAAAATAACATTATTAGACCTTTGGTTTTCACTGCCAGTGCTCAAGATTCACCAAGAGATCAGGTTTTCACAGATTTGCATACCTACTGCCTCCATTATAGGCAGATCTTTCCTATACATATTCATTAGGGATATCCTGAAACGACTCACTTGCAGCCTTCAAGAAATGGCAGTGAAGACCAAAGTATTCTGTGAACCTAGATGAAAATGGGGTGGGGGGGTAGGGAGTCTCAAGGGAAGATTTTGGGCAAAGACAAACATTCCGCTTAGGTATAAGCAGAATATAAGTATAAATAAATAAATCCAAGATAGCAAGAGGCTTCCTTAAGCCATAACTGGATGTTATGATCAAATCTAGAGGCCTTTTTACTAAGTATGGGCAAAATCTGGGCTTAGGACATCCTAACACAGGACTTTCCCCTGTGCTAAGCCATTTTTATTGCAGCAGTAAAATAGGCATTTTTCTATTTTGCTATCTGTAGGTTGTATGCTAATTTTGTCATTAGCGTGCAGTAACTACACATAATTAATGTGAGAGAACCTATTATTTATTTATTTAAATCGTTTTCTAGCTCATTGTCCCCAAAGAGCTCAGAACGGGTCACCTCCTATTTAGTAGGCATTAGTGCTTCCAGCATTAACCAGTTAACACATGGTAATGCCAGCTGGCTAGCTGGTTAGCGCCTCCATGCCCACTCTCTACCCAGGAAACACCCCCTCAAAAACAGTATTTAGAAAAATGGTTTATGCACGATTTCTGTGCACAAAGAAATGAATGCAAGATGCTTAAGCACATCAACCCAGATTCTATAAATGACACCTAAAGTTAGGTGCTTAGATCGGTGTGCCTAGATATTCTAATTAACTATACAAAGCATGTTAATTAGTATATCTCAGACATTTATATCTACTACAGCATGTATAGTTACCTAATGTATCTCAGATGTTCTCTATTTACCATAACTCGTTCATTGTACTACTAACTTTCCAAATACGTATTGTCATATTTGTCTCGACTATGATATCTATATACTCCTGTAACCCGTTCTGGGCTCTTTTGGGAGGACAGACTAAATAAATGAATACATTAAACTAGGCGCATAACCTAGGCCCCCTTTTATGAAGCCACATTAAGCTTTTTATTATCGTTGGCCACGGTGATATTAGCTCCGACACTCATCGGAATTCTATGATGAGTCGCAGCTTTTACCGCCATTGCCAGCGATAAAAAAACCTAACATGGCTTCATAAAAGGAGGGGGGGGGGGATTAATTGTTTAAAAAGCTTAATCAGTGCCGATAATTGGCAATTAACAACTTGTAATTGACATTAATTGCACTTAATTGGATGGTAGGCACCTACCAGAAAGTAGGCATGGTTAGGGGCAGATTGCGGATGTGTTTTTCATCTAGGCACATGTTTTGAGCTAGGTGCACTCATTTAGGCTAATAAAACCCTGGCATAAATAGGGTACACCTAATGTTAGGGTGCCTTTTGATACCTATGCCCACGTTAGGCACCACTAGGTGTGATTCTATAAAGTGTGTCTAACTTTTATAGAATTGTGCTGAGTACCGCACTACTTGGGGCCTAACTTTTATGCTCCATTTATAGAATTGGGACCATCCTGCGATAAGTCTTTTTCATTGTGTTAAAGTCTTGTTAGTGCTCAGCATATCTTAGTAAAAAGGACCCCTTAGTTGTTGTGTTTCTGAAGATTGAAATTCAGTTGCTCTTTGGGATTTGGAGTTGCCATTTCTTGGGGTGGAAAATTTTTTTGGTGTCCTGAATGAGTTTGGTTTTCCTTTTATTTTGGAGTGAATCAAAGATTACAGTAAATAAAACATTTTTTTAATTATCACTTTTCTTGCTAGTTGAAAATATATGGTTTTACTTTTTCTGTAATTCATTCAATTTTCTATACTGTTCTTACAGGGGAGCTCAGAATGGTTTATATTAATTTATTCGGGTACTCAAACATTTTTCCCTGTCTGTCCCAGTGAGCTCACAATCTGTCTAATGTACCTGGGGCAATTGAGCAACTTTCCAGGGTCACAAGGAGCAGTGTGGATTTGAATCCACAACCTCAGGGTGCTGAGGCTGTAGCTTTAACCACTGCACCACAATCATCGCATTACAAAGCATTTGCTGAAAAAAATGCACTATAAAAGCAATAGAAATTCTATAAATTTATTTTTTAAGATGATTTTTATTGCAACCACTCCCATTGAAAAGTAGACGATCACAAAGGAAGCTTGAGTCAAGTGAAAGTATACATTGCAAGAGCAAAATATCTTTGATCTTCCTGCTGCTTCTCTAAACTTGTCAGTTAAAAATAAGTAATCACTTCCCTTCAGTGCTCTTATGGTTGACCAAATGAATAAACTAAAACAGCCCTGTAGAAGGAAAGCACCCTGCGCATCCTGTTTAGAAGGTCAAAAATTACTTTCCACCCATTTCTTTTTAATGTACAATACCAGCAGTTTAAACATGGGAATATACAATCAGATATGGAAGTTCACAAAACATATGATAACTTATATAGTAAAATCCATGGTCGTCTGAAAGTTTTGAAGCCTTTGCACTGTATTTAAGAGAGAACGGTACCTTTTGAATCCTTTGAAGTATTTCAGAGTTGCACATGAAAAGCAATAATATCTGCCTTGCATCACTTTAAAATGGATTTGGGATTTAGCTCATGCACTTTTTCAGTGGTAATTCAAGGTGATTTTCAGATGTTCAGATACAGTACATAAGAACATAAGAATAGCCTCACTGGGTCAGACCAATAGTCCATCAAGCCCAGAAGCCCATTCCCATGGTGGCCAATACAGGTCACCAGTACCTGGCCAAAACCCAAGGTGTAGCAATATTCCATGCTACCAATACAGGGCAAGCAGTGGCTTCCCCCGTGTCTTTCTCAATAACAGACTATGGGCTTTTCCTCCAGGAACTTGTCCAAACCTTTCTTAAAACCAGCTACGCTATCCTCTCTTACCACATCCTCTGACAACACGTTCCAGAGCTTAACTATTCTCTGAGTGAAAAAAAAAAATCCTCCAATTGGTTTTAAAAGTATTTTCCTGGAGTAGATATCTTCCTTTTTTAGACCATAGTAAAATTTCATTACTGTGGCTTTACTGCGTGGTAAATTTAATATAACCCCTATTAGGGGCAATCTCGATATTTTTTATTGCAAGTTGTGCATTCATATTCACATAAACAGACAGTACCTGCTCCCAGTTAACACAGAGCCACTTAACACCTCCCCAAAGAATCATGTGCCTCATTCTCTTCAGCAGAGGCATTCTTCAGGGGTGGAGGGTCACACATGGATAGGTGCAAATGGTTACTCATATTCCTAAAGTCCTTTTTCTAGTAGTAGAGCATTAGTTTCAAAGTTGGTGGCCAAAATATAAACAACCTGCGCTATGCAGTTGATACAACGCTCATCTCCAGCAGCAAAGAAGACATGCTGTATCGACTGAGAAAAGTCAAAGCCAAAAGTCATAACATGGGATTAGAACTGAACATAAGCAAGATGAAGATCATGAACATGGAATATGATGAAGATTTTGAGCTTGAAGGCTATTGAAAAGATGTTGCAAAGTAGAGAATGTCACGGGGGAAAAATTTGTCCCTGTTCTCGTGAGCTTGGTCTCCGTCCCCGCCCCGTCCCCACAAGCTTACTCCCCGCAAACCGTCTGATCCCATCCACACAAGCCTCGAATAGTTATGATTTTTATATTGAACTTATTTTATTAAAGCATAAAAAGAAACAATATTTTATTAAAATATAAAAAGAATCTGTATGCAACAGTTTCACAGTGATTACACGACAGGCTGGCTTGCATGCATTGTCCTCATTATATGCAAATCTCCCATGTGCCTTCATGATGGAAGTCCTGAAAACCAGAATGCCAAGGTATGCTCTGGAGACTGGGTTGAGGAACACATGGTTAAATTATTGGATTGCTTTTGACTTGGCTTCTGTTTTGAAATCTTTAATTGTGCTTTTATATTTGGTTTGATTTGTTTCCTCTCCTACAACTTGGGACACTGACAAATCCAGTTTTCTAGATATCTACATTGTATAAGAGAAGTAAGCTATTTCCTTTTCCTTTATAAGGAAAGTGCATTAGATATTTTATTTGTTTTTATGTAAATGAACTATTGCTGGATTTACTAAAAAAAAAACCAAATAAACAGTAGAGGTTTCTAACGCAGGGCAGCAAGATAAATGCTCTAGTGCTCATAGAATTCCTATGAGCATCAGAGCATTTAGCTTACCAGCCCGCGGTAGAAACCTCTACCACCATTTAGTAAGAAGAGCCCTGTTTGTAAAGATTCATTCATCAAGGTACTCTTTGACAGATATATATTGATGTAGTTAAATTATGGTACTTTGATGTATTCAACGCTTTACACAATTTCTTAGCATGTTTTATTTTAATTCCTTTGTCTAATCAATTTATGGTATCAAATTCCATGATCTGCAGTACTTTTAGTACTTGTTTTCTTAGTTTTGATTTAATCATTTTACTATTTTTTATATTTATTATAGTATACAGTATAGTTTTATTTGTAATTCATTTTATATATTTAAATTTGGTGATATACATGTAGTTTTATGTGCTTGCTGAAATTATCTAATATAATAAAATGCTAGGCCGCGCATGCGCACTCAAAAGTCATGTTCCCTGATTCGTCGCGGAAACACGAGTGCGCATGCGCGGGCTTTCAAATTTAAAAAAAAAAATTACACAGCTGACTTAGGGGAAGGAGAGCAGGCCCGGGATTCGGTCGGGCCTGCTCAGACAAGACCCCCCCTTCCTCGCCGCACCCAGGCCCCAGCGGTCCCCGCCGGCAGAGGCGGAAAGATAGCGGTCGCTGGCTGTGCGGACGTGTTTCCTTAAATCCCGATCCTTTCCGTGTAAGGCAGATCGTCGTCAGCGCATCCGAACTCCCATCCGACCCTCCCTTCACGCAGTCTGGTCGCTACCCTTAGTCCCTTGCCGCCCTCCCTTCCCACAGTCCCGACAAACCTCTCGCCTCTAGCAGTAGCCGCAGCACTCTAAACACGCTGCTTCGCGGCCTTCTACTGCCCTGATTTGCTCTGCCGCGTGTCTGATAACATCATCAGACACGCGGCAGAGCAAATCAGGGCAGTAGAAGGCCACAAAGCAGCGTCTTTAGAGTGCTGAGGCTGCTGCTAGAGGCGAGAGGTTTGTCAGGACCGCGGGAAGTGGGAGGCGGCATGGGACTAAGGGACCCGGAGTGCAAGGAGGATAGTGATCGTCTGCTTCAGCAACATCTTCTGCAACAAAATCCGGCAAGCCAGCAATTTTTGCCTTCACAACCCACCACCTATCCATCCACACCATACCAAGCCCAGCTTCCACAGGTGATAGCTACCCCACTGCAACCTCTCCATGTCACTGTGCCTGTGCAGGCACAAACTCAAGTAGCTCTCCCATAGGAATCTACAGTACAAGAAAACCAGCAGACACAAATGCAGAGCTGTGATAATTACTTTGCTGCAGATTCTGCTTCAGCAAAAGACCTAAGTGATGGCTATGAAGAAAGTAATGTAGTTGAATTTGACGGGGAAAGACCCTCCCCGAGTTGAGTTTGCTGATGACACAATAAAAAGCTTGGATGAAAAGTTACGCACTTTACTGTACAGGATGCGGCAGAGGGAACTTTCCCAATGGGTGCAACTGGGTGGGCCTTGAGGCGGCTATCGGCGGAGGGAACCTCTGATCAGGGGCAGAGCAAGGTAAGTGTATCATAGGGATAAGAAGGAAGGGGGGGGGAAGAAAAAGGAAGGTAGGCCTACTGCTGGTCAGGGGGAGCAGGAAAGAGGTGCTGATGGACAGGGGGGGGGTGAAGAAAAAGGAAGAAGGCCAGACAGCGGGAAGAGAAGGGGGGGCGGTGGGGGGAAATGCTGCTGCTGCTGCACAGGGGGCAGGGAAAGACACAGAAAGACAGACAAAGAAAGGGGGCCAGGGAGAGAGAAATACAGAGAGAGAGAGACAGAAAGAAAGAAAGACAGACAGACATATATTCTAGCACCCGTTAATGTAACGGGCTAAAAGACTAGTTTTATATAATTTATTTTGTGTGTTTGTGTTAGGTGCCATTGACTCATGTTCAAGTCCTAGCAACTTGATGAATTACAGATCTAAAAAAGAGATCAGTTTTGTGCTAGTCAATAAGGTCCTCCAGCGTAATCCCCATGGTTGTTTTCAACATGTCAAGCCATCTGAATACAGGTCATCCTCTTCGCATGGTTCCTTCGTTATTCCGAAAGATAATGTCCTTCTCCAATGATCTCTCTCTTCTGACAGTGTGACCAAAGTAAGACAGTCATAACTTCATCATTTGGGCTTTGAGTGCCATAACCAGTTTGATTTCTTCCAGAATCAATTTGTTAGTTCTTTTAGTGGTCCAAGACACATAAAATCCTTCTCCACCACCAAAGCTCAAATGAGTCAAATTTCCTTCTGTCTTGTTTAAATGATGTCCAGTTTTCGTATCCATAATTAACCAATGAGAAAATAAGTGCGTATACAAGTCTAATCTTTGTATGGAGTGCTATTTCCTTGCCTTTGAATACTTTGTTGAGAGCCTTCATTGAAGAGCGACTCAGTTCTATTCTACGGAGATTTCTTCCCTGCAAGTTGCTCCTTTGTTTACAAAAGAGCCCAAGAAATTGAAATCCTTTGCAAATTCTATTCAACAGCCTTCAAGTTGAATATCTTCATCATATTTCATGTTCATGATTGTCATCTTGTTTATCTTCAGTTCTAATCCCATGTTATGACTTTTGGCTTTGACTTTTCTCAGTAGATACAGCATGTCTTCTTTGCTGCTGGAGATGAGCATTGTATCATCTGCATAGCGCAGGTTGTTTATATTTCGGTCACCAACTTTGAAACCAATGCTTTCTTCAAAATTTGCTTTTCTGAAAATGACTTTCACCATAAAAGGTAAGGTGACAAGATGCATTCTTGCCCAATGCTATATTTTATTGTCTTATTCTGTTCTCACTGCAGCTTCTTGATTTTTGTAGAGGCTCTTTATCAGCTGAGTTATGTGTTTGGGTCTCCCCATTTGTGGAAGAGTTCTCCATTGTTTATTTATTTCAGGTTTATATCCCATCCTACCCAGGAGCTCTGAACGGGTCACAGTAGTACTTTCACAATGTTTGGGGCACAGGGGTAGAGGTACATTCTATAGTGTAGGGTAATAATAATAATAATAATAACTTTATTTTTCTATACCGCCATAGTCAGGCGACTTCTAGGCGGTTTACATTGTAAGAAGGCTGGACATTCAGTGAATGACAAAAGGTCTTAATACAATACAATAAGTCTACTTACAATACCGAACAATGAGTCTCAATACAATACAATACAATACAATACATTACTATGAGTCTAAATACAATACAATACAGTAAGTCTAAGTACAATACTATACAATGAGTCTAAATATTAAACAATAATCTAAAAGGGAAACTTACGTATTAATTGGAGTTCTATGGATAGTGAGTACCTGAATGCTTTGGTACTAACATATTAAGTGGAGTTCTATGGGTAGAGAATACCTGAATACATGAAAGGAGCTTCTTGAGAGAGAGAAAAGGCGTTTACAGCGGGGAAGTCCTAGTGGGGGAGGGGACAGTTTTAGTCAATGAATTTGGCGAAGAGAGTGGTTTTGATCGCTTTTCGGAATGCACTGTATGTCAGATTGGGTTTGTTTATGTAGTTTTTCAGCCAAACTTGCTGTCTGTTCGCTTGGAACTTAAAGGTTCTGTCCAGGTATGATTTGTATCTGCAGCCTGTAATCTTTGGGTATCATAACGATTTAGAGGTACATGGTTAATCGTGCGTAAACAGTATATTGCTGGAAGGGGAGAGGACAGAGGGCATTTACAGTATAAGGGAAAAGAATTGGGTATATACATCAGATGTTGTGATTCACACAGTCAAAAGTATAGGGCTTTTAGTATTCTTTGCTCTTCTCCAATATCCATCTAACAATGGCAATAATGACAAAAACATATAGTTAGTTAGTTGGAATATATGACCCCCTGATGCAGGCAATTTTTGCCAAAACACTGCTGTCAGGTCCAGACATTCCTGCCACTTATCATTGGATGATTGATTAATAAACAGAATTTAGTGCCACCTATTTGTGATCACTGTCTTGCTTTCTTGGACATCTTCTATTTAGCACCACTATCTGAATGGGTAACAGCACTGAATGCATGGAGAGTATGTATACCATACTGGCATTTTCATCTCCCCCCACCCCTTTCCAGTGTTTCATGTCACCTTGATCTCCTCTGTCATGGATGATCCAGGAGAAAGGGATAAAGTTTCTTCCTTTTATTTATTTTTTTTCAAACTGAGTGAAATATTCCCATTTTCTTTCTGATTTATTTATATATATAGTTTATTTGAGCAGCTCAAGATTGGGGGTGGAGCAGGTGTGGGCAGGGGTGAGGTGGGATGTGGCAGAGTTGGGGAGGGGGGGTCATAAAAACAAAAGTTGGTTCGGGGCACCACAACCTTTTGAGCTAGCCTTGGCCTCAATGTTGGAGAGGTGGTGGATGACAGCAGCGAGAGCAAGATGGGCCCCTTTCAAAATGCTCCTTTGGTTATGCCCCTACCTCTATGTGTAGCTGACTGGCATTCCCCTGACATATCCATGCCCCTCCCAGGTCCATACTCCCTTGAAGTTGCAAATTGAAATTTGAGCACATTACTTATACAATAGCTGCTAAGAGCAATTTTTTTTGTAATTGCTAATTGTCCAGTTACAGCCAATTAAGTTACATGCACAACTGACCTTATTCTACATTATAACCTGTGTATGCAAATTTGCATGCTAGTCAGAAATTTGAATATACAAGTTTATAGATTAGGATGACTCTAAGATTTTCATTTTTCTCCAAACACAATAGAAGAAAAGCTTTAGGTGCCCTTTTATTAAAGTGTGGTGATTTTTTGCACTTATGCTTCAGTAGTAAATAATACATAGTAAATGCAACAGCTGTGTGTTAATTGTTAAGGGTATACTGAGCATATTCTCTGCAGTTACTACATTGAAGGGTTCTTTACTCCATAGTAATACTTTTTGCAATTAGCATGGACACCTAGAAGGCAGTAAGGGCCCGATCCTTTAAAAAGTGCTTAGCACAGTTGTCAATCA
The DNA here is from genome assembly GCF_902459505.1 of Geotrypetes seraphini. NCBI lineage: Eukaryota > Metazoa > Chordata > Amphibia > Gymnophiona > Dermophiidae > Geotrypetes > Geotrypetes seraphini. The sequence continues at coordinate 85,812,791 of NC_047089.1, read as the reverse complement.
CTAGGCACCACTTATAGAATCCTGCCTTGTGGCACTTAGGGGTGCTTAGGCCTCACTAGGCATCCTACTGTACCAGTGCCTAACCTGGATGCCTAGCGATACCTAGGTCAACCATGCCTATTCTTCATCCCCTAACCTTGTCTGCTTTTAGGTAGCCATCATTAAGTGTCAGAGGGTGCCTCGACTTAGGCATTGCTAGGCATTCTGAGTTCAGGGCCAAACTCTTAATTGATTATTAAAAAAATTTGTTTGATTGGCTGAAAACTGGTGCTGTCAATTACCACGCCAAAGTTAGGTGTTACTAGACATCCTTGACTCAGGCACTTAGCGACGTCTAATGTAGACATCCTATACAAAATCTGGCCCTGAACACATCTGCTCTAACTGCCCAAGTGACAACGCAAAGTACACTGAGCTAACAATTACAATATGCTGTCCCTGAGCATTCTCCACCCATAACCCATCCAGTTCCTGCCCTTAACATAGCATGTAATTAACACAGAAATTGTGCCTCCTGTCACACCAATGTGGTAACAGTTACCTCACTCATGCAGTAACACCACATCCTAATTCACTCATTAACTGTTTAATGCACTTAAGCAAAAGGGTTCCTTAATAATAGTTCCTTAAAAAGCCATGTCAACTCTGCTCCTGAGGATATAAGAAGCGCACATCTGAATTTTCAGTTTGGTTTTCACTTTATCCTACCTGATTGGATTAATACAAGCTTCTGGTCTTGGGAAACTTGCAGTATGACACGAAACTTCGGCTCGGTAAAACATATTCCCTACCTAATTGTTATTTAAAGCAAAGATGACATTTCATTTCTCGGAGTATTTAGAAGATTTTGTGCCTTGAAGAGCACATTTAGTCATAATTTTTAGTATACAGTGGAAAGCTGTATTGCTCAAAGCTATATACAGTTTGACACTTACTAATACACAGTTATGAGAGCTAATAAGTCAGCAGGAAACACCTGCAAGAAAACATTTACAAGCAATGGAAAACTGCACAGTATTTTGACATGGAATGTATTTAAAAGGTGTTTACAGTTCTAAAATTTGACAGGAAGAACCTATTTATTTGCCAGTACTGTAAGTGCTTTCTTTTGATGAAGGGACTAAACTCTGAAGCCTGGTCTAACCCTCGATAAAACTGTACAACTTCTAACCTGCCTGCTGCCTTCTCTTTTATAAGATGTTACTATTAGAATCTATAAATGATCTCTACATTTTGGTCCAAATATCAGGGCTGTATTAAGGGACCAATACTATACAGGATTCACACTCAGCACGCATTCAAGCTAAGGCAGAATATCAAGTTCAAAAGAAACATAAGCAGTCATCCTGGTGCTTAACCTTAGGTGACCTTTTAAGAATTATCCCACAAAAGTCCAATTTGATAGTCTGCATAAATGTGTGTGCTCATATCAGCACCAATTATACCTAATAATTGGATTTTAATGCCAATTAGAGACAAATTCCTTAATTAAATTATGTATGCAATTGACACAAATCTATAACTTCCACATGCAGATTTGTATGCCCAAATCGGCACTTGGACGACCTAAAAGACAGATCATGTAAGTGCCAATAATTGAAATGGGTTTTGAAAGGATCTCAAAGTCCCTCCTTGAGGGCCGCAATCCAGTCGGGTTTTCGGGATTTCCCCAATGAATATGCATTGAAAGCAGTGCATGCACATAGATCTCATGCATATTCATTGGGGAAATCCTGAAAACCCGACTGGATTGCGGTCCTCAAGGAGGGACTTTGAGACCCCTGGAGACGTATCCAGAGATTTTTTAGGACTCTGAATCCCACTGTGCGCCCAGGGCAGAAAGGGGCGTTTTTGAAGAAGTGGTGAGGGCGTGATGAGGGCCAACCTAGACTTAGTCGTACTACAGGGATAGTTGAAACTTTTACAAGGCTGCCTGGACGCAACTTATACGTTGTAAATTAGGCAATTTAAAAACAGGTCTAAGTACCCAGAAGGTATCCAAAGTGACCATATAACCACTGCAGACACAAAGTACAGACCTCCCCACACACTCCCCCAGTGATCAATGACCCCCCCCCCCCCAAACTGCAATAAAAACGTACATACCTGCATCCAGAACATGAGCACCTGGCATAGGAAAGCCTAGTAGAGCTGCACAGAGGTGGCTTAAGTAGTCTGGGGGGTGGGCTAGTGAACCATAGAGAAGAGGACCCAGGCCCATAAGCCACTCTAACCACTGCATTCATGATGAAAAATGTGAGTCCACCAACCCCCCCCCATAAAAAAAACTTTATGGTAGAAAGTGTGAGCTCACCAAAACCCACCCAAAACCTACTGTACTGCCATATAGGTGGCACCTGCAGCCAAAAGGGCTATTGGGGTTGTAGACAGGTGGGTACTGTAGAGTACATTTTGGGGGTGGTTTTTTTTTTTTTGGGGGGGGGTCAACATGACCTGTAAGGGAGTTGTGGTGAGATGTTTATGTAGCACCCTTTTTGGGAAGTTCACCGCAGTGCCCTATAAGATGCCCCACTACTCTGTTGCCATGTCTGGGTGGCTAGTCCATCACTTTGCTGGCCCCTCCCAAGTCCAAAAGGTCTTGTTCTAGGCGTTTGGGACTTGGATAATTTTTTGGATGAAAATGTGGTATAAAGACAGACATACTAGCGGTCTGGACGATCAAATAGCTGGACGTAGAAGTAGATGATTTTCGAAAAAAAAAACAAAAAAAAAACAACTTGGGATGTGTTTTTCAAGAATGGACTTTGGATGCTGCGAACTTTGGGCGACTAGCACCCTAGGCCCAAAATGGACTTAGACATTTGTTTTGATTATGCTCCTCCACGTGTACAATTGTGCATACAGATTTATAGAATTAGGGTTTGTTTAGGGATCAGTACAGTTCAAAAATAGCAAGTAGCTTAACTTGCATAGCAGGCAGGCTGTTTCCCAGGAGCATGAATTATTTTTGAGGTGGATAATTAACTAACAATTATGAGGTTATTTTCTATATCTCAGGGGTGCTCACACTTTTTGGGCTTGTGAGCTACTTTTAAAATGACCAAGTCAAAATGATCTACCAACAATAAAATTTTAAAAAACACAAAGCACACTGTACGCAGAGAAAATGTTAATTATCATTTGTATTTGGGGGTTTTATCAGATGATTTAGGCAGATGATTTTAAAATATGCAATGTCACCTCAGTAACAACTATACAAAAATAGACAAATATACCCCCTCCCCTTTTTACTAAACCGTGATAGCAGTTTTTAGCGCAGGAAGCTGCGCTGAATGCCCTGCGCTGCTCTCGATGCTCATAGGCTCCCTGCGCTAAAACCCGCTATTGCGGTTTAGTAAAAGGGGGCCATAGTGCAAAATATAGACAGCAGATATGAATTCTCAAAACGGACACATTTTGATCACTAAATTGACAATAACATCATTTTCCTATCTTTTTGTCTGGTGATTTCATGAGTTTCTGGTTGCACTTCCTTCTTCTGTATAGCCAATATTTCTTTCTTTTTGCCTTTCTTTCTCTCTCTCCCTGGCCCCCCCTCTTTCTTTCTGCATTTCTTTCTCTCTCCCCCTGCCCCCTCAAGCCATCATGCCGATTTCTCCACTTCCCCAATTCTTCCCATTCCTCCACTCCCAAGCCACCAACACGATTTCTCCCTGTTGCTTCCCCAAGCCAAGGCTGGCGCGTACAAGCGCCGGGCCCACCAGACTTCACTTCCGACGTCAATTCTAATGTCAGGGAGGAAGTTCCAGGACAGCCAGGCAGCGATTGGCTGGCCCAGAACGTCAGGGTGGAGAAATGTCCATTTTTGAAACTGCTAGAAGTCCAAATTTTTTTTTTTTTTTTTTTAAATAATGACCTATTTAGACGTCTTGGTCCTTAGGATGTTTAACTTTTCAGCCCATTTTATAATACAAAAACGTCCAAGTTTAAAATGTCCAAATCAAGCCCATTGGATATGGGAAGGACCAGCATCTTAATGGACTGGCCACACATATATGCCAGCAGGGGGCACTGCTGTGAACTTCACATAAAGGGTGCCAGGTAAATATTTCACCAGAACCCCCTTTTAGTGTATGGTGAGCCCTCCAGAACTCCCCAAAAACCTACTATACCCATCTACTATCCCCATAGCCCTTATGGCTGCAGGTGTCACCTATATGGCAGTACAGTAGGTATTGGTGGGCTTTCTACTATAAATGTCGTGGTTAGCATGGAATGTGGATTTTATCACCTCTTGCTTTTAACTTTATTGCTAATGATTTGAAGGATGGGAAAACCTTTTATTGTTCTCAGTGGAATTATGTTTGTATGATTTACTTAAAGCATCTATACCACTAATGACAATTCAGAGCAGTTTACATGAGCAGCTTTGATGGAAATATGAACATTAACTTCAGTAATGATGCTACAATATACACTTCCCCCTCAATATTCATGAGGGTTAGGGGCAGAGACGGTCCGCGAATAACTTTTAGGGCCAGCTCTGACCCACCCCCGCCTCCCTTTTGTGTCCCGGACCTTCCCCAGACTTTACCTGGTGGTCTAGCGGTGATGCGGGGCAGGATCAATCATCCTACGCTCCTGCCCCATGCAGAGCTGTCATAAAAATGGCTGCAATGAGATCCCGTTGTACTACAATGGTAACTCACGGCAGCCATTTTGATGATAGCTCTGCACGGGGCAGGAGCATAGGATGATCAATCCTGTCCTGCGTCGCCGCTAGACCACCAGGTAAGGTCTGGGGAAGGTCCAGGACGCAGCATTTCTTTCCCCCCCCCAAAAAAAATCACAAATATACGAATCTGCAGGTACTGAAACCGCGGAGAAGTGTATGAACTATAGTCGGAGGGAGAAGTGTATGAACCATAGTCAAGGAGTAACACAAACCTGCTGGAGTTATGATACAATAGCCTAGTATTGGTGTTACATACAGAATTAGATTGTTTCTGAGATGTCCAACATATACAGTATATACATGTACAAATCATTTACCTAGTCTATCTTTTTTTTTTTTTTAATTCTTTATTAATTTTCAAAACTACAACAGTGCAATACAACCAATGCAACTCATAGTAATACAATAAAAGCACATTCATCTTTCTCATGTTCATAATCATCCATTCCCCCACCCACCCACCCAAACAATTATCATTCTGTATAACACAAACATATATTATCATAAATATCCTATCTATTCTAAATAATGATATCTTCACATCCATCCCAATTATAAATATTCAAAAATCAATTTATGACATAAAGAATCCCTCTCCCGCCTGCCCTGGATATGTACCATAGTAAAGAACAAACTGATTCACAGTCAACAAACAATTACAATGAGGTAACATAAGATGCCAATGGGCCCCATATTAATTTAAATATATTACCATGTCCTAAATTTTCAGTATTTATTCTTTCAAATCTATAACTAGAGCAAAGACTTGCCCACCAGAATGAAAAATTTAAACGATCACATTTCTTCCAATTTCGAGTGATCATCTGCATAGCTATCCCAGTCATTATAAGGAAAAGACAACTTTTATATTGATCTAGAAGGGGGTTTAACATGTAATATTGTACTACAAATAACTGCCTCATATGTTAGAGGAATTGATGATTCCAAAATGTTATTTATTCTACCCCATATTGACCTCCAGAAGCTAAGTATCAAAGGACAATAGAACAACAGTGTCCCAATGTCTAAATGACAGTGCCAGCATTTATTAGATTTAGAATTATCTAACTTATGTAACCTAACAGGGGTCCAAAAAGATCTATGTAATAAAAAAAACCATGTCTGTCTCATAGATGCTGACGCCAAATTCATGGCCATCGAGACGCAGAAATATACTGCTTTATCTTGATGCTCCAAATGTCACGAAGACCATTTTTTGGGTTTTTTAAATCAAGAACTCTGATATTATTTTATACCACCTGGTGGTCTGATGCCCTAACGAATCTATCTGGAAGGAAAGGATCCGCAAACTATAATCATTTTTTAGATTTTGCCAATCAGGGAACCCCTTCTCAACCCCTACCTAGTCTATCTTTTTATTGACTCAACAATAAAGAATACTATAACCCTGTATCCCTTCATTATATTTATTTATATAATTACCTGTAAATATCCATACTAAAACTTTTAGTTACCATTTAAATGTATCATAATTTAAACTTCCTTTGACTATCCTGCTTCATCATATCATGTGTGAACTGTGAAGTAGTGAGGTAGTTCCACCATATTAATTACTCTCCCCCCGATAATTCTTAAGCATGTTTAAATATTGTTTTATTCATATTAGTACACATTTGCAACATGATTAAATCATTTTTCATAACTGAAAGTCATTTTATGAAGACATCTAGCACAAGGTAGGCAATGAAAGTTGAAGGAAATATTTTTTCTGCTCTCCAATTAATTTTAAAACTCAGGTAGTCCTTCTCTTCCCTTAATAAAGCTAATGAATGAATATATGGCGTAGAGCAGTGTTCTTTAACTCCCTGTCCATGGACCGGTGACGGTCCGCAGAAATTTCCTGCCATTCACAGGGCCAGCACGTGCATCGGGCACGAGACAGTGCTTTTCAGCCACCGGGCCACGGTGCGATCAATGCGGTGTTGTCTTCGGGCTGGCTCCTTCTTCCTCAGGCACCGGCAGCGGCTCCTACGCACTTCCCGCGCCTGAAACGGAAGCCTTCTCTCTGACGCCCACAACTTAGCCCAGTGTTCTTCAACTGCTGGTCCGCGGACTGGTGCCAGTCCACAAGATAATTATTTTATTTCCGCCGGTCCATAGGTGTCTAAAGGTTGAAGAACACTGGCGAAGAGGGCCACTAAGGGTCTCTTCTATTAAACAGCGCGGAATGGCCCGTGATGCTCCCAACACTCATAGAGTTCCTATGAGCATCAGGAGCAGCGCAGGCCATTCAGCGTGGCTCTCTGCGCTAAAAACTGCTAATGCAGTTTAATAGAAGAGGGGTTAAAAGTTTCTTATAATAAAATAGGTGAGGGCTTCACTTATTTTTACCATTTGGGACCTGTTTAGAGACATTCTAAATAAATAAATCTGCAGTGCATTGTAATTACCTTTAGTTAATGCATTAAAAATAGCCCATCTTAAAATAGCCTAATTTAGGACCCAAAAAGGAAGGAATTAAGTAACTTTATTTTTAAATTTAGCAATGACTGCCTGTGGCAATTATCTAATTATAGACACTTGCCAGCAACTGAAGCATGATTATTACTAAGTACCATATGAAGTAATGCCACAAAGCCTCATATTCTGTGCTTTCATGAAAAATTGATCTTAAAGTGTATCTTCCATATGAAGTTATATTTGATATAGTCTACCAGTGCAGTGAGTCTTCACTGGTTGGAGGAAAACTCCTGTGAGAGCTCACCGGCTGACACACACACAACAACCCTTCTGGTAAGCTGCATCCATCAAAGTCACAAAATCAGAGTCAAGACATGATTTTGGCTCTCTGAGGACCTCTGCTGGTCCACCACATGTTTCATCTCAAGTGACGCTGAGTCGCATTTAAGAGGCTCTAATTGGGCTTTATGACCCAAATCTCAAGTTACCTTTCCTGACCTGTGAAGTGACCCAAGGGGGCTAAGCCCATGGATCTCATGGCACGCAGTATAAGGACAATCATCAGTGGCACAGTGAGGGTGGGAGGCGCCCCTTCCCTGCTCCTCCATCCACTCCTTCCCCACTCTCTGCTGCCTGACATGTGTGCATCCCTTCCCTTTCCCCATACCTTTTTAATGTTCCCAGCCCGAGTAACAACTCCAACCTGCTGCTTGCACCAGCATTGGCTCATCCTCTAACGTCACTTCCTGAACATGTGCCCAGGAAGTAACATCAGAGGAATAGTGGACACTGGCGTAAGCAGCAGGTTGGGGTTGTTGCTCACGCTGAGAACGTTAAAGAGGTACGGGGAAAGGGAAGGGGAACACGTGTGTGGTAGTGGGGGGGGGGAGGGGGGAAGCGGCGAGGACAGGGCCAGTGCCCTCACCAAGACTGCCCCCCCTTTTACGCCATTCTCCTCATCCAACCTTCCAGTACAAATGGGGTAAGGTATGGGGTCCAAACAACCTGAGTCCATAATAATCAAATATTGTCAAAACTGAAGCAATTTGAGGCAGAAGGCTTTAGAAATAAAATCAGGAAATCCAAGATGACTGCCGCGGCAGCATTGTAGCACCAAAAAATGACCCATGGGAGCAAAACCAAAAGTTCAAAATGGCTGAAAATAGGATTTTAGAGGTGGGGATCCCTTGGGACACCCTCAGAAACCTTTAGTTTTGCTAACTTCAGACCTACCCGATTTTCCCATAGACAGTAATGAGCTGTACTCACAGATCTGCCATATGCTGTGCCTGCATCAGCTTCTCACTACAGCTGAAAATAAACATAAGAACATAAGAACATAAGAAGTTGCCTCCGCTGAGGTCCATCCTGCTCAGCGGTCCGCACCCGCGGCGGCCCATCAGGCCCATTGCCTGAGCAATGGTCTATACCTATCTATACCCCCCAATCCCTTTTTCTTCTAGGAATCTATCCAAACCTTCTTTGAAACCATTTAATGTTTTCTTGTCTACAACAGCCTCTGGAAGCGCGTTCCATGTGTCCACCACCCTCTGAGTGAAAAAGAACTTCCTAGCGTTTGTTCTGAACCTGTTCCCCTTCAATTTCTCCCAATGCCCCCTTGTGCTTGTGGTGCCCCTTAATTTGAAAAATCTGTCCCTGTCTACTTTTTCTATGCCCTTCAGGATCTTGAAGGTTTCTATCATGTCTCCTCTAAGTCTTCGCTTTTCCAGGGAGAAAAGTCCCAACTGCTTCAATCTGTCGGTATATGGGAGATTTTCCATTCCCTTTATCAGTTTGGTTGCTCTTCTTTGTACTCCCTCAAGTACCGCCATGTCTTTCTTGAGGTATGGCGACCAGTACTGGACACAGTACTCCAGATGCGGCCGTACCATTGCACGATACAGCGGCATGATGACTTCCTTCGTCCTGGTCGTAATACCCTTCTTAATGATACCCAGCATTCTGTTTGCTTTCCTAGAGGCTGTGGCGCATTGCGCCGATGCCTTCAGTGTTGCGTCTACCATCACTCCCAGGTCTCTCTCCAGGTTACTAAGCAGGGATTTCTGCTTCAGACAAGCAAGGGAAGCTCCGGCGGCTTGTCTCGTCGGGCTGCTTTTTATTCAGGTTTCAATAACCTGAACTCCACAACCCACATGATTCTTCGGGGTGGGGGGAACACAGAAAACCTCAGTCAAGCCTTCCAGCCAGTGACGGGGTCAGATCAGCCTGTGCACCCATGCCTGACTCCGCTGCAGCGAGCACCACTCCCAGGGAACCTATTCCCAAGTTCCAAGTGTTAGAACAACAGGCCACCCAGGCAGGTGCTTCTTTTAAAACTGCGACCCTCCTGGCTTCAGACTTCAACATCTGACCCTTCTCACAGAGCTGTCCCGAGACTACTGAGAACTTCTTAGCACAGGGAAGCTTCAATCAAGAATGGATTAAATCTCAAAAATAAAAAATATATACACTTCTCCATCCGAAACTGTGGTTTCAGTATCCACGGATTCGGTTATTCGTGATTTTTTTGCAAAAAACCCTATTTTCAGATTTTGGCTATTTTTAAGCCATCCAAGCCTCCCCGGAACCTTACCTGGTGGTCTAGCGGTGAAGTGAGGCAGCAGCGATCTTCCTATGCTCTTGCCCCGTGCAGAGTCATCATCAGAATGGCTGCCATGAGTTCCTGTTGTAGTCTTGAGACTACAACGGAAACTCACGGCAGCCATTCTGATGACGGCTCTGCATGGGGCAGGAGCATAGGAAGATCGCTGCTGCCCCACTTCACCGCTAGACCACCAGGTAAGGTTCCGGGGATGCAGGAGAGAGGCAGGAGTGGGTCAGAGCCGGCCGATAAGTTATTCGCAATTTTTCACACTTTGCGGTCCAGCTCTGCACCTAACCCCTACGAATACCGAGGGAGAAGTGTAGTGTAAAGCAGATAAAAAGACATCTTCCGAAGTTGTTTGCAGAATTTAAAACTTAGGAGAGGGGGCACTGCCTGGCAGAGAGAAGAAACTGGGCTAGATGGACCACTGGTCTGATCCAGTATGGCTATTCTTATGTTCTCAGAAGTATGTAATAATTGCTTGTTATAATGCTAATTATTGGCACTAATTATCTTATTCAATTAAATCACATGTGCAAATTGGGTACACACCCAACGTTGTATGCACAATTTTCAGGGCTTTTATAGAATTAGAGGGATGAAGTCCATGTTTTTAACATATTGCAAAAATATGTGCTATATTGTTGAAATAGTAGTTTGTAACAGGTGCAATAATAACTACTGTTTTTGTTCTATCACAACTTTTAAACATAAATTCATTATATTTTCTTGTTCAGATATCTGCAGAAATAAAGCACTGAGCGCCATCATGTGTCTTACATACTATGGGCTAGATCAGAGGTGGGTAACTCTGGTCCACGAGGGATGGAATCCAGTTGGGTTTTCAGGATTTCCCCAATGAATATGCATTGAATGCAATGTATGCAAATAGATTTCATGCATATTCATTGGGGAAATCCTGAAAACCCGATTGGATTACTGCTCTCGAGGACCGGAGTTGCCTAACCTGCCGATTGTGCCCGATCCATGGCAGGCTGACTGATCCACAATGGGTCAGTATTTAAATGGGGGCGATCAGACAAATGCCCCTCTCCGACCACACGGATCGCTAGTGAGCGATCCTGAAGCATGCGCAAACCATCTTCTTTGCCTGTAGATGGTCTGTACATGCTTACAAAAGCAGCAATTTTTTTTTCTTTTAACTTCACATTCAAGTCCGTGGTTTTAACCCGCTTTAAACCCGCAGATTAAAACCACAGGCTTGCACTGCAGGGAAGGGCAGGAGAGTCGGGGCAGAGAGCAGGGTGGCAGAAGGCAGGGCAGTTGGAAAGGACCTGAGCGACTGGTCCTCAGCAGTTGCTTATTTTTGATTGGTCAGCCAGGCAGTGTCCCTCATTTTTTTTTTTTTTAGTGAATCACTGCCTGCCTACATTTGCATGCCGTTCTCCCTCATTTGCTTGCATGGATCGGAATCAGCACAGAGGTTAGTGAATTGGGTTGGAGGAAATCAGGTCGCAAAACGATCGATTTGTTTAGTGAATCTAGCCCTATATGCTCTTTATTTCCAAACTAGCAAGTCACTGTATTCAAAGATTCTGAGTTATATAACCCCCTCTGCTGGTAGAAATATGAAATGCATATTCTGCATCAATCTACAGCTTTAGACCAGTGTTTTTCAACCTTTTTACACCCGTGCACCGGCAGAAATAAAAGATTATTTTGTGGACTGGCAAACTACTGGGACTAAAATTTAAAAACCCTGTTTCTGCCCCATCTCCGCGAGCTCGGTCACCTCAGTAACTATAGAAAAATAGACAAATATAGTGCAAAATATAAACAGCAGATGTAAATTCTCAAAACTGACACATTTTGATCACTAAATTGCAAATAAAATCATTATTCCTACCTTTTCTGTCTGGTGATTTCATGATTCTGGTTGCATGTCCTTCTTTCTGTGTATCCTTTCTTTCATTTCTTTCTGCACTCAGGCCCAAGAATTGTCCCTTTCTATTCCCTCCCTCTTTCCTTCCTATGTCCTTAGTGCCCCCAGTGCCTCCTTCCCCTGACTTTAGTGCCCCCAGTGCCTCCTTCCCATGTCCTTAGTGCCCCTTCTTGTCTTTAGTGTCCCCAGTGCCTCCTTCCCATTTCTTTAGTACCCTCAGTGCCTCCTTCCCATGTCCTTAGTGCCCCCAGTGCATCCTTCCCATGTCTTTAGTGCCCCCAGTGCATCCTTCCCATGTCTTTAGTGCCCCCAGTGCATCCTTCCCATGTCCCTCTCACTGCCTTCCACACTTTGTCCCACCCCTGAAGCCAGCCAGCCTGCCTACCACCTTTCCTCCCTACCCCGCAAAAAAAAAAAAAGTCTCCCTCTTTCCTTTCCCCTGCTCTTACCGCCCTGCCGCTGCTGCTAAAACCAACAGGAAGTCTTCTTTCCGACGTCAATTCTGACAGCGATTGGCTGGCCCAGAATGTCCTCTCCGACGTCAGAAAGAAGACTCCCTGTCAGCTTTAGCAGTAGCGGCAGGTCGGTAAGAGGAGACCCAGGGAAAGGAAGGAGGGAGGGACAGGAAATGATCGCTTGTCCCATTGTCCCCGAGCACAGCTTCGGGACACTGTCCCGAAGCTGTGTGTGGGGACAATGGGACAGGAGGTCTGAAAACGGACCTATGGTCATTTTAATCTTGCCGGCCCTGCACGGACCAGCAGAAATTTCCTGTGGACCGGCACTGGTCAGCAGACCGGCGGTTGAAGAACAGTGCTTTAGCCCACCATATTGCATTACTACTAACTACTTAATATTGTTAGTTTACACATACCATTATTTTTATCAGCTCTCTTGAAAATATTTATGAGCAGATTCTCTAATCAGTGTAAACATTGCTACCCTAAGGAAACTGTTACACATTTTCTCATTTTGTACTAAAAATACCCCCTTAATAAATTTGAAGAATGTTTAGGAAAGGAAATGTTATAGCGTGATTTCAATTTTCTCAAACACTTGCAAAACTGGTTTCGAACTCTCCTTTTGTGCTACCCCATACCATTTGCCAGTTCATCTTCTGTGCAGTCTTACTCTACTGGGTGCTCCTCTTTTACTACATTGCACTACATGAGCCTCTCCTGTATGGACCCATGCTAGAGAATCTTCATTTTTTTGAGGAACTGTGCTATAATGGACCTCTAAGAATTACTGTACACATATGGAGACAATGGAGTTTTGTATTACTTCATAATGCATCCGGTAGTTCATGGAGGAAATATAGAAAGCTCAACTAAGATGGCAGCTGGTAGCTCGAGTTGAGACACCGCAGACCTGCTGGAGGGAAATTTTGCTTTACCATTCAATGGTTAAGAGGAAATCAAAGCTCTGGGTTTTCCCATAGGAACCTGTGGTCCTGGTGGGCCCGATGGATCCCTTCCTCGAGTGTGAAACCCGAACAAGAGATCCAGAGAATTCCTCTGCTGTGGGAGGCGCGTGTGCTGAGGTGTTGACACTCTCTATCAAGGGAACATCTCTTTCGCTGGAGAAGCGGAGTCCTCCGAGTTGCTCTGGGGCGTTAGAGGGGAAGCTGGAGCAGAAAACGGCCTGGAGCATTTTCTTTCCTGACCAGCAGAGTATGGCAGTCGACTCTGCAGGGGGGTCAGAGAAGTTTTTGACACTGACATCGGAGCACTTGGAGGAAAAGAAGCATCAAATCCCTGAAGATTTCCTTAAGTTGAAAACAAGTCCTCTTGAGGCCACAGGTACTGTGATTTCAACAGAGAGCCTTGGAACAAAACTTGTGCCCATGCAAAGACTCAAGGTTTTTAATATGGAAACATTAGGGGAGGCAATATCTAATTGACAACTTTCTTTGGGGACCCAAATGCAGCATCTTACAGAGCGTTATACAATGGTTATATCAGAAAATTTGGATTTAAAAAAACAGAGTATCTAGTTTGGAAAATAAATTTGATGGACATGAGACCAGAGTAAAAACTGTTGAATCCCATGCCTTAACCTGGGTTAAGGACAGTGGAAACCTTCACTTTAAAGTTGAATTGCTGGAGAATGTGACCAAGAGATGTAATCTTCGGATTATAAATTCCCCAAAGTTACCACTTATATCAGCACATGATATGTTTAAGAAATATTTAACTGAAATTTTGAAAGTTCCTGAGTCCTCCTATCCACCTCTCTCTAAAATCTACTATATCCCAAATAGAGTCAAGGATCAAAAAACAAACCAGAATTTATCTGCTGATAGTTTGGATTTAACAAATTTCTTAGAGATCTGATAGTGAGGCATCAGTAACTGCTACGCTGCTTGTACAGTTTGCTATTGATTCAGACAGGGAATGAATGCTTAAGCTTTTTTTTTAATATAAAGATATTCCCTTTATGTCCAAAGTTGTGAGAATGTATCCAGACGTGTCACAATCTACCCAAAAGAGAAGAAAACAGTTCCTTATTTTAAAGACCCCAGGCTCTGCAGCTGGTTGCTACGTTTATTCTTTTTTTTTGTGTTCAATCTTTTTTATTAAATTTTTTCATAACAAAGAAAAAACATAACAAAACTTGAATAACCATCTGTAAGTTAACATGTCATTACAGTGTATAGTCAGCCATAATAATCAACTAAGATAGCCTTATCATTATACCCATGACCTTGCAACATCAATCACTTTTGCAGTAGTCCATTACTGGTGACCAAATGTTTCGAAAGTTAGTTAGGGAATTAGTTTTCTCCGCAGCAACATATTCATATTTGGAATATAAGCATACAGTATTCCACCACATATTATAATTAATTGATGAAAAATCTTTCCAACAAGATAATATCGTTTTGATCGCTAATAATAATAATGCTTTAAGCAATTTAGTACCATATTTATCCAGAGGCACCTGTAAAGCACAGGATCCATATATGATAATTGCATAAGACAAAGTGTCTGTTATAGACAGTAATTTACAAATCATTCCCCATATATCATTCCAAAATAGTTGTAAGTGAGAACATTGAAATATCATATGACTCAAAGTACCAATTTCGCTGAGGCACGACCAGCACCGATTAGATGCAGTACTATTCACTTTAGAGAGCTTGACAGGTGTCCAATAGGCCCTGTGATATAGATATAGTACCATTTGTAAGATGCCAGATGACTTCAAGGCCTTGAAAGACGATAACCAGTTATTTCTCCACACCGATTGATCAAAATCCATCTGCGTATCCGATGCCCAGATGTCGTACATGGTAGGTGAAGGTAAAAATTTTTTACGGTGCAAAAACTTATACCAATACGAAGCCTGGCCAGGTTGAGCAACTAAGGCCATAGCCCACATAAGTATGGACGGCGGATCGGATGTAAACTTAATGAGTTGAGGATGATTTTTGACGCAATGTCTCAGTTGCATCCACTTATAGTGCTGTAAATTATCCAACGTGAATAGAGAGCTGAGAGTATTGAAGTCTATAAATTTAGAACAATCAGTGGAGGAGAACAGATGATAATGAGCCCAAACTCCACGTTTAAGCCATGATTTCCACTCTATATATTGTCCCTGTATCTTCACATGGGGATTTCTCCAAAGGGGAGAGTGTAGAGTAGTATTCCATTGTAGTGGAGCAAAGGAGTCGACCTCTCGAAGAGCCACCCTGGTGGAAGCCAAGATTCGATTCTGTTTGATCAAGTTATCAGGTATTGCAAATGAAATATAATTAAGATAAAACTTATCAAAGAGTTTATGTTCCAGTTTAAGCCAGGTCGGATATTGCAATTCAGAAGAGTCTAATAGCCAGTATGAACCTTGTTTACACAAGAAGGCAAGATGATAGTCATACAGACTAGGAAAGTTGACCCCTCCATTTTCTTTGGTACATTTCAATTTCTTTAATGCTATGCGAGGCACTTTATTATTCCACAAGAATTGCACTATAAGAGATTCAAACTTTTTGTAATCCGAGACAGGCAGAAGAAAAGGTATCATTGACAGTACATAGGTAATTTTGGGTACTAGAACCATCTTTATGGAGTCTAGTCGGCCCCACCAGGATAGTTTTAAGGGGGACCACCTAGAAGTAGTAGAACGTATTATCTGCAAAATATGATCAACATTAAATGTCAGTGTTTCTTCTAATGATGTTCCGAAGAATATCCCCAAGTATTTCATTTTGGTGGGGGTGTACTTGAGATGTAAGCTGGATATAATGTCACTACAAGGTTGGTCTCTGATCGGCATTACTTCCGTTTTAGTAGAATTAAGTTTATAACCAGATACACAGGAGTAATACTCGATACATTTCAGCACAGACGGTAGGGATTCAACAGTGATATATAATTGGATATCATCCGCATAGGCTGACAATTTTATCTGCAAATCATCAATTTCCAGTCCAACAATGGCTGGATGGGATCTAATGCTGATAAGAAAAGGTTCCAAGGCCAAGTTAAAGAGGAGTGGTGATAACGGACAACCCTGTCTAGTGCCCCTAGTGGGAGTGAAGGCATCTGAAAGCACATTATTGATTCGTAATCTGGTGGATGGATTAGAATAAAGAACTTTGAGCATTTGTAGAAAAGTATCAGGAAAACCAAACCATCTCAATACTTGAAACATATACGACCATTCCACTCGATCAAACGCCTTTTCGGCGTCTAGGGCCATAGTCACGAATGATGACATTTTAGTAGGGGCATAGGCTAATATGTGAGAAAAGAGCCTGGTGTTATCGCTAGCAAGCCTCCCCTTCATGAAGCCATTTTGATCCGAAGAAATGATTTTTGGCAGAATTTGTTGTAGTCTATTAGCCAATATCTTGGCGAAGACTTTGGCGTCCACATTGATGAGGGACAAAGGACGATAATTTTGTACTAATAAAGGATCTTTGTCTGGTTTCAATAAAACAATTATGAGTGCTTCCGTGAAGGTACCATTTGCTGAGCCTTGGAGGACAAGGTGGTGAAAGTATCCTAATAAAATAGGTAAAAAGACATCCTGAAAAGCAACATAAAACTCCACAGTGAGACCATCTGGTCCGGGTGATTTGCGTTTAGCCATTCCTAACAAGGCCTCACTAAGATGTTCCATCTTAATCGGTGAATTCAGTAACTCAACTGCTTCCGAATCCAACTTTGGTCCCACCAGATCTTGTAAATAATCAAGTATGGAGTTGTCATCCGGGTTATCTGTGGAGTAAAGATCCTTATAAAATGTTCGGAAAGAGTCACAAATGTCCAAAGTATTTAGTAAAATGGTACCATCAGTGGCGTTGATAGCCGGAATAGTAGTTCTTTCAGCCTTCGCCTTCAAGTAATCGGCAAGCTGATGACCTGCTTTATTCGATGTGGCATAATAATGAGCAGCCTGAAGAAAAACCTCAGAGGCCGCAACCTTACTAAGTTGCAAGTTATACTCATATCGCAATTTTCTTAACTGTTCCTGTAGAGTCATATTAGTCAGGTCCATTAAGTGTGATGCTTCTAGACCAGCAATCTGATGCTGTAAGGTGCGGAGTAAGGATCCATCCATCTTTCGTTTTTTTGAGGCAAAAGCAATAATGATTCCTCTGATATAGGATTTGAAGGTGTCCCATGTAGTCTGCCAAGATGTCAGATCAATTCTGTTAATTTCAAAAAACTCCACAATATGAGTTCGCACATATTCAAGGAATGATTGGTCAGATAACAAAGCTGAATTGAAGCGCCAACAGGGTTTGGCACGTGATGTAACAATACCTTTGAGAGTTAACGATATTGAGGCATGATCAGAAACAAGTATTTGATGAAGGTCAGCTGAGTCCAAATTGTTCACCATGGAGTGACTCACCAGGAAGAAATCTATTCGTGAGTATGAAGTGTGCGGCTGAGAGAAGAAGGTAAATGTCAACTCATCAGGATGCAGCAATCTCCAAGGATCTAACAGTTTAAGCTGATACATCATATCCTGTAATGTGAACCAAGATTTAGGTTTTCTATACAATGACTTTGATTTCCTATCCTTATCTGGATTAAGAATTAAATTGAAGTCACCACCAATGATGCAAGGTTGATCTCCAAAACTCAATATCTCATCTGCCAGTGTAGTAAAGAAAGAAGGGCAATCATTGTTAGGAGCATATATGTTGAGTAGATGAAGTGGGTTATTCGCTATAAGTAGTGACAGCTTGATCCAACGGCCTTCAGAGTCTGTGGAAGAGGATATGATTTTGGTATCCGGACGTTTTCTAACTAAAGTTATGACTCCATTTTTTTTACCGAGCGATGGTGAAATCAAAGGTGGGAAAGCCCATGAAGGAGCTATTTTAAGTGCTTCAGCAGTGGACAGGTGAGTTTCCTGGTAGAACACTATATCAGGGTTATATTGAGTTGTATAGTTTAATATTTTGCGTCTTTTCACAGGATTATTAAATCCCTTCACATTCAACGATAAGCAGATTAGTGACATATCAAATGACTAATGAGTAATATCATCCAAAGAGATTGTAAATTAGCAAAGTGAAGAATTATCATTGAAAAGAGTAATGATAAAGTACAAAGGTATAAAGGCAAAAAGGCAACAAACAGCAGGAATTGAATAATCAGGAAAAGCATATACTGCAATGACATAAACCACATTATAAACCAAACAAGTAACCCTATGGGTCCAAAGGCTGTCAGGGAAAAGAAACCCACTAAGCCAAGCTCCAAAATTTTATGAAAATCCTGGAAAACATCCTGAAAAGGAAAAGTGTTAGACATAATAATCAAAAACATTGTTCTATGAAAGCATGGGCAACATGCAGTATACAATAGTGTACATTCAAATCAGTTACCATTGCATATAGAAACCTCAAGTTTTGTCAATAGAAGTAGGTTTAACACTTTCTATAAAATCAGCCAATTCTGATGGTAGATAGTAATCCTTCGTTGCATTATTGTAAGTTACCCTCATGCGGGCTGGGTAAAGCATCCCAAAGCGCGCCCCCATATTTTTAAGTTGAGGTCTATAGGATAACAAAAGCTTCCTCCGCTTTGCTGTTTCTTTTGTGAGATCAGGCAGAATGAGTAATTTACCACCCTCAAATGTGACCGGAGCATGCATCTTAGCATGCTGCATAATTTTCATAACCTGCTGGTGTCTCATCATGGTTACCAGTATAGGTCTGGGAAATTTTTTGTGTGAGTTAGGTGGTTGTGGAAGACGGTGTGCACTGTCAAATTCAAGCTTGATCTCGTCGTTCATTTTTAGCACCTGGGGTAGTAGCACTGCGAGGAAGTCCACCAAGTCGCAAGCCTCACGACCTTCCGCTAGGCCCAGAAGCCTGAAACCGTTCCTCCTCGCGCGGTTGTCTGAATCCTCCTGTGCACGCTCCAAGTTTGTAATGCGAGCTGACTGCCTGTGTAGCTGTTTGATGGAGTTTTCAGCCACTGCAACTCTGGTATCTATCATATCCGTTCTGTCTCGAGCTGCTGCAAATTCTGCTTTCAGGGTGGCTAGATCGTTTTTTACATCCGAGACATCTTGTTTCGTGTCCACCAACAGTTCTTTAATCGAGCGAAGCTCGTCTAAGATGGCGGCGGTAGCAGAGTCATCGTTCCTTACCGAGCCATCCTTAGTCGGGGTCGAGGGCTCAGCGCTTTTTCTTTTTGTGGATTTGCTCGAGGCCATTTTCAGCCGAGCTTGGTCGGCAAATTAATATATTTTCGCGGTGTTTGAGTCGATTTCCCAGGATATCAGTGATTCCTCACACCGGAGCTCGTGCTGTTAGCGTCCTATCCCATCGGGCACTCTAGCGCCCCCCTGCTACGTTTATTCTAAGATATCCCTGTAAATGTGTTTTGACCTATCAAGGGAATAGATAATGTGTTTTTTTGAACCTCAACAGTTGTCAAAATTTATATCTGCCAAAGGGCAAGCTGTAATTACTTCATGAGATTTGCCACTTCAATATTAGCTCAATGAAGTTAAGCTCAAAGTCCACCTGGTCACATCTTTATTTTCCTCAATATAATTATTCTTAGTGGAATATTTCAGTTAATTCATAACTCCAGCCTTCTATATTATGAACTAATTTTACAAAACCAGTACATTTGTTTTCCTTGTGCATATTTTTGAACTTCTTGAAAGGTTGTTTCTCGGTGCACATGTTTCTATGGCATTTTTTTTTAAATTGTCTGAAAGGATGTTAAATTGAAAGCTGGGTTGTAATATTTATTTTGACTAAAATATGTATGTCAAAAAGTTAAAATATAAATAAAGAATTAAAAAAGAAATCAGTGTTAGATAAAAACCATATAGCCTATCTATTCTAAGCAAAGAGGCACTTAAAACATTCTGCTTCAGGTTGACTTTTGGCAAATAGGCACTGTGCCTTGATTTTGCAGCTGAATAATGTTTAGCTGAGTTACACAAAAGAACACACCGTGAAACTAATGACCAATGAAAAAAAAAAATCATGAGTCGATATTCATAGGCAGTTAACTGGGTAAGAGAACCTCCTTCCCCGGTTAACTGGAATTGAGCAGGCCTTGAATTCAATGGCACTTAACTTGGATAGCTCTGTTGAATATCTCCTCTAATCGCTGTTACCGGATACTGCTTGGGAGTTTTATGGGTGGAGTAATCACTTAACCTGGTAAGTGCCAATATTAGTCCTTAACCAGTTAACTGACCAAATAGGTCAGCATAAATAGCAGTCCTATCTTTGGATGGTTTAACTTAACCAGACAAGGACTGTCTGCACTTACCAGTACCCAGACTGAATATCCAGGCATAATTTTGGCACTGTCACCAACTGAGTATTACATCAGACTTCCCCCCCCCCCCCCCAAGCATACAATTAAGCTGAATGTGATCACGGTAACAGAGTGGGATTCAAAAGAAGTTTGGTCAAGCTCAGCCTTGGAAATGAATTATGGGGCAGGGGTGTCCAACCTTGGCCCTCGCCAGGTCGGGTTTTCAGGATTTCCCAAATGAATATGCATGAAATCTGTTTGCATACAATGGAAGCAGTGCAGATCTCATGCAAATTCATTTAAGAAATCCTGAAAACCCGACTGGATTGCAGCCCTCGAAGATGGACATTGGACAACCCTGATGGTAAACAGAGCTTTTTGGGATTTGCTGGGGACAGGCAACCTGAAATGGGCACTGTTAAGATAGGTTGCTAGCTCAATGTACCTAGCTCTCTGACTCAACCTAGTTTTTCCTGTATGTTCATAAGAACATAAGAATGGACTTACAGGGTCAGACCAATGGCCCATCAAGCCCAGTGGCCTGTTCTCATGGTGGCCAATCCGGGTCACTAATACCTGGCCAAAACTATCCGCTCTTATCACAACCTTTGGCAATGCGTTCCAGACCTAACTATTTACTGAGTAAAAAATTTTTTTTTCCTTCTATTGGTTTTAAAAGTATTTCCCTGTAACTTCAAGTGTCCCCTAGTCTTTGTAATTTTTGACGAAGTGAAAAATCGATCCAATTGTACCCGTTCTACTCCACTCAGGATTTTGTAGACTTCAATCATGTCTCTCCTCAGCCGTCTCTTTTCAAAGCTGAAGAGCCCTAACCGTTTTAGTCTTTCCTCATATAAGGAGTTCCATCCCCTTTATCATCAAGTTTATCAGGATTTTATATACCGCCTATCAAGGTTATCTAAGCGGTTTTTACAAATCAGGTACTCAAGCATCTTGGTCGCTCTTCTTTGAACCTTTTCTAGCACCACTATATCTTTCTTAAGTCTTTGGATGAAAAAAATACAGACTACTGTATTTACGAAAAAGTGAATCATTTCAGGCCATGATATTCAAAATAATTTATCTTGATAAATAGCAGCTTATAATCATATCTGGATAAATAGCCTTGGCAGCCCTATCATCATAAACTGACCTAGCACCGTCCAGATAAGTTCAATTTTTGTTTATAGTTTTAGTTTGTGGGTAGTTATTCTATACTTAGTGAGGGTCTACCTCTGTTTATGTGTAAGAGCTCAGATCAACAACAGCGAGAGGGTCAAAGTACAGCAAATAAAAAGAAAAGCACCAAAAGTCTCTGTTGGATGACCATGGAATAAAGGGAGTGTTAAAGGAGGACAAAGCCATTTCCGGCAAACTGAACACATTTTTTGCGTCTGTGTTTACTAAAGAGGATATACACAACATACTGGAAGCCAACAGGCTATACGCGGGAAATGAAGATGGGAAACTGACAGGGTTGACGGTCAGTCTAGAAGAGGTATGCAGGCAGATTGATAGGCTTAAAAATGATAAATCCCCGGGACCAGATGGCATCCATCCAAGGGAGCTGAAAGGGGCTATAGCTGAACTGCTTCAACTAATAGCCAATCTGTCGATCAAATCAGCAAGGATTCCGGAAGACTGGAAGGTGGCGAATGTTATGCTGATCTTCAAGAAAGGTTCGAGGGGTGATCCAGGAAACTACAGACCGGTGAGTCTGACCTCGGTACCGGGAAAGATGGTAGAGGCGCTGATAAAGGACTGCATCATTGAGCACCTTGACGGACCAGCCAGCACGGCTTCAGCAAAGGAAGATCTTGCTTGACTGTGTGAAACATGGGTGTTGAGAGCGAAGGATTACAATGTCTATAGAGATTTCTTCTGAGCAGTTAGTAATAGATTGTATGGTGTTCCAGACGTAGGTCCAAAAAGAGCGGACTAGAGTACAATGAAATAACATATGATCAAGAGTTCCTTCCTCTTTCAAACAGTTCCAGCAAACAGAGTCTTGCTTTAAGTTAGCTTTCCACATGCGAAGTGGGATCCATATTGCCTGCCACATAAGGAAGTACATTGATTGTGATACTCTAGAAGATAAAAGCGGGCGATTTGTTGATGACCAGAAAAGCTCCCAATCAATGTCAGAAAGCGGAGTGGTAAGTATAGCGTCCCAGTGCTTCATAGAGTGAGGTGAAAAAGTGAAGGAGTGATCTCTTAAAATACTGTAGAAGGATGATATCGCCTTGCCTTTTAATAGAGACAGAGAAGACCAGTTGTAAATAGTATTTTTGGAAGTCATATAGTCAAATCGTATATGTAAAGACGGCAACACTCCAGTGAGAGAACGCCATTGTGAATAAGTAGAAGGAGGCAGCGAGTATGTAGAGCACAGTATATCGAATGGAATTAACGAGTTGAGGGTAGACAATTGATGGACAAACCATATACCTGCCCGCTGCCACCTTTTCCATGATAGAGATTTGTCGTGATTTTGAATTTTGGGATTGTTCCAAAGGGACATGAGTGGACTAACCTTAACTGAGATTTCAGTCAATGTATCTATAAGATAAAGAGCATGCTGCGTTGCACCCAATAAAGAGTATCTCTTTAAGTGCCTTGGTATTGACACCGTTAGTAAGCATGAGATGTGTAAAGGCGTACATAAAAAACATTCCATTTCAAACCAGGCAGGAAGATCTTGAGTGGGAAGATTTTGAGTGGAGGAGTTAGTGAGCCAGTAAGCTCCATATTTGGCTAATGAAGCAATATAATAGTGATAGAAATCAGGAAAGTTGAGACCACCGTTGATCTTAGAGGCTTTCAGTTTGGCGAGAGCAATTCGAGGTTTTTTCTTGTTCCAAATGAATTCAGATATTTTCATATTTAGCCAATGAAATAATGATTTCCGGCATAACAGAGGGAGCATAGAAAGGATATAATTAATTTGAGGGGCCAGAGTCATTTTGATGGATGCAATTCTACCCCACCAGGATAGAAAGAGTGGAGTCCATCGAGATGTAGTGTTTAGAACTAGATTTGTCCACCTAAACTCATTGATACCATGTTGGTGACTGCCCTCATGCACATTCTAAAAAATTGGAAATCACCCTCGCTATTAGATTATACCTTTTGGTGGAACTCTCTGAGTATGTATCATAGATTTGAATCCTACGCATATGAGAAGAGAGTTACATTCCGAACCTGCATGAACTTGAAATACAACAAATCTCCATGGTCATTCTTAGATTCCTATGTACGCTCATCTTCTTAGACACTCCTGTTATCCTTTTCTTCTCCTCTCTTCTCTCTTTCATTTTTCTTTCCTTTTTCTTTACTGCTCTCTCTCATCTTTATCTTATATATCCCTTACATACATTTTTAATAATTGGAGCCTTTGCTCCTATACAGTTAAACATAGATTTATATATTTTATATACAGAAAGCTTTATTTTGTTTCTATGTACTTTAAATGATTCTTGTATCCTTTAAAATACTTAATAAAAATTATTGAACTTAAAAAAAAAAAAAAGGAAGATCTTGCTTGACGAACTTGCTGCACTTATTCGAGGGACTAAACAGGCAGATAGACAAAGGCAACCCGGTCGACATTATATATCTGGATTTTCAGAAGGCGTTTGACAAGGTTCTGCATGAACGACTACTTCAAAAAATTGCGAGACATGGAATTGAGTTTGAAATACTCATATGGATTAAAACTGGCTGGCAGATAAGAAACGGAGAGTGGGGGTAAATGGACAATACTCGGACTGGAAAAGCATCATCAGAGGAGTGCCGCAGGGTTCGGGTGCTTGGACCTGTGCTCTTCAACATATTTATAAACGATCTGGAAATTGGTACGAGTGAGGAGATTAAAAATTTGCAGACAATATTAAGTTATTCAGAGTAGTGAAGATGCAGGAGGAGTGTGAAGATCTGCAATGTGACATAAACATGCTTGAGAAATGGGCCGCAACATGGCAAATGAGGTTCAACATGGATAAGTGTAAGGTGATGCATGTCGGTAACAAAAGTCTTATATACGAATACAGGATGTCAGGACTTGGGGTACTGGTCGACAAGTTGATGAAGCCGTCCGCACAATGTGCGGTGGCGGCGAAAAGGGCGAACAGAATGCTAGGAATGATTAAGAAGGGGATCATGAACAGATCAGAAAAGTTTATCATGCTGCTGTACCGGGCCATGGTACGCCCTCACCTGGAATACTGCGTCCAGCACTGGTAGCCGTACATGAAGAAGGACATGGTACTACTCAAAAGGGTCCAGAGAAGAACGACTAAAATGGTTAAGGGGCTGGAGGAGTTGCCATACAGCGAGATATTAGAGAAACTGGGCCTCTTCTCCCTTGAAAAGAGGAGACTGAGAGGGGACATGATCGAGACATTCAAGATACTGAAGGGAATAGACAGTAGATAAAGACAGGTTGTTTACCCTCTCCAAGGTAGGGAGAATGAGAGGGCACTCTCTAAAGTTAAAGGGGGATAGATTCCGTACAAACGTAAGGAAGTTCTTCTTCACCCAGAGTAGTGGAAAACTGGAACGCTATTCCGGAGGCTGTTATAGGTGAAAACATCCTCCAGGGATTCAAGACAAAGTTAGACAAGTTCCTGCTGAACCGGAACGTACGCAGGTAGGGCTGGTCTCAGTTAGGGCACTGGTCTTTGACCCAGCAGTGGTAATTCTTATGTAGTCGCGGGGATGGACGGGTCTGGCCCCTCTGTCAAATTTAAGAACCCATTGTGGCCTACGAGTCAAAAAGTTTGCCCACCCCTGATCTAGGGTATAGTTCCTGCAACAGGGTTCATCAAATACAGTAGAATCACAGTTACTGGCACCCATGAGTATTGGTGGAGACTGGATAACTGTTTTTCTGGTTAATTGAGAGAGTGTTAGAAACCTTGTCAAGGACACTCAATTCCCCAACCCCTCCCCAAAGCACCAGGGCAGCAGCCCTCCTCTCTCCAAGCCCTGAAGTGGCAGAAGCAGGCGACAGTCCTGAGCCACAACTCCCTCCTTGCCTATCTCTCTTACTTACTCAAAGCGCAGCAGTCAGCAAGAAGCAACCTCAAAACAGGCTGCTCTCGGCCAGCACCGACAGTGCCTTTTTTTCATGTCACTTCTGAAGCATCAGAGAAAGGCCCTGAAAGGGCTGGCCACCAACAACCTGTTTTGAGGCTGCATCCGGCTGACCGGCTATGCTCGGATAAAGGGAGAGGAGCGAGCGAGAGAGTCTGCGGCTCAGGACTGCCACCTGCTTCTGTCATGTCAGGGATTGAGGGAGGAGAGCACATTTAAAATCTGAATAAGGTACCCAAATTTCGGTCATCAGCCATGAACTGTGCCGACTCCATGGTGGATAAAAAGCAGATACCTCAAACACAGTTAAAGTGAGAACTCTGAAAGTTTGCAGATAGATTATTACGTACATTTCTGAAATAGTAAGGTTTCCAAATTTTGGTTGAATTGATATGGGATGACCCTAATACAAACACACATTTCACAACAGAAAGGAGGCTGCTACCTACTTTATATTATAGCATAACCAGTTAAAAAACAAACATACAGAGCAAGGCACCAATGTAATGTATATTTATATTACAGCATTTTTCCTTAATGTCTTACAAAAATGATAATGCAGATCACTATAATTTAATTGATGGGTTAAATCAATACATGAAGAATCCAAGATGAGATTTCTTCAACATTTTCTCTAGCCGAGTCCTGCTATAAAAACCATCCTAAAAACTATGGGGTGCGTGATCATAAACTTAAACACATCTAAAATCCTGCCCAAGATGGCACTTGGATGAACTAAAAGGCAGGTCGTCCAAGTGCCGATAAAATCAAACCGATTTTCTTGACATGTCGAGTGACTTTTTAGTCCTCCGAATTCCGCTGTGTTCCCAGAGCTAAAAGGGGCACATCTGGAGGAGTGGTTAGGGTGATGTGGGCTGATCTAGACTTAGTCGTCCTGCAAGGATAATCAAAGGTTTTACTAGACATCCTGGACGGAACTTAAATGTTGTGAGTTAGATGATATAAAAACAAATATAAGTGCCAAAAAGGTATCCAAAGTGACCAGATAACCATTGCAGAGACACTGCCACAGTGTTCACTGACCCCGTCACACACCCACAAAGATCGGAATAAAAATGTACATACTTGTCTCCAGAACATCAGCACTTGGTATAGGAAAGCCTAGTAGAGCTGCACAGAGGTGCCTGGGGGGTGGGCTAGTAAACGAAAGAGAAGGATCCAGGCCCATAAGCCACTCTTAACCACTACATTTATGGTGGAACATGTGCACCCACCAACCCCCCCACCCTACTGCCATATAGGTGCCACCTGCAGACATAGGGTTATTGGGGTTGTAGAGAGGTGGGTATAGTGGGTTTTGGGGGCTCACCATAACCTATAAGGGAGTTCTGGTGAGATGTTTATCTGGCACCCTTTTTGTGAAGTCCACAGCAGTACCCTGTAAGGTGACCCACTGCTCTGTTGCCATGTCTGGGTGGCCAGTCCATTACAAGATTGGCCCCTCTCATGCCCAAATGGTCTTGTTCTGGATGTATATAGACTTACCAGCAGTCTCGATGAACAATAGCCTGGACGTCCAGATAAGACTATTTTCAGGAAAAAAAAATATTCTAGACATATTTTTCGAGAATAAACATTTTCTCAATGCCGACTTTGGGCGTCTAGCGCCATATGACCAAATTCAACTTAGATTATTTGTTTTGATTATGCCCCTCCACATCAGTAGAAATAATGAAAGGAAAGGATAGGGATTATGCAATTAAGTGAAATGAATGTGTTTTTAAAGCCAAGGGCACAATTCATTGTGTAGTTTATTCCGTTTTCAATTTTGCAAAACAGAACAAACTCAGGTCTTAAGCAAACTTTGCTATTCACAAAAGATCTAATGCTAGAATTTCCAAACACATAAAAAAAATCCTTTTCCATGGATTTCTTTGTTAAAGGTAGTCATTAAATATACAGATATCTGCTGTTTTCTTGCTAATGAAATGAAGGTTTGGAGCTAAATAAATTATAGAACAAGAGTAAGACACCAGCATGGGACAACTCTTGAACATAGTTCATCTACTACTCAAGGAACATTAAATTCTCCAAGTATCTGCAAAACAGCAGAATTGTTAACTTTATACAGCAGGAATTTTCTAGTGCTCTGCAAGCAGTAGTTTCCATTCATCTCCAAGATCTTCAAAAATCAGCTTGTAATATTTTCAGAAGCCTGCAAGACAAGACATTTATCATAATAAAAACTACTGAAAATAAGCCCTCTGGGCCTGAAGATAAACAGCTTGAACCAAAATCATTACTGCTTCCTTTGCTTAGTACACATTAAGGATGTATTCTCTGCTTCATTCATACTTGGTATTAAAATATTTTACAACAATTCTTCTTACGCATTTTTATTTTTACATTGTTTAAATTCAAACTTTTTTAACTTGTTACTTAAGAGGTCCTTTTACTAAGGTGCTAGTGCATCTTAGCACATGCTAAGTGCTAACGCGTCCATTATATCCTATGGACGCGTTAGCATTTAGCGCGCTAAGATGCACTATTGTGCCTTAGTAAAAGGACCCCTTAGTGTTATTCATAAGTTATCAACATTTTACCTTTTTCTGCTATTCTTTAATTTTTGCCACTATGGACCATTTTTTGGGGGGGGGATTAAGTGGATTATAAATGCTCAAATTTAGATTAGAGAAACGAAATCAGCAGAGTCTATTTGCATGTTATGTGGATAGATACATATAGAAAGATATGTATGTGCTGATGGTGGTGTGACGAATTGTCAGGCTTACTACCATGACACAGGCAAAGTCTAATTTCAAGGTTAAGGGAATGCTGCTTAGCTGCGATGGATCCATTCATGTCTCTAAAAAACAAGAAGCTTGTGGAGAGTTGATGTCCACGATGAAGGCTTTATTAAGACAAATAAATAATCCACATAAAAACATCTAAGATCCGAACCACTTAAAACATATGGACCCAACATGGTCCATGTTTTGATGTAATTGTCTTCTTCAGGGGTCACCTATTCCGAGACCAAAACCCTTAATGCCCCTTTTCAATCCTCCTCCTCCCCCCTTCTGATCTATTCCCCTCCCCCAGTCTCCCTCCTCTCACCCCTACTTCTCTCCTAGCTGTTCGCAACTCTATGATCAATCTGATATGTAACCACTTGTAATCTCTGTCTAACTAATGTGAACCGCCTAGAACTCTTCGGGGTATGGCGGTATACAAAAATAAAGTTATTATTATTATTATTATTGGTCCTATGGTTAGACTTGTGGATTAATTACAACGATAAAATCGCTGAGCTTAGAAGGCAACCATTCATGTCTCTACCTTGCCTTTCCTGTTTTAAAATTTATGATACTGTTGGGGCTTTCAGCTTGTTCTAACTTTTTCTTAGGCCATGAGTCCTTTCTGTAATCATGTTGCCATCTCCATGGAGGCTGGTATGTCTTAGATTTGACCAAACTTCTTAATAAAGAGTTTAACTACTAATTATTTTTCCTTTAGTTCCAACAAATCATGCTAGAAACATAATAATAATAATAACTTTATTTTTTTCTATACCGCCATAATCTTGCGACTTCTAGGCGATTCACAGTGAAGAGAGCTGTATAATCAGGGAAGATGTCACTGAGCAGTCAGTGATTATAGAGTACAGAATAGTAAGAATTATAACATTAATATGTTACAATATAATATTAACGTTACAGTGAAGGGGGCTGGATAGCCAGCGAATTTCAGGATACAGATGGTGAGGAAGTCACTGAGCGTTCAATGAATACAGAATACAATTAGTGAGAATACGCAGTATCAACATGATGAGTATTAGCTTTAAAAAGGAGGGAGTGCCCTTTGCTTTAGTATATACATTTCCAAGATTCTGTTCTTAAGAATGTTCTGTTCAGATGCAATTTTTAAAAGAACAGTAAGGTGAAATTGTTACACCTGTTAAGTTCCTTTCCTTTAGTTGGGCCATACCATCCTGAACAAGCAAATGTTATTCTCTCTTACCAGAAGATGGAGGTAGAGAAACTGATCTCTTCCAGTGAACTCACTGGTATTACCTGTTGGTGCTCAGTGGAAAACTCCAGTATGCATCTGTCCAAGTAGAAGATCTATTAGAAGGGGAAAACATATAGTAGCTCCTCCATGGGTCACAGCTGGACAAAGGGCTCTCTTGTAATCCCACCTCCTTACTTTGACTGAAACAGCACTCCGCCTCGACATTCCTGCTTGTCATCATAAAGTAGAATGCTAGCTGCCCCCACCAGTCCAGGCATGGCCCCATGAAAAGTAGCCGGCTAGAGTTGCTATGGAGGACATATCAGCAACTTACTGCCAAACCCAAAGCATTCGGCAGTCTGACATAGAATACACTGACCCTGAAGCCAGCCCTCTTATAAAGGTCATAGAACCATCCGACATGAAGTCCATCCCAGCCCTCAGAAGCTGAGGAGGAGGCTCTACAGCCACAGCCTCTAACATATGTAGCAAGCTAGGCAGGTGCAGCACGAAGGACATTGCTAATTTAGGAGTTAATGCTGCTATGGCAGAGTCAAAAACTGTCACTAGGCAGTAACATGCAACGAGTCACCCGAGAGCCCCGGGAATCACCTAGGGTTTCCCCAACAGTTGCTGTCACTCCTGTACCAGAGGATACCGGCGGGAGATAGCGTTAGCATTCTGGAAAAGCCCATCCGGAGAGTCAGACTGTTCCGTAACTATGAGACTGATATCTGGATGCCCCGGAAGAGAATCAGACTGCAAGCACATGCTGCAAAACCAGGGAAAAGAAGTAGCAGAAATAGAAGGTGGAGACTTGGCATCCAAGCTCCAAGTCCTGCCAAGACAGAGCAATCCAAGCAAGCAGCGCCGGAAAGTTAAACAAGAGCACCACAGGTTGATCAGAACCAGGATCCGGAACCCCTAAGGGATCTGCGAATCCAGAAGTCAAATCCAGATCCTCCAACCCAAGCAGCGCAGCCCTTGCAACCAAATGGTCATCGAGGAACGGATTTGGCTGCAAAGAAGCAACAGACGGAGCTAGCACAGATGCTGAAATTCCTGAGGAGGTAATGTCAGGCAGAGATTGTGTAAGGGGGACAGAACAGCCAGCATCCGAATCCCCAGCTTGAAACTCAAGAGCACAAAAATCTCATGCACTGCGAGAAGGTAACTGGACCCTGGGGAATAGTCACCCTCAGATGACCAAAACTTGTGCACTTTAGGCTGCAGAGGCTGCAAAAATGGCCACTCCCGACAGGCTAGCTGAGCATGTAATCACCTGGTTCTGAGAGGGGGGGGGGAGGCTGAACCAGTAGTTACCACACCCCAACCATGCCACATGGCACAAAAACACTCAAACAGTGGCAAACCTGCACAAATTTACTTATTTAAAAATTTTATCAACCACTTATTCCTAAGCAGCATTACAAAAGTAACATAAATAAAATAAAACAGGTTTTATACAAACATCTTGAATTACAAATGCAATTGTTACATCTCAAAACACAGATTTCATACCTCCTCACAGTACCATTCATCTTAAAACTAGCAGTAAACAACCTATCTCTTATTGAAATGCTTCTAGAAATAATGTAGTTTTAAGTATTTTTTTAAACTTCTGAATATCAGATAGAGCCCTCAGTGGTCCAGTTAATTTGTTCCACAGCGTTACTCCCATGATGGAAATAGCAGAAGTTCTTGTGTTCTCATAGTGCATTTCTGAGAAGTCCGTCAATGACAAATGTATTGCACCTTCAGAACGCAAGGTTCTGAGCGGTCAATAGATTGCCATGGCTTGTGACAGATACCAAGGAATCCTATGGTAGATGACTTGAACACCAGTGTTAAGGTTTTGAAAATAATACGTGATCACATAGATAACCAGTGCAATTTCTTTAACCATGGTGTTATGTGGTCAAATTTCTTAACTCCACAAATTAACCTTGCAGCCGCATTTTGGATCATTTGTAATGCTTTACACTGTACTGTTGGAACCCCTAAATAAAGGGCATTACAATAGTCCAACTTTGATAAGACCACAATCTGGAAATCATGTATTTGACATCATTGATTTTAGGCTCCTTAACAGTCGTAACTGGAAAAAGGTAGATTTAACTACAGACAAAATCTGGTCCTTCATGCTAATTCTGGCACTAGGAGACACTCAGGACCCCATTCTAGCAGTTTTCCTGGCAAAAATCAGAATTTAAAGATCGCTGAAAATCCAAGATGGCAGACGGACCCAAATTTTTGCCAAAAATGGTACTTCTCAAAAATAAAAATAAAAAATTACCAAAGTAACACATTTCAGGTGGGGGAACACACAGGATCATTGGAAAATACTCAAGTTTTAGAAATCGTTGTTGAAGCCTGACAGCTCCTCTTAAATCGCAAACACTGGTCACAGAAACTGCAGCTGCTGTCTAGCCCCGATTAAGAACCAGAGTGAGAATTCACTGCCACATTGCTGGAAAAGGTGTCCTCAAGCTGATCTTCGGGATACCGGTCAGACTCCACTGTCTGACAATACCTCCACCCATGCAGACCATCAACTGCGCAGAAAGATGAGTGGAGGCACAAAAACACAGCCTGTACTTTTTGGAACATCGCTGAGCCCCCTAAGCGTGCTGAACAGTCTGCGCTCGACCCACTGGCTTAACAGGCAGTGAGAGAAGGTCAGGGAAGGCCCTGACATCCAAGGAAAACTAGCAGTTTGACCGACAGATACCCCAAAGGTATCAGGGATCAGCCTGTCAGCTACAGACCGGTCTGTGAATTCTCAAGCAGGCAGCACTTCAAATGTTTGTAGAACGCGAAAGAACCGCGAAAGGGAACGAAACTACGTCAAATTAAAAATAATAAATTGGAGAAAGCAGAACTGCAACCACATGCAGAAGAGAAAGACTGATGGGAGGAGTTAAACTAGCCTATGATCTACCCTAGAGGCGGGGTAAAAAATTTATAATTCTCTTCTGCAACCCATGCACGTAAGGGGAAATAACCTATGGTCTAGAACAGGGATCTCAAAGTCCCTCCTAGAGGGCCGCAATCCAGTCAGGTTTTCAGGATTTCCCCAATGAATATGCATGAGATCTATGTGCATGCACTGCTTTCAATGCATATTCATTGGGGAAATCCTGAAAACCAGACTGGATTGCGGCCCTCAAGGAGGGACTTTGAGACCCCTGGTCTAGAATGTCTCACTTATTGCACTGGAATGGCCCTTAGTGCTGCTTATAAGCAAACATTGAGCAGTAGAGGTCCATCTCTAATTCATAAACAGACTCTGTAATTAACTCCCAACAGCGCTGCTGGCTTAAACAGCCTATGCACAGCTGAGTTCTTTCTGAGATCCGAGTCTTCCAGGCAAATAGCAGAATCCTCCACTACTGAGGACCCAGACCGGGACAGTAAAGGCAGAGATACAGAATCCACTTCATTCCAGTCCTCTTGTGACTGGACCCCCACCTCTTGCGCATGGCTCTTCCGAGGAAGAAAAAAATGCTCTTAGGGTGGGGAACCCCTGGCGCAACCAGCGCCGCAAGTCCCAAGAAGTCACTACAGCTGCTGTAATTCATGTACACTTCATAAATCACACTGAAATTCTAGAGTAAAACTCTGTCCAGGCCGCCCATAGGACCCCTGCGTGCAGTCCTGTGGTCTCTTCTGGAGTTTGCCAGCAGATAAGTGGTTGTGCATTGCTGGGGATGCACTTTCCATTTTACCGTTCCAACTGGGATTTCAGACTTGATCTTCAAACCATCTGTGATCTCATACCCACAGAAAGACTAGGGGAGGCTAAGCCGGTGGCTCCAGCCCCACCCCCCCCATTCATGTGCTGCACAGCATGTGTGACATGGCTGGTCCATGGCAGCCATCCAGCGCAAATCTGGCATTACTCCAAAGATATCTGGGCCAGAGGATGAGTCCATCCAGTACCATTTTGTGCCAATTTAAGTTGATTTGAGGTAGAAAGAGATTTTCATTTCAAAATTGGGAAATTCAAGATGGCTGTCGCGGCAGCAATTCTGGCATTAAAAGCGGCCCATGCAAGCTAAATGGGGACCCAAAAAATTCTGAAATTAGGATTTTAGGGGTGGGGGGACTCTGTCCCTACCCACAGAAAACCACCCAAAAATACATTTTAGACACCCCCCCAAATTTTGTCTCAGACTTCAGCCTGTACTCACTGTGCCATGCTGTGTTTGGAGCGGCGTAGGCTGGAACTGCAGCCAGAGTGAGAGAGCAAAACCAAGGACTAACAGGACAGCCCAGTGAAAGGAGGCGGAGAGAAAAAATGTAAATAAGGGTCTTTATTTTATACCAATAGCAAGATCTATTATACTTTTCAAAAATAAAATTATAACTATAGTGCTCAGTTTAAAGTGACACCTACTTGCTGCAAAGGTGTTCATACCTATATCACAGCACTCCCTGCCTGTCCTTCGTATATCAATTTAAAAGAAAATTTTTGTACGATGATAGCTTTTTACTTATCTTATTCTATTGATGGACGCTCCCTGACTAGTCTTTCTTCAATCTTCGCCTGAAAACCCCCCCATAGGGTAACGCCAGCAATTGTAATTCCTCCAAAGTGAATCCAGTGCAAAATTATGAATGTCCCGAGTGAATGTTCAGATAAATCAAATCAGTTCTTTCCTTTACACAGGATATTGTAACCAGGGATTGACTACCCAAGTGTTCAAGAATGATGTGCCTATTGCACTAGAAATTGTGTTTTCCCGCTTTCCATTTATTTTAAAAAGCCTGCTA
This sequence comes from Geotrypetes seraphini, assembly GCF_902459505.1. NCBI lineage: Eukaryota > Metazoa > Chordata > Amphibia > Gymnophiona > Dermophiidae > Geotrypetes > Geotrypetes seraphini. The sequence continues at coordinate 85,778,568 of NC_047089.1, read as the reverse complement.
ACTTTCAAAATAACATTCTCTTATTTTACCTTTAAAGCCTCAGTAGCCTTCCGAAGTTCTTTAATAACCGATGATAGAGCTTCTGGATTGATTCCTTGTTCACACAGTCGCACACAAATAGATAATGTTTCCATATCCAGTCCAGTGTTCAATAACTTTGAAATTTCAAGCAGAACTTAAAATAAAAGTAGAAAAAAGCTTTCTGAATAAGTAGTTAACATATTAGATACGTTTTAATCTATAATTATTTGATATACTAGTGCTCATAATACTGCATTGAAGAAGTATACAGTGGTACCTTGGAATCTGAACTTAATCCGTTCCAGAACCCCATTCGAGTTCCAAAACGTTAGAGTTCCAAGACTATTTTTCCCATTGAAAATAATAGAAACTGGATTAATCCTCAAGAAGGACATGGCAATACTTGAGGGGGTCCAGAGAAGAGCGACGAAAATGATAAGAGGTATGGAAAACTTTTCATATGCCGACAGGCTGGAAAAGCTGGGGCTGTTCTCCCTGGAAAAGCGGAGACTTAGAGGAGACATGATAGAAACTTTTAAGATCCTGAAAGGCATAGATAAGGTAGACAGGGATAGATTCTTCAGACTGAGGGGAACAACAAGTACAAGGGGGCACTCGGAGAAACTGAAAGGTTTAGAACCAATGCCAGGAAGTTCTTCTTCACCCAGAGAGTGGTGGACACATGGAACGCACTCCTGGAGGTTGTGATTGGACAGAACACAATACAGGGATTCAAAGTGGATTTGGATAAATTCCTGAAGGATAAGGGGATTGAGGGGTATAGATAGAAGTAGTGATAGGTTATAGGATGAGTTAAGGGACCACTTGACAGGTCATGGACCTGATGGGCTGCCGCGGGTGCGGACTGCTGGGCGCGATGGACCTCTGGTCTGACCCAGCGGAGGCAAGTTCTTATGTTCTTAATCCGTTCCTTGGACCCACAAACTCAGATTTAACAGAGGCAGCAAGATGGCCCCCCCCCACACCGGCAGAGGCAGCAAGATCGGGGCTCCCCACCGGCAGAGGCAGCAAAATCGGGGCCTTCCCACCGGCAGAAGCAGCAACGGCAACTGCAAGCGGTGCTCAGCCCAAAGTTTCCCTCCCAAGCGAAAACAGGAAGCTGCGTCAGTGGGGAAGCTTTGGGCTGAGCAACGCTTGCAGTTCTCGTATGTTTGGATTCCAAAGCAGTGTTCGGATTCCGGGGCAAAATGTAATTTAAAAAAAAAAGTTCGGATTCCAAGTTGTTCGAGTTCTGGGGCATTCGGATTCCGAGATACCACTGTACATGCACAAGAAATTTGCAAACTACCAAGTGAAAAATTACACCAAGAATAATACATACAACCCCTCACACAACTAACAAATTTTACATAGGAAGATTGGCATAAATATGTAAGAAACATTTTAATAAGGAGCCTATTTATACATGGGCGCACAGTGGGCAGGCTAAACAAACCAGAATATTCTCTTATTTTACAATGGTAATACCGTATTTTCACGCATATAACGCGCGCGTTATACGCGTTTTTACCTACCGCGCATACCCCTCGCGCGTTATATGCGTGAGCGCGGTATACAAAAGTTTTAAAACATAGTTCCCACCCCGCCCGACGCCCGATTCACCCTCCCAGCAGGACCACTCGCACCCCCACCCCGAACGACCACTCGCACGCGCTCCCACCCGCACCCGCATCCACGATCGGAGCAAGAGGGAGCCCAAGCCCTCTTGCCCGGCCGACTCCCCGACGTCCGATACATCCCCCCCCCCGGCAGGACCACTCGCACCCCCACCCCGAACGACCGCTCGCACGCGCTCCCACCCGCACCCGCATCCACGATCGGAGCAAGAGGGAGCCCAAGCCCTCTTGCCCGGCCGACTCCCCGACGTCCGATACATCCCCCCCCCCCGGCAGGACCACTCGCACCCCCACCCCGAAGGACCGCCGACTTCCCAACAATATCGGGCCAGAAGGGAGCCCAAACCCTCCTGGCCACGGCGACCCCCTAACCCCACCCCGCACTACATTACGGGCAGGAGGGATCCCAGGCCCTCCTGCCCTCGACGCAAACCCCCCTCCCCCCCAACGACCGTCCCCCCCCAAGAACCTCCGACCGCCCCCCAGCCGACCCGCGATCCCCCTGGCGACCCCCACGACCCCCCCACCCCCCTTCCCCGTACCTTTGGTAGTTGGCCGGACAGACGGGAGCCAAACCCGCCTGTCCGGCAGGCAGCCAACGAAGGAATGAGGCCGGATTGGCCCATCCATCCTAAAGCTCCGCCTACTGGTGGGGCCTAAGGCGCGTGGGCCAATCAGAATAGGCCCTGGAGCCTTAGGTCCCACCTGGGGGCGCGGCCTGAGGCACTGTGCCTCAGGCCGCGCCCCCAGGTGGGACCTAAGGCTCCAGGGCCTATTCTGATTGGCCCACGCGCCTTAGGCCCCACCAGTAGGCGGAGCTTTAGGATGGATGGGCCAATCCGGCCTCATTCCTTCGTTGGCTGCCTGCCGGACAGGCGGGTTTGGCTCCCGTCTGTCCGGCCAACTACCAAAGGTACGGGGAAGGGGGGTGGGGGGGTCGTGGGGGTCGCCAGGGTGGTCGCGGGTTGGCTGGGGGGGCGGTCGTTGGGGGGAGGGGGGTTTGCGTCGAGGGCAGGAGGGCCTGGGGTCCCTCCTGCCCGTAATGTAGTGCGGGGTGGGGTTAGGGGGTCGCCGTGGCCAGGAGGATTTGGGCTCCCTCCTGGCCCGATATTGTTGGGGAATCGGCGGTCCTTCGGGGGGAGGGATGTATCGGACGTCGGGGGGGGGGCATCAGGCTTTCAGGATGGGGACAGACCTTCAAGGGGGGACAGTGCACGGAAGTCAGGGGGGGTGAACGGAGAGTCGGGACAGCGCACGGAAAGTCGGGGCAGTGCACGGAAGTCAGGGGGGGTGAACGGAGAGTCGGGACAGCGCACGGAGAGGCGGGGCAGTGCACGGAAGTCAGGGGGGTGAACGGAGAGTCGGGCAGCATGCGCGGTATAATCGTGAGCGCGTTATACCAAAGTTTTTGTGCTTATCATCGTGATTTCTGCGCGCTATACACGTGTGCGCGTTTTATACGGGTGCGTGTTATTTGCGTGAAAATACGGTACATATGAATATGACAAGATATCCATGCTGGCATCCATGCTGTGCTAAAACTCCAAAATGCACCTACCAGAAGGGCAAGTGCAACCCCAAGCATTTAAGCCTATCTACCTTTTCAATCTTACTGGGGGCTGCAGGCATGTAGTGGGCAGTCAAAGTGAGCCTCAGTTGCTCCTGCTCCATTAAAAATCTCATGTTCAAAATGGTGCCCATGTCCCCCAGTGGTAGTTATAGAGTAATTCCCCCTTATATGGCAGCCTGTCCCCTACTGGTAATCTATGTTCCCTCTAAGCTGATCATGTAAGCAATTGCTCATACATTCTAGGGCAGGGGTAGGGAACTTCGGTCCTTGAGAGCCGTATTCCAGTCGGGTTTTCAGGATTTCCCCAATGAATATGCATTGAAAGCAGTGCATGCAAATAGATCTTATGCATATTCATTGGGGAAATCCTGAAAACCCGACTGGAATACGGCTCTCGAGGACCGGAGTTCCCTACCCCTGTTCTAGGGTGTCGCTCACAGATTTTACATGGTCACTCACAAAAATACTTGAAAAAAAATCTTGGTTTTTAGAATTTGCTGCTCACATGAGAAAAAATATGCACACACCTGGCCCCATCCTTAATGGGAGTATAGCTGGTAAAACCATGCTGCTACCACTAGGGTTAGTGAGTGCTAGTTTGAATCCAAGACTTCAGAGCAGGAGCAACTGGGACTTGTTCTTGCACACGAGTAGACACCAGGGCTCGCTGTGAGCAGGAGGTTGGAGGGATTTGCCATATGAAGAGGACAGATGATGGGGTGGTGCTGTAGTGAGTGACCATGGCTGGTGTCAGGTAGTACTGCACAATTCAGGGAAAACATTTTTCGATTCAATTCAGCCTACTGAATTGAGATTCAAATCAATTCTCCTTCCTATCTCCTTGTGCAGCAGCTCTCCATCCCTCCAATCCTCCTATGCAGTAGAGAATGACACGGGGAAAAAATCTGTCCCCGTCACCGCCCCGTCATCGGCCCACCATCCTCTGCACCGCCCCGTCACCGCCGTTCCTTTCACCGCCCCGTCACCGTCACCGCCATCCCTTTCACCGCCCCGTCACCGCCACTGCCATCCCATTCACCGCCCCGTCACCGTCCCCGCTGCATCCATATAAGCCTTAGTACTGTAATATTTAGCTTATTCCTTTCTTATAAATCAAAGTTCCTGCTGCTGAACTAGAGAAAGAGATGTTCAGCTGGCAGGGCTTTGTTTATAAATTTTTATCAACACAACTAATATACTATTTTATCCTAAAGCAAAAAATAAATAAATAAATATAATTTTTTTTTTCTACCTTTGTTGTCTGGTTTCTGCTTTCCACATCTTCTCATTGAATTCCTTCCATCCACTGTGTGTCTTCTCTCTGCGTCTTCCATTTGCTGTTACTGTGCCTCTCCCTTAACCCCCACCCCCCCAATTGGTCTAGCACCCATCTTCTTCCCTCCGCTCCCGCATAGTCTGGCATCTGTCTTCTTCCCACTCTGTCTTCCACATTTCCCTTGGGGGTCTGTTCCTCTCCACCCTCCTTCAATGTCTGTTCTATTCCTTTCCACCACCACCCTTCCCTCCCTCCTTTACCATCTGTTCCTTTCTACTACCCTTCAGCTCCTCTCGCGTGGCCTATCTACCTTCCTTCCTCTTATTTTCATGGCACGTTACAATGTAATTTGTGCAAGCCACTGGAGCCTGCAAGCTCGGTCCCTGTCCCATCCCCACAAACCATCTCGCTTCTGTGCTCCTATTTTCTCCATTTCTAATATCTCCCCTATGTATCTGTCATTGCCCCCCCCCCTGTGTCCATATACCATCCCCATGGCATGTCCCCTTTATGTCTCTGTCCCTATGCCCCATGCACATAATTTCCCCTCTTTCTGTTACCTTCCTGTGTCCAGATTTCCCCTATCTTCCTCTTCCATACCAGTGTGTCTCTTCTTTTCAACCCCATCTAGCTTTTTTCCCTCTTTCTTCCCCCCCCCTGCTTCTAGCATTTGGCTCACCTGCCAGTCCTTCCCTTTCTTTCCTGCTGTGGGTTTTTCTTTCCGACTTCATCCCCTTGGCCCAGAATCCTTTTCCCTTTCACTCCCTCCTTCCAATTTGAGCCGGGAACACTAGCGATCGCATGGTCCCCGAAGCCATACCTGCCTGCCCAATCGATCCTAGTGTTTAGCCAGCTCTCTCCCTTCTCCTCACCTTAGTTTATAGGTTTTCTTTTTAGGCGACCTGCACGCTTTCCCAAAGAGCCGCGCACGCGCGGCTGCTCAGTGTTCAATCTTCTGCTCTGCTGCAACTTCCTGTTTCCGGTTGCGTCAGAGCAGAAGATCGAAACTGAGTAGCAGCGGGTGCGCGGCTCTCTGATAGCGTGCGGGTCGCCGAAAAAGAAAATCTACAAACTAAGGTGAGGAGAAGGGAGAGAGCTGGCTAAACACTAGAATCGATTGGGCAGGCGGGTGTGAGCTGCGGGGATCGCGCAATCCTTCACGCCTCACTGCGGGGACAAGACCATTCACCGCCCCGCGGGCGGTGAAAGGCCTTGTCCCCGTCGCCGCAGCGACTGCTAGTTTTCTTCCCCGTTTTCGGCGGGTGACCCGCGGCTAAAATGCGGTGGCCGCGGGTAAACCGCCACCGTGTCATTCTCTACTATGCAGCACCTTTCCATCCATCCCATCCCCCTGTGTAGCACTTCCTGACCAATCCACCCTCCCCCGGTGAGGCCTGACATACATCCAGGGCCTCCTAAAGAAGCAGCAGCAGCAACGGTGGTGGATGGCTAACAGATATAGGCTCTGAACCGACTTTCGCAGCCTGCCCCGCCAGGGCTTCTCCTGCCCGTCACTGATGAACAGAGGGAAGCCCTGACAGGGCAGGCCGCAAACAAAGTCTGTTCACAGCCTATATCTGCTAGCCATCTACCGTTGCTGCTTTAGGAGGCCCTGGAGGTATGGTCAGGCCTCATGGAGGTGGGGTGGGTCAGAGCGGGAACTATGCAGGCAAGCACTTAGGTCTGCGATTCTGCACACTAGTCATGAGATCATCCAGTCCCTGGTCAAACAGAAGCTGTCCCTTGAAGGGCAACCGGCTCAAGATCACATAAGAGGACGAATCACCAGTCCACTACCACTAGTCAACAAAAAAATAGTTTTTCTTTGCTATTGAGAACTTAAGAAGTGTTCTTAGTTAATTTAATGACGCCAATTTCAGATCTGTAAAAGGTTTAAAAGAAAATAATGAAAAATGAAGCGGGAAGGCAAACTTGACAGGACAAAGGACCAGATGAATTAAAGACAGCGATCGTCGCTAAACCTGTTTTACCAGCTTTAGCGAAGATCGCATTTGCCGACCCTGATGCAGAAAATGGCTCACCGCCTGGTTTTCTGCGCGATCGCTCATTCCCTGATCCGAAAATGCAAATAAGCTCATCAATATAAAATCGCCATGTAAACTAGTAGAGTGTCTGATGCTCTAACATGGCTTCCCGATGCACTAAAAAAAGTGATCGTTTTTAGTGATCCAAAAAAAGCGACTGGTCAAGACCAGTTACTTACCTGTCTAAGCTTTTTATTTTTTTAAACAAGCACAATAATATGCTCCAATAGAAGAAAAAAAAAAAGAACCCATACGACCAGGGAACTGCCTCCCCCCATGAAAAAGGCAGGGGGATGCCCTCTTCCTCCTGCCATGCCAACCCTACCTCCCTTGCGTGAGAAAAAATGGCAGAAGGGATGCCCATTCCCTCCTGCCACCAGAGGACACCCGAAAAAGCCTCCCCCCGTCTTCATCATAAGGCGTATGGGGACAGACTTAAAATTCTCAATATGTATACTTTAGAGCAAGGTTGCCCACCTTTTGGCTTTCCTGGGCCGCACTGGCTGAAAAAAATTTTCTGGGGCCGCACAAACATGCAAATGCTGCAGCAAAACAGAGAAGGGAGCCAGCAAGACGGTAAACACCTGGGGGCAGCATAGGAAAACACTACATTGCCCTCAACCAGGGCCACACAAAATACATCACGGGGCCACATGCGGCCCTTGGGCCGCAGGTTGGACACTCCTGCTTTAGAGGAAAGGCGGAAGAGGAGAGATATGATAGAGCTGTTTAAATACCTACATGGTATACATGTGCATAAGTCGAGTCTCTTTTGAAAGGAAGCTCTGGAATGAGAGGGCATAAGATGACAATCTTTCTAATAAAAATTTATATATTTAAAAAAAAAAAAAAAAAGAGGAGATAAGACTCCTGAGTAATCTAAGGAAATACTTTTTTTTTTTTTTTTTTAAAGAAAGGGTGGTAGATGCATGGAACAGTCTCCCAGAAGAAGTGGTGGAGACAAAGACTGTCTGAATTTAAGAAGGCGTGGGATAGGCATGTGGGATCTCTTAGTGAAAAAGTTACTGGTTACTGTAGACCAGCGTTTCTCAAGCCATAGTATGCATACCCTAGGGGGTACGTGGGCCACCTGTGGTGGCTATGCAGGCTGACTGCCCCCCACTGAAGCCACCTCCGCTGATTCCTCCCTGCCACACTCCATCCCCCCCACCCGCCATGCTCCATCCATCCCCTGCAACTCCGGGCATAGATGGGCCAGGCGTGTGCAGCTACTGCACTCGGCCAACCCACAAGCCTTTCCCCCGACATCAATTCTGACATCGGAGAGAAGGTTCCAGGCCAGCCAATCATTGCTTGGCTGGCCTGGAACCTTTTCTCTGATGTCAGAATTGATGTCCGTGGTGGGGGGGAGGAAGGCTTGTGGGGCGGGCGCATGCAATCGCTGCATGAGCTTGGCCCTTCCTTGCCCGGAGTTGCTATGGAGGTGGGAGATGGATGGAGTGTATTGGGTGGCAGCAATGGCAGGGGAGGGGGGAATGGAACGTGGCAGGGTTGGAATCGGCAACTTCAGCGGGGGGCAGGCAGGCTTCGGCACATGTTGGCTTCGGGGGAGGGACAAAGGCTGGAAGGCAGTGAGGAGGGGGCATGAGCTCAACAAAGAAAGAGGAGCATGAACATTGGACACAGAATGGAGAGAGGAAGGGGGCACTAACTTAGGATATAGGTGGGGAGGGAATAGAAAGGGAGAATTGTTGAGCCTGAGTGTGTGAGTGAAAGATGGTGCACACGGAAAAGGAAGAAAGGAAAATTGTGTATGGAGAGATGAATGAGGCAGAGTCACATGGGGAATAGAAGGATAAGAGGAAGAAATGTTGGATATGGTGGTGGAGAGGGACCAGAGGGACAGATTGAAGGGGAGGAATATTGGGCATAGTGATGGAGGGGTGGGCAGTGGTGAAAAATGCTGCATATGATCTGGGGAATGAAAGATGAAGAAGGGACACAGAGATGTTGGTTGGGGAATGGAATGAGGTATTGAGGAAGGAAGGAATGAGTGAACGAAAGGATGCATGGTCAGAATGTGACCATGCATCCTATATTTGTCTATTTTTCTATAGTTGTTACTGAGATCCCATTGCATATTTTAAAGTCAGCTGCCTTGACCTCTTTGAAAACCCCCAAATATAAATAATTAACATTTTCTCTGCGTACAGTGTGCTTTGTGTTTTTTTAAATTTTGTGGTTACCCTTATGTATTAATAAGATTATATTGTGTGTATATGAAAAATAGATGGAAGAAATTACATTACAATTAGTACAATTATTATGGGGGTGGAGTCAGGGGCAGAGTTTGGGCAGGGGTACTTGGTTGGTATTTGTTAGGCTTAAGGCAGTGGTCTCAAACGTAAACCCTTTGCAGGGCCATATTTTGGATTTGTAGGCACTTGGAGGGCCTCAGAAAAAAAATAGTTAACGTCTTATTAAAGAAATGACAATGTTGCATGTGGTAAAAACTCTTTATAGTTTATAAATCTTTTCTTTTGGCCAAGTCTTAATAATAATACTGTAATTTATAACTAAAGAGACATGATCAAGAAACTGTTTTATTTTACTTTTGTAATTATGATAAACATATCGAGGGCCTCAAAATAGTATCTGCGGGACACATGTGGTCCCGGGCTGCGAGTTTGAGACCACTGGCTTAGGGGGTACTTGGCATGAAAAGGTTGAGAAACAGTGCTGTAGACTGGATGAGCCATTTGGCTTTTATCTGCCATCATTTTTCTCTGTTTCCCTCCCCAAGAGGGCCTTAGGGGTCTGAGACAATCAGCTATTTCTGAATAGGCCAAAAAATCAGATCAAAGTAGACCCACACAGTTTTACCGATCCTCTTAGTGCATCTTGTCCATAGTCCAGATATGTCTTCACTCTGGAAAACGAAAAACTGACGACCTCGCAAGCTAGCTTGGGGGTGGGAAGGTACCTGCACATGTGCAGTGTGGGCAGTCTCAAAGCTTTCTAAAGCGTACACTTTAGCATTACCAGACTCTGTGATATCACCCATCTGTGAAAATATGCTGCCTGCTTGTCCTGGGATAACTAAACGATTACTACTATTAATTATTTCTATAGTGCTTCCAGACGTATGCAGCACTGTACAGAATAAACTTTCTCCAAACGCCAAATCTGATACTCGAAGCTGTTTTTTCCGGGAATCGGTTCCACGGTTGCCGATAGCACGCTCTATGCCGCCCGTTCCTAGCTACTATTGACAAATAGTGATAAACATCTCAATACAACAAAGACAAGGCGCGAGCAGACAAAGGGAATCATAGCACGAGTCTCCTCTGCTGCTACACCATTAACGGTAACTACCCGTCCTCTTACGCCACCCCAGCGCTATCTATGGAAGGCCAGCAGCTTCAGGACAGTAAGCTAGAATGTGTACTTGCGGAAAAATATATTTCCTCCAGAAACTTTCAACTTATTGCAACATGCCCAAAACACGGGGACTCTTGTGCAGTTTTAGCCACTATGATGAAGAACGCGTCGCTACAGAAGACGAATATCTCGCTAACTTAGTACTTTCGAATAAAATAGTTACAGAGCTGGACCGGGGACAAAGCAGAGTTTATCGGACTTCCAACACCTATAAGGTACTCACCATCCATGGTATCTCTGACAGCACTCAGATTTGCGGCACTCGCCATGTTTGTATGACAGCGGCAAAATAGACCGGAAACATTGAGAGGAAAAGTCAAAGTGCCGGAAGTACGTCACCGAGTACAATTTTCATCAGGTCTTAAACTTACCATTTCCTTGACAAGATGACCATAAAAATATACGTAGGTCATATTATATTTTATACAATGTATTCGGGAAAATGTAATAAATACCGAATTCCTTCCCAGTCTACTACCGATCCCCCACTAAAAGTATCTAGTTTTGAATCGGAAGTCGTGTTGCTAAGGGGCGGAGAGTTTCCATTCGAATTTCTGAAGTGGGTGAGGTTTGATTGGATCACGGAAGACCCTTTGGTAACTGATTGGTTGAAAAGCGGAAGTACTTCTCAGTGATTGGCTAGTGACCAGAAAACCCAAGAAAATTAAAGTGCTTGGCAAGACTCTCAGGTAAGAATGCTGGTATTGCGGTATAATGCTCAGGGGGATTAGTGACGTTGGGATCGCATGACTAAGTCTGTTCTCCCAGCGCTCTTTATTTGACGAGATTAAAATTAGCCATTGTGAAATAAAGGCGAAAACTTTACTTGAAAGCTGAAATCGTTGTCTGTAGTTTCTATCTCAGAGATACGGGGTAAGAAATTGCTTCTTCTTAGGAGCCCCTTATGAGTTGTAATACAGTTGTAGGATTTATTAGGAAATACATCCTCTGCAAAATGTAGTGACTCGGAACTTAACTTTTATAATTACGTTAAATCCTGTATAAACATGCTTTGGCTTTTCACACTGAATTACCTAGGGTGAGTGGGCAGAAAGGATCTTGCGAATCATTAACAGCAGCTCTAGAATCGCGTTTTTGGGAGTCTTTGTTCCTAAAAATGGTGTTGTTTGGGGGTCTTTCTTTTTGTTTCTTTATATCCACCCGCATTTTCTGTATCCATTTCTTTTTGACACACTCTTAAACCTACCCCCTCCCCCCCCCCGTCCCGACCTTCAAATCTGGATGAGGGTTGAAAATGTTCAGTTTTTCAGATTCCCACGCTCTGGTTTCTGATTTTCGGGTATCTTGTCTGTGATTGTAGATATATGAGATGTGGCTTTTTCCCTTTAATACTCGTGTGCGTTGTTTGGTATTATTTTAAAGTGTTTTCCTGGAACATTTGTTTTCTGAAAGTAGTCGACTTGTTAAGCACAATAGTCGGAAGTGGGGTTTTTTTTTTTGTTGGCAGTCGATAATAAGCTTTGGGTTTTTTGGTCTCTGGCGTTTTCAAAACAGTCTGAAAGACATTTGGCCCAGATTTCCGGTTAATAAAAAAGGCAAACAAGCTTAGATTAAGTGGTTGTAGATATATATATCTTAGTAAAAATGTCATTGGTAGTTATCTTGATAATCAGATCTCTTCGTGAGAATTTTAGATCGGTGTTAAGTTTTCTGTGATATAATTTCTATGAAGGGAGAAATTGTCTTGGTGTGTGGCTATTAACAACCACCTCAAGATATAGAATTGCATGACTTCATTTTTTCTTTTTTTTTTAACAGGAGCTGCCGAAGACGGCCTTGAGTATGCGAGGCCATGTACTGAGAAAAAGTGCATGAGTGAACTCTGACAAATGATAAATCTAAACAACTTGCACTTGCAAGGTAGGGTTTGTTGACTGTATGTTAAGACTTGCTTTGAGTTGTCCATAGCAATAGGCGCTTTTTAACATTTTCACTGGAGTAAATGTTTCATCAGGTGTGTCTTAAATGTTGTTTTGTGGAATAGCAAGTCTGCTAAGCACTTTTATGTATTTTTCTAAATTAAAGGCCTGTAATGTAAAAATAAATGTAAATACACAAATTTAAAGCAATCAATGAGATCCAAGATGGCTGCTGCTAACTGGACACGATGAGCGGTTCACGTCAGGATAGTGTTTTTGATTGAAGGAATTTTCCTAGCGGTACTTTACTTACCGCTTTGCCGAAGAGAAGAGGCCGGAGCTCTGCTGGTGCCTTGCGGCACACCAGTGTCCCTAGTCTTGGCAACATTGAAGAACTCTGAGGCGAATGCAGGAGGTTTCGGCAGCATCGGTCGGCAGCTCGCAGAGGGCACAGGGAGGTGAACCCGTAGTGGTTCTTCTTGGGCCTGATACTACACTTAGCCCCGATGTAAGGGCGCTGCCCCCGCAGCCTCAGGTTACCAGCTGTCCAAGGGGAGGAGAAACCCCAGAGTCCGTGGTGTTCTCTCCTCTAGAGGCAAGCATAGATCCAGCGGAGGGCTTGGAGATTGGGGCTTTTACTCAAGGAGCCCTAATGGAGATATCAGGGGCAAATTCATCTTTGCGGGAGGGTAATGGCCAGAGGGCAAGCCCCGAAGAAAATCCACTTTACAAGTTCCAATTTCCTTGATTAAGCCAGTGGAGGTAACCCTAGACTCTTTATGGGACCTTATGGCTAGCTTTGTGAAGTCTGTTACTCCTAATTTTCAACATATTGAAGAAAAAATTAAGGAATACACCAAAGAGTTGAATGATTTAAGAAAGTATATGACTGTTTCTAATTCATCTATATAGAAATTTGAAAAGGAAATGCATATATCTAAACAACTTCAAGAGACTCTAGTTAAGGCCAATATTAATTTGAGGAGAAAAATTGAAATCCTTGAGAATAATTCTCGTAGTAATAATTTAAGGCTGATTAAATTTCCTAACCCCTAGAGATATGCTTAAGAGATATTTAGTGGAAAGTATCAGAAGAAATGTTAGCACCATTTTCACGTGTGTATTATTTACTTGATAACCATAATCAACAGCAAAAAAATCTTTAGGCCAAGAACCTTTAAATGTTTCAGAATTATTAGAGACTTCTGATAGACTTAGCATCGCCAGCTACTTTGATTATAACTGTAGCTCTTCCGATAGATAAAGCATGGTTGTTAAAACTTTACTTTAAAAATAGACAAAAAGATTTTCTTGGTCATAAAATACAGATGTTTCCAGATCTTTCAAGCGCCGCCGTGAATTTCTTCTTTTCAATTTCTTCTTTTGTTATATCCTTGGGAGCTACTTTTTATTTGAGACATCCTTGTAAGTGTATTGTGTATTACCGTACTGTTAAGTATGTGTTCTTTGAACCATCTCAATTGACACCTTTTGTGGCAATGTCTCGTCTGGACGTAGAAAAATCTTGAGCCCTATAATTTGATTTAAATATGGGACCTCGTTTTCAGCACTATAGCTTTCAGCATTCTGTTAATATACTTTTGTATTTGTTCTTTTACTTATTTTGATGTTTCTAAAGTCTTGGATCAAAAAGAGGACTTGAGCATAAATAGTTAAATGTTATTTTCTTTATTATTTGTAAAACCAAATTATGTTTTACTATTATTGCTTTCTGTACAAGTGTAATATTTGAAGTTTAAGTTGAAAATCAATAAAGATACATTACATTAGTGATTTCTATTCCGCCAATGCCTTGCGATTCAAGGCGGATTACATCAAAGTTAACAAGAATTACATTAAAAATTTGCTGGAATAGCATAAGCGATGTCATAATATTTACTTAAGAAGTACCAAAGAGTTGTCGAGATCTTAAAGTGATAAATGTTGGTTAAAAGAATTACCAAAGAGAAGTCGAGATCTTAGGGCGATAAGAATTGGGTAAATTAGAAGCATTTTAGACTATGTTGGGTAGATAGAAGAACATTAGAGAGTATTAACGGTATAGAGAGGGTTGGGGGGATTGGGTAGGGACTGGTTGTGCTAGATGGGTTTTATGTATTTTTTGAAGAGTATGGTTTTAATATCTTTCTTGAAGGTTTTGTAGCTTATGGTCGATGATAATAGTGGTGATTTTGTCTGTCCAGTTTAACTGCTTTGGAGGCTATTAGGTTGTCATAGTTTTTTTCGTTTGACATTATAATTATAAAAGCAATCACTGAGATGAACATTAAAATCGTGCATAAAATCGGAAATATTTTTAGTAGTTAGAACTTAACTGTACTCGAACAATGTTTATTTACTTTCTTTCAGAGACTAGGGGCTCCTTCTACGAAGGCACGTTAGGGCCTTAACGCGCGGAATAGTGCGCGCTAAAATGCTGCATGTGCTAGCCGCTACTGCCTCCTCTTGAGCAGGCAGTAGATTTTTGGCTAGTGCGCGGCGCGCTATTCCGTGCATTAAGGCCCTAACGCACCTTTGTAAAAGGAGCCCTAGGCCATTCTTTTGTGGATTGTGCATCCTGATAACCTGCAAATTTTGGTTGATTGCTTGATTTAGCAAGGGAGACAACTTGTTTAGTATACTGGTGATGTCTCTAAATTTGTCAGTTTTTCAAAATTCAAGAATTTTTTACTGTGGAGCTGCACATTTTAAATCAAACAGGCATATCTATGAGGAAAAAGAGTCAGATATCGGCAAGTAATAACAAACTTTTATTGATTATGACAGGAGTTGCCATGCAACATATTACTACAAATTGGAAAGATCACACAAGACTTAATTTTAATTTCTGGTGGAATTCACTATGTCACATATATAGAATGGAACGTTCAATAGCAATACAAAATGGAAATTATAAAATTTTTAATGAAATATGGGGGCCATTGACATTGTTTTGTAATGAATAAACACCATTTTCTTAACATTATTTATGATTGGAAGGGAAAGGGGAGGGTTTATATAAATGAAAAAAAATAAAAATGTAAAAAAGAAATATGACAAAGATTGATTCAATTAAATAATTGTATGGAAAGGGAGGAGGAAAGAAGGGTTTAGATATATATACCTTTGTTATGATCTTGATAGATTTATCAAGTGATGTTAGTAAATCTATGTATTACTTATATTGTGCACTTGCTGAAAGTTTAAAAATGAATAAAGAATTATAAAAAAAAAAAAAAAATCAAACAGGCAATGATCCACTGAACATTTCACTTTTTCAGTATGGGGGTTTCACCAGTTCCTTCACCTAGACATCAGTTGATTTAGCAAAACCTGTAAAAACATTGTAATTGGTACAGTTTTTGGCTTCGGAGTTATATATAAATATGTCTTTGACTTAATATAACAAATTAGAACAGTGAATCAGTATTGGCTGAAGACCAAGAAAGATGAGCCTAGAGCAGTGGTCTCAAACTCGCGGCCTGGGGGCCACATGTGGCCCGCCAGGTACTATTTGAAGGCCTTCGGCATTATAAAGAATGATTCTTTATGGAAAACCTATGTCTTAAGTGTGTGGCGGTCACGTTCTGGAACATTGCCCGCCTCACTGTTGTAACCTTACGCAAGCGCTTTCCTGCGTCTGTATGTGATTGTGCTTTCCACTCCACCTCACAATTGCGTACAGATGCAGGAAAGCGCTTGCGTGAGGTTACAGCAGTGAGGCAGGCAACGTTCCAGAACGTAAGGTAACCATTGGAGGCAGTGCAGCTTGTGCATGTGTCCAGTCCTGGAGGAGGAGAGAGCTGAAGGCGGTTGCAGACGCGACCGCTAGACCCTTAAGGCATAAGTTTTCCATAAAGAATCATCTACTATAATAAAATGCTAAGCGCACATGCGCACTCCTACCTACATGTTCTGTATGTCCGTGGCAGGCAAGAGAGCGCATGCGCGCTTACAATGGGTCCACAGTCATGGACCCCAAGATAATGTTGAGCGCTGTGGCTGACTCACTTACACTCTACGCCCGAACTCACGAGCCGCACCTGTGTCTTCCTTGAATTGGTTAAGAGCAGCGGCAGCACCTCTCAAGAGCCGCACCAGACAGATATCATGAGAGGAGCCGCCGTGGCAAGTGCTGCATAAGGGATGTGGCGGGGGTGGGAAATACCACTGCTGCTGCACATTCCCGTGCTCACTTAATTCTCGCTGCGCTCATTTAATTCACTTAATTCTCGCGGCAAGTGGTGCACAGGGATGTGGAGGGGGAGGGAAATACCGCTGCTGCTGCACATACACGGGCCCGACCTCAGTAATCTGCTGTTGCTGACGCCTACACCCACTGTCTGGCGGTTGCGTTCTGCGCGAGGCGTTTTCCAAATCTGAACAAAATAGCTTGTGCCGAGCCCTGCCAGAGCTGCTTCCGATTACAAGCTAAAGTTCTTAAATAAGCCAGTTTGAGGAAGGGAAATATTTTGCTTTAAGTTGGGTGAAGTGTGTGTGTGCTGGGGAATCAGTGAACGATCTTGTATTATTTTAGGTAAAGGGGTGTGTGTTGGGAAGGGGGAAGGGAACAATCTTGTTTCCATTTGGGGAGAGGGGTGTAACTTGTTGGGGACAGGAAACGATCTTGGTTTGATTTGGGGGGAGGGTTTTAATCGGTTGAGAACAATAAGCTATCTTGGTTTTCTTTGGGGGGAGGGGTATGATTGTTTGGGATCCGGGTGCAATCTTGCTTTGCTTTGGGGGAGGGGTGTGAATATTTTGCTTAAATTTGGGAGAAGTGTGTGTGCTGAGGAACAGTACTTCTCAAGAAACTGAAAGGGGGTCATAAAAGGAAGGGAGAAGGGCTACTGCTGGACAGGAGAAGCAGGGAAGGGGTACTACTGGACAGGGGACATGGGAGGTAAAAGGAAGGGAGAAGATACTGAAAGAAAGACTGACAGCCAGGGAGAGACAAAGTGAGATGGGGGGGCCAGGGAAGAGACAGACAGAGGGGGACAGAGACAGAAAGAAAAGGGGGCAGGGAGAGAGAAAAAAAACCATAAAGAAAGAAAAACGCCTCAGCAACCCATTGTGCTAAATGTCTACACATCTATTCTAGCACCCGTTAATGTAACATGCTTAAACACTAGTTCTTTATAATACCGAGGGCCTCTAAATAGTTGGTCCAAAATCTTGTCTCTTGCAGTTGATACTTTTATATAGTTTTTCACTTTCTGCATGTTGCACTGCTTTCAGCTGTGTATAGCTGAAATTATCAGAAGCAATTAAGGAAAGATTTATAAACTATAATAGTTTTTAAAACTTTCTTTAATTGCTTCTGATAATTTCAGATAATCCACATTTTGGATTTGTGGGTACTTACCTCATGCAAAGTTGTCATTTCTTTAATAAAACATTAACTATTTTTTCTGTGGCCCTCCAAGTACCCACAAATCCAAAATGTTGCCCTGCAAAGGGTTTGAGTTTGAGACTGCTGGCCTAGAACTAACTTTCAGTAGATAGTACAGTATGAAGACCTCGTATAAGCAATAGTCACAGCTAGACCAGGGAGATGTATTGTCATGCAGTTGCATGAGTCATTTGTGTATTGGTTGCCATAGGATATTGGATCTACATTTCTGGCTAGGATTCCCTTGGTCATGGTAGCCATGACACCAGCTTTTGGCATTGTTGATTCCTTCAGCTTGTTTTAAAAGCTTTTTTGGCTTGGACTTTGAGGAAGCAGGATGAAAATTAATTTGGCATTATATACTAAGTTCTCTTCCTGGAGCCCATGCAAATGAGTTTACAATAGGATCAAATTAAAGCTATGTTTTTTACTTGTTTTCAACTTAATGTTATTTTAGCAAATACATTTGCATTTAAAATTGTTTGCTTCTTGATGTTAGGTAATGCTATTGATTAATTTGCAACTTTGTTTCTAATGCGATAGACACGTAATTCCTGAACCTGTAGGTAGTTAATACCCTCTCGTGAGAATATTTGTAGAGAGCCTCATTAACATTCTTTTGTTCCGCCTTCCATCCCTCTAGACCAGGGGTCTCAAAGTTCCTCCTTGAGGGTAACAATCCAGTCGGGTTTTCAGGATTTCCCCAATGAATATGCACGAGATCTATGTGCATGCACTGCTTTCAGTGCATATTCATTGGGGAAATCCTGAAAAACCTACTGGATGCGGCCCTCACGGAGGGACTTTGAGATCCCTGCTCTGGACTGTCCTCCAATTCTCCAGTTGTCTCTCTACAGGTAGGTGCATGTCTTTTCTGTTTGTGTTTTATTTTTCAATTACATTCAGGGGTTTTCTTTTTTGCTTATTGTTTGTGAGGCGCTCTGGTGCTGCAGAGGATCTGAGTCTTGGGTAATTTCTGGTAGTGAGAGAGCGCAGACTTTGAGGTCAAGGTCTGTTTCCAAGGGGCAGACTTCTTTGCAGTGCACCTACTTGGACAGCCTGTACTAAAAATTTGGGGGCTCAAGGACCAATCCCTTGGGAGCAAAGTTTGCCCCAGGTTCATCTGCAGAGGGGTTTGAACGCAAGCTGAGTGACTCTGGCGGGTTTTCCAGGATTGGGACCAACTTCTTTCCTCCCCTGTTTTTCACATGCGAGGTCCAGTGGGGATTGAGGTCTCCGGCAAGTTTGTTGGGCCCGAGAGGCATTCTGAAGAGACGAGCAGTCCATATTCTAGGTTTGTTGAGGCAGAAGTTCTCCCTGTAAGGTGTCTGCAGCTTCAGCACTTGCAGCTCCCAGCACTTAGCATGGCACAGTACATAACAGGCTGACAGTCTGGTTCTGGGGTTAGTCAGGTTCCTCCACCTTTAAAATCCCCAAATTGCAGATTCAAGATGGCGTCTGGAGCAGGACGCTGAGAGAAGCATTCCGTCTTCTAGGAGAAAAATTTCTTCATTTTACTTTCAAATAACGATATTTCTTATGCCTAAAAGAAGAGGAAAACCGAGGGGTATCCCTCTACCTACCCCGGGCTTCTCGACGCCGAGGCAGACTGTGATAACAGCATTCACAGTCCCTTCCTCCACATCGGGCGTCTCCGTTGCTGTGGAACGGGAAATCCACAGCTTGGACAGCGAGATGTCACTCTCGCTGAGCCTGCGAGGACCGCACACCCCTCCCATCCCCGGAGAATCTTCGCTGCAGCGGAACTGGCAAGAGGGCTCCCCCGGTTTGTGGGGAGAGGCTTGCTCTCTCTCCGAAGTTGACCCGGAAGTGAAACACGCAGCAGATACGCTGACTTCGACGTCGGAGAGGCAGCGTTCTGGGGGAGAGGAGCCGTCAGTGGCCAGCGGTGGGGAGGTTGCAGGAGCCCAGATTTCCATCGCTGGAGCAGGAGCCGTACCCAAGTCGGCTGGTATCTCCCTCCTCGGACCGTTGGTGAAACCACAGGCTGTTACCCTGGATTCTATTTGGGCTGCAATCGAGAATCTTCACCTGGTATGTTCTAACTTTGTTACTATAACTCAGAATTCTACCTCCAGGATAAGCTCCTTAGAGACTATTACCCAGCAACATCAAGTGGACTTAAAAAATTTAGATAAAGCAACAACAGAGACTAAGAATTTAATTACCAAACAAACAACAGATAAAATGATGATTTTGAGGAAGATTGAAAACCTGGAAAACCAGCAGAAGAACTTAAATTTGAGGATTCTTAATTTTCCAGTTGCCAAGTTTGTCTCCTCAAGAACTGTTTAAGAACTTTATGTTGAATGTTTTAAATGTACCTGAAGCAAGTCTTCCCCCGATACAAAGAATTTATTATATAAAACAAGTGCAGAAAGAAAAAGCTATAGCAGATGAAAATGCTCAATTAGATGTTTCCGCTATTCTGCAGTCCTCTGATATTGAAATTCAGGGAAGAGCAACTTTATTGGTCTCGTTGGTATTTCTTCAAGATAAAGAGATGTTGCTGAAATTATATTTTAATTTAAAGCAGATTTCCTATTTGGGGGAAAGGGTATATATATTTCCTGATGTTTCGAGGTGGACGCAATCCAGTAGGAAAGAATTTCTGTCATATAGATCAAAGGTGATTGCTTTGGGAGCAAGTTTCCAGTTGCGATTTCCTTGTAAATGTTTTATTTCCTATCAGGGAAGTAAATATATTTTTTTTGAACCTGCCCAATTAGGTTTTTTCCTTGAAGGTAAAGGTATCTCCACACAGTCCGAATGATACAGGTTAATAATGCGGTAATTTTATTTTGGATAGGTTAAGATCTGACTGCTCTATTTCTTAATGTTTTCAGTTTCCTTTGTATATTTCCCCTTTTCCGAGGGGTTTTATTTTCATCTTGTCTCTTCTCCCCAAGTTGTGGACTGTATTAGATGATTTATTATGGATGTTTAAATTTCAATTCTTAGTATGTATTATAATATTCTCTTAGTCATATTTCTGTATTTCTTTAAACATCTTTGTATATAGGATGCATTAAAATGATAAATAAATAAGAAAAAGAAAAAAAAATCCCCAAATTGCTAATTTTTGGACCCCAATGTAGCTCCTCTGGACCATTTTATGTACTAAATCGCTGCCATGGTGGCCATCTTGGATTTCTCAATTTGAAAATAAAAACCTCTATTTGCCTTAAAACACCCCGATTTTGCTTAAAAACAGGTGTGATGGACTACTTCGGCCAGGATACCTTGGATTCATGCCAGATTTGCAATGAATGGCTATCTGAGGATCATCCGTGTCCATGTGCCATGAGGGGGGTGGGAACCACTAGCTTAGCCTCCTCTAGTCCTCCGGGGGATGTTAGTGCCCAGATGGTGCGGGAGCAAGGCAAAAAGCCCAGGTTTGAGCCGGGGGAGCAGTGTAAGTGCGTCCCCAGCAAAGCGCTGCCATAAAACCCCAGAAAGGAGCTCATGAGCGTCCACAGTCTGGACGTTGTGGACAGGGGTTCCCCTCTGAATTCATCAATATGATGTTTGAAGCTTAAATGATTAATAAGGACCGCATGGAATCCTTGGGGATCGAGGCCATCCTGGCACCAGGTGCTTCTCTCCCCCCCCCTTGAAGAGCGCAATTCCCCAGTTACAGTGCCATGCGCAAGACAGGAGACCCAGTCTGAGGAAGACTCGGATAAAGAGGGCTCTATTTCAATGCCTTTACTCTCCAATCAAGGTCCTTTTGTAGCAGTTGATGCTGCTTCATCTCTAGGGGGGCCCTGCCTCTACTGTTCAACTTTTTCCCCTCTGTTCCCTTTTTCCTCCTACACCCTTCATCCCAGAGCAAGCATCTCTCTCTCTCTCTTTCAGGACTCTCTAGCTGGGAAGCTGCTTCCAGATGGAGATGATACATTTGGTGATTGCTTTAGTAGTACATGGGGAATTTCTTGCCTTGCTGTATTTGATGGAGGCCTATTTGCACATTCCTATTTTTTCAGAAAACAGGAAGTTTTTGTATTTCCATGTGCTGGGGCAACACTTTCAGTTTGCGGCCTTGCCCTTTGGGCTGGCTATGTGACCTTCATCAAAGCGATGGCTATAGTTGCAGCACACCTGCACTACCTGGAGTTGATGCAGACCTTGGAGTATCTGGTAGTCTGGTTAGACACAAAGGAGAATAAGGTGTTCATTCCTGAAGCCTGCAGAGAGAAGCTTATGTGTCAGATACTAGAGTTTTGGAGCAAGACTGCTCTGATGGCCTGGCATTATTTGCAGATGTGGGATCAATGGTTGCGACCATGGACTTGGTCCCCTGGGCAAGGGCGCACTTGCATCTGCTCCAGAATGCGGTCCTTTCCCTCTGGTGCCCGCAGAGGGATGTGCTCGAGCAGCAGCTGCTTGGACAGCGGAAGCATATTTCAGTTTAGACTGGTGGTTGGAGCCTCAGTTTCTAACCAGAGATAGTTCCCCTTCGCATCTTTGCGTGGGTGATCCAGATGATGGACACCAGCCTATATGATTGGGGGGGGGGGGGGGGGGCGGGGGCATATAGTTAAGGGCGACCGGTGCAGGAACGCTGGTTCTCTTCTCAGAGGAAGTGGTTGATCAAACTTTGAGCCATCTGTCTGGCACTTCGGGCATTTAGGAGTGCACAGCTGAGCAAAGTGGTACGAGTTTTCTTGGACAGCGTATCGGTGGTAACATGTCAATCGTTAGGGGATTGCCAAGGGTGCTACTCCTGTGCTTGGAAGCCCAGATGCTGTTTCAATGGGCAGAGGCCCATCTTTTGGTGCTCTCTGGGGCATATGTGGCAGGAGTGGACAATGTGCAAGCAGATTTTTTCAGCTGGAAGATCCTAGATCCTGGGGATTGATCACTGTCTCAAGAAGTTTCACCTGCATTGTGAGTCAGTATGGGAGCCTGACACTAGATTTGGTGGCATAGGCGTCCCACAAGAAGGTGGCTCAGTTCTTTATTTGAAGTTGCAAGCCAGGAAGTGAAGGCCTGGGCACCGTGGTGGAAATGTGGCCAAAGGCAGGTCTTCTTTACGTCTTCCCTCTGTGACCTTTGATAGGCAGACTTCTGTGCAGGATCATGATGCACCAAGGGCTGCTAGTAGCACCAGATTGGCCGAGGTGACCGTGGTATGCAGACCTGGTCTGTCTGCAAAGGGACCAAGGTCTCGCGCTTCCATGTCATTCATGACTGCTCATGCAGGGCCCAATTGCCCTGTGGGATCCAGAACGATTTAGTCTTACGGCATGGCTTATGAGCGTGTGGTGCTAGCGTGCAAAGGCTATTCGGGTGAAGTGGTATGCATCCTTCTGAAATGTAGAAAGAAAGCCTGGAATTGTTTCCAAGCTTGGTGCACTCAGAGGAGTGAGGAATCTTCAGCAGTGTCCCCAGAAGAAATCTGTAGAGCAGCCTCTTGGTCCTCTCTCCATATGTTCATGAGATTTTACAGGGTGGACATTAGTGGTCAAAGAGAACTCTGTATTTGGATCATCTGTTTTGTCAGCAGGCTCATTTGTCCTGCCTTAAACTTAGGGTACTGCTGTGATACATCCCACAGGTTCAGGAATAAAGTACCTGTTGCACTAGAATACTCCTGGCGGTATTCTGTGTAAAAAATTTTAAAATTCTGCATATAGTATTTCAAAATTCTGCAAAGTTTTATTTGTAGTGTTTTGTGTAGAATTCTCCTATCCTGAGGCCCAAAATTCTTTCCTTTCTCAGGTTCTGGCTTCCTCAGTTTCCTCTCTCATTCCAACTGCAGTTCTGTTTCCCTCTAAATCCCACCCCTCTGTCGCTTGCACCCTTAATCCCCTCCTTGGCCCTATAGTGTGGCATCTCTTTCTCCACTGGCTAAGAATCTCTTCCTCCCTTCGTCTTTGTGCTCTAAATGACTACATGAACAGGCTACATACCCCTTCAGCTCTTTCTCTGTCTCTAGAGGAGGTCAAAGAAAGAACTATCAGACACAAAAGTGTAGTTTAAACATTCAAGGTTTTGGGAATTCTTGGCATCCTGCTAACTGGTAGGGAACCAACCAAGCATCTCTCCAAATTACAAGTGACTGGCCATTTTATTGAGATTATGACATCATTAATTCATTATTAAGCACACGTAGTTGGTCCATCTTCCAATTAAATTGTAATTGCTTCATTAAGATCCAATGATAACTTGCCTATTCCAGCAATGATAACTTGCCTATTCCAGCAATGATAACTTGCCTATTCCAGCAATGTTCTATTGGTTCTATTCAAGTCACATGGTTTCTGGTTAATCATATTTCATTAGTAATTTTCCCTAGCAACAAAAGTGACTCGGGTATCACATGCTATTGGTTTCACCCCTGTCAGCAAAAGAGGGAGTAACAACATGTTCACTTAGGATATAATGACCTAGGATTCATCTATTTCCCAATCTTGCAGGAAATAGCAGCTTGGACATCTATTTTAAAACTTTAACATTTCCTAACCAAGTAATATTATATGTATTAATGTCTTTCAGGTTCCTAGACAGGGGGTGTCTCATACCTATTAGTTATGCCACCACCCCTTATATCCTGCTTAATACAATTAGCGCTATCACCTCTAGCATCCATGTCCCCTCCTCACCCCCTCACAACTTGCAGTCCAAGATCCATGTCCCTTCCTTTCCCCTACTTGTAGTCCAGGATCCGTGTCCCCTTACTTCCCCCGTGCGTCTCCCTCTCTCACTCCCTCCCTCTGCCAGGTCGCCATCACTTCTCTTGTTCTAATTTATAGATTATTTATAAATATGTTAAATAGCACCAATCCCAGTACAAGTCCCTGCGGCACTCCACTATTTACCCTCCGCAACTGAGAAAATGGCCATTTAGTCCTACCCTCTGTTCAATAACCAATTCATAATCCACAACAGAACATTTCCTCCTATGATTTTAATTTTCTCAGGAGTCTTCACTTGAGGAATTTTGTCAAAAGCTTTCTGAAAATCTAGGTACACTATCAACAGGCTCACCTTTATCCACATGTCTATTCATTCCTTCAAAGAAGTTAAGCAAATTAGTGAGGCAAGACCTCCCTTGGATGAACCCATGCTGACTTTGTCCCATTAAACCATGCTTGACTGTGTTTCAGCATTTTAGTTTTGTGGCACAACTTTTTTTTTGAGTTTTTAGTTCTCATGGCACACAAACCAAATTTTGTATAATCACAACTCTAGTTACTTAAAGGAGTAGGAGCGTTCAATCTGACATGTGAATATGTGATACTAGCCATTCATAGGTGTTATATCAGCCCTTACTACCTGTATGTTTCCTTTGTCTTCTTATCAATTGAAGTGAAGGAAGGTGGGATGTCTGGAACATTGTTCTCTACTAACCACTATCGGAAGTAAATCAGTTCAGTTTTATGGTGGTAGTCCAGTGGATTCTGTCCATGAAAAATTGTAGTAATCTACTCTTGACATCTAAAAGCACTTTTTGCTATGTTAAAATATTTTTAGATTTAATGGAAAAGCCTTGTTGGTAATGCATCAGAGAAAAATCAAATATAGCCAACACAAACGAACTGTTCCTAACATATAAATTCTGTTTGGGAAATATTTTCAAGTCAGATTTTGTACTGGCTTCCAGAGTATCCAGTTTATTCCAGGAAGCATACAACTATTAGATCCCATAATAGTCACTACTGGAAATTAAAAGTGGGTTTTTTTTCCCTACATTTTTGATTGAAGAGAAAAAGGCTGGAACAGCTAGAGAGGGGCTTTTTGATCTACCCACATCACATTCATTCCCTTCAATCTCTGAATGACATAAGGAGAGGTGTGGATTAAGA